>NC_081841.1:97324650-97660409 GCF_963259705.1 Myotis daubentonii | reverse complement strand
GCATTCCCCCAGGGACAAAAGAAATTAAAAGAAAGGTGAGAATTGAAATTGGGTCTCTGAATGTTGGTAAATCTAACACAAGGCAAACACAATGACCAATTTTCAAAAGTCAAAGCTGTTAACTACCATTGTAAAAGTGATGCCAACTACTTATGTATAGCAAAGTATAAAGAGGAAAAACAGGAGAAACCAAGATGGCGGCATAGGTTAATGCCGGAGATTGCTGCCTCGAACAACCAATCAAAAATACAACTAAAAGATGGAACGGACATCATCCAGAACCACAGGAAGGCTGGCTGAGTGGAAATTCTACAACTAGGAGGAAAGAGAATATCATACCCAGACTCAGAGGAGGCGCAGTGCTGAAGTGAAATACTAAGGTGCGGAGGGCGCGGTTGTTGTTTTCAATCGGGAGGGAGTTTCAGACTCTGAGCTCCAGATCTCTAGGGACCCAGACTCAAACGGGAGAAGCGGGACTGTCTGGCTTCGGTCGGAACTCGAAGGCAGCTTTCTCTCCGAGGTTTACAGCGGTTGTTCGGACTCTGAGAGGCAGAGCCCCTAGGGACGGAACTGAGAGCAGCCATAACTGCTTGCTCCTCCCACCCTGTAGATCCATGGGGACCCGCCCCGCCCAAGCCCTGCACAGAGCCATTTGCCGGATAGCCTCAGGCAAACGCTAGATTAGCACTGCCCTAGAGATCCAGCACAGAAGTTCTCCCACTGCAGACACAGCTGACTCTCATAGCCAGTTGGCCTGGAGGTCAAATCACCCACAGTACTGCTGACAACAATCAAGGCTTAACTACAACAAGACTGAGCACAAAGACCACAAGGGGGTGCACCAAGAAAGCATAAAAAATGCGGAGACAAAGAAACATGACAGAAATGGAGGATATAGAGCTAAAAACCGCAATTTTAAGGTCTTTCAATAATTTTCTAGAAACTGCCGATAAATGTAGTGAGATACTCAAGAAATCTAATGAGACCCTCGATGTTGTGATAAAGAACCAACTAGAAATTAAGCATACACTGACTGAAATAAAGAATATTATACAGACACCCAACAGCAGACCAGAGGAGCGCAAGAATCAAGTCAAAGATTCGAAATGCGAGGAAGCAAAAGACACCCAACTGGAAAAGCAAAATGAAAAAAGAATACGAAAATAGTGTAAGGAGCCCCTGGGACAGCTTCAAGCGTACCAACATCAGAATTATAGGGGTGCCAGAAGATGAGAGAGAGCAAGATATTGAAAACCTATTTGAAGAAATAATGACAGAAAACTTCCCCTACCTGGTGAAAGAAATAGACTTCCAAGTCCAGGAAGTGCAGAGAACCCCAAACAAAAGGAATCCAAAGAGGACCACACCAAGACACATCATCATTAAAATGCCAAGAGCAAAAGACAAAGAGAGAATCTTAAAAGCAGCAAGAGAAAGACAGTCAGTTACCTACAAGGGAGTACCCATACGACTGTCAGCTGATTTCTCAACAGAAACTTTGCAGGCCAGAAGGGAATGGCAAGAAATATTCAAAGTGATGAATACCAAGAACCTACAACCAAGATTACTTTATCCAGCAAAGCTATCATTCAGAACTGAAGGTCAGATAAAGAGCTTCACAGATAAGGAAAAGCTAAAGGAGTTCATCACCACCAAACCAGTATTATATGAAATGCTGAAAGGTATCCTTTAAGAAGAGGAAGAAGAAGAAAAAGGTAAAGATACAAATTATGAACAACAAACATGCATCTATCAACAAGTGAATCTAAGAATCAAGTGAACAAATAATCTGGTGATCATAATAGAATCAGGGACATAGAAAGGGAATGGACTGACTATTCTTGGGGGGGAAAGGGGTGTGGGAGATGCGGGAAGAGACTGGACAAAAATCGTGCACCTATGGATGAGGACAGTGGGTAGGGAGTGAGGGGGGAGGGTGGGGCGGGAACTGGGTGGAGGGGTGCTATGGGGGGGAAAAAAGAGGAACAAATGTAATAATCTGAACAATAAAGATTTAATAAATAAATAAATAAACAAACAAATAAATAAATAAATAAAGAGGAAAAACAAACAGGGACTTCTTCCTCACCAAAAATCTACAACCATTTTTTCTTGAGAATACACTAAATGGCAATCTTAAAACTCTATTGAAGTGAGATGAACTTTTATCTAATTTTGCATAGAAGCCATCTCTACTGTAAATAGAAACTATTTTATATATCGTAGATTTTTATCCTTCTTGAAATTATTTATGATTTTAAGGGGTCTGAGAAACTTGCTTAAATCTTTATTAAAAATATTTTTAGCCCTGACCGGTTTGGCTCAGTGGCTAGAGTGTCGGCCTGCGGACTGAAGGGTCCTGGGTTCGATTCCGGTCAAGGGCATGTACCTTTATTGCGGGCACATCCCCAGTGGGGGGTGTGCAGGAGGCAGCTGGTCGATGTTTCTCTCTCATTGATGTTTCTAACAATCTATCCCTCTCCCTTCCTCTCTGTAAAAAATCAATAAAATATATTTAAAAAATATATATTTTTAAAGGGGAAAAATATAGTTAGATGAGTACAGATTATCAACTAAATGGGGACAATAACACAAATAATTTGGTGCTTCTTTCAATAACTTGTCAACATCTCAGAGAAGTACATTATTTTAACACCCCAAAATTTTTAAGATAATAGTAAAATAGATGAAAATTAACATAAGCACCCAAACCATTTAGAACAACTAGAGTTTTAAAAAATTTTCCAAATGTTTACCATTTACTAGCTGGCTTTTTTACTTCTGTTCTCATTAATTCTCAAAAAAAAACCTAGGAGAGTGGAAATATTACTTTCTTTTGACATAGGAACAGACAAAAAAAAAATTAGTATCTCCCTCAAAGTTACATGAAAAGCAGAATCAAGGGTGAGGGCATGTGCTGGGGGGTGGGAGAGGCCAGGGAGAGGTCAATGGGGGAAAAAGGAGACTCATGTAATACTTTAAACAATAAAGAATTTAAATTAACAACAACAACAACAAAAAGCAGAACCAAGAATTAAATGAAGGTTTGATTTAAAGCTCATGTTCTATTCACTATACAAGAAAACAAATGTATGTTAAAAATCTGTAAAGCTTTTAAAACAATTTTCTTCTCAGAAAAGCCATGTTGATATTTTGCTTATTAACTAGGGATCAGTGAAAAGGACTAAGTACTTTACTAAATTACTGAAGGTAAAATAAAAGGAATACACATTGTTTAAATATTATCAACTGTCAATCAAATTATCATGAAGACTATGATATCAAATGAGATTTAGAACAGATTAGCCACTATTGCTTTTTAGTAGTTCTCCCCAGCATTAACAAACTGGATATTCCTGGGGGCTTGCAACACTATTCCAATTGCAGCATTCATTACCTTCAGTGCAGCTAGAGCTAATGCAGCTAACCCACTCTATTCATTTCATTCATTTCTTTCCACCTACATAAAATTGTTTTGACAAGCTAAATGAACAAAACCAAGGATCATTGTCACATGAACTTCCATAACATGCACAGTTCCAGGCTGCTGAGAGTTAGAGGGGGGAACTGGGCAACAACTGAAACAATTGTTCATCTCAGTACCATCAAATAACAGTGCTCAGTAGATTTATTTGATGATGCAATTTCTTCTTGGGTAAGAAACACAATGGTGATATTTGGTACAATGGCCTTAGAGCAACTTATACATCTTCAGTTCCTTGTTTTTAATGTTATTTTATTTTAAATATCCCCTAGAGGCATTTTCTCTTTACCCCTAAATTACATTATTTTCTTAACAATTTTATGCCTTCCTATCGCTTATTTTATTAGACCCAGAAGCAAACCTTCCAAATAAATTGTGATTGAAACAATGAGATTGGTTTTTATTAATTAAACCTGAAATATTCACTTAATTAGCTAACAGCTGTACATAAAAAAAATATCTGGCCCTCAAGTCCTATTAATATTTAAATGTCATTAGCACTTTATTTTTAGCAATATTCAAAGTTTTACTGCTAAATTAAGACCTTATAGGATAAGTCTACATATCAAAATATGGGTGGAGATAAGTGCCTGGAATTCCTTGATTAAAATATTTTAGGCCAATATTGGAGTCCTCCCTTCTTATCGTTTTCTACACCACACTGACTTAGCAAAGACCTAGTTACCTATTCCATCTTTTAAAGTGAAACAAATTGCTGGGTGTTGGGGCACAAAAATAAAAACTTGTCTTCAGGGAGAGAGAACAGCAACTTAAAACACTGCTTTCCAATGAAACATAGATTTCAGTTACAATTTACAGAAAAAATATTTTTAAAGAATTATTCTTTATTTTTTTAAAAATTGCAAAAATTACTTAAGTCTGGCATATCTCTCTTTCACAGGCCTACATAGTTAATAACAATTTTAATATCATACTACTTTTTGAACTTCTAAATATGTCTATCTACTAAATATATTGCATTTTCATCTATAGGTAACTTTTCTTCTTTTGAAATTTCCAGAATAACTAGAGATTGAAGGCCTGGGGAAATAAATAATAGAAACAAAATAAATGATTCTCATGTAAAAACTCAACTGTTAACAACAACAACAAAATGTTTTGACAGGTTTTTAAGGTGTTTTGAAATACAATATAACAATTAACATGGATTTTATGTGGCCAAACCAACAGAGTAAACTGCTAATACAAATTTCTTTATGATCTTCCTATCTGGTACCCTTAAGGAGAGGAACTGGATCTGTCCCACAGAGAAGAGAGTCTATATCAATTTTCCTCAAAAGGTCAATAGATATCATTATGGGGGTGGGGGGAGCAATGGGACATTTTAAAAAATGACACTGTGTACCTTGTTTCTCCATGGACTCTTCTAAGAACTATTCTGAAATAGTACTAGTTTCAAAACAACAAAAACAGTCATCAAAAGAATAGTAAATGGTGCAGGCACTGTGGAAGACAGTATGGAGTTTCCTCAAAAAGTTAAAAATGGAACTCCCATTTGACCCAGTCATCCAATTATAGGAATATATCCCAAGAAACCAGAAACACCAATCAGAAAGGATATATGCACCTCTATGTTCATTGCAGCACAATTTACAATAGCTAAGATTTGAAAACAACCTAAGTGCCCATCAGCAGATGAGTGGATTAAAAAACTGTGGTACATCTACACAATGGAATACTATGCTGCTATTAAAAAGAAGGAACTTTTACCATTTGCAACAGTATGGATGGAACTGAAGAGCATTATGCTAAGTAAAATAAGCCAGTCGGAGAAAGATAAATATCACATGATCTCACTCATATGTGGGATATAATGATCAACATAATCTGATTAACAAGAATAGATCCAGAGACAAATGGCAGGGGAAGAGAGGGGCTAGAGAGCAACCAAAGGACTTGTATGCATGCATATTAGCATAACCAATGGACACAGACACTGGGGTGGTGAGGGCTTGCCTGGGGTGGGAATGGCTGGGGGGGGCGGGGGGGAGGAGACAAGCAGGGGAAAAAGGAGACATATGTAAAACTTTAGACAATAAATAAATAAATAAATAAATAAATAAATAAATAAATAAATGTAAAAAAGAAAACTGGTTGTTTACAATCTCCTTCTCCATCCATCCCTTCTTCGAAATCTGGCTCATCTTTATTTGCATTTCATTTATTTAATAAAAGATTCAAAGCAGCAAGAAAATATGATCTACTTACACAAGAAAGATGGATGCTTTCTAAAACCAGATGTGTACTAATTTATACAGTTCTATCATTAAGTATTCTCCACTTCATCCCCAAATCTGTGCCACAAATATGTAAATTTGGGGCCTAAGAGATTCTCTCCACCCCTCTCTTCTGGAGGGACACAAAAGCCAAACATAATTCAAAAATATCTAGAACTTGGCACATATAAAAAGCTTTATGTGAATGCTGAAAATATAGCAGATACTTACAATAGCTGAATCATAAAAAGACAGTCAACACATTTAGCCCAAGGCAAACTATTTTCACAAAATGATTTCCAATATGAATTGCAAAGCAAAATTCAGAACACTCACTATCTAGCCATTCACATAAATTCAAATAGTTTTTAATGAAATAGATTAGATTCATTTGAATGTGAAGAAAATTAACTGTGACTTACACTAAAACACTCTAAAGCAAGCATTGTCAAATTCGCGGCCCACAGGCCGCATGCTGCCCACAATGAATATTTTTGCAACCAAGCCAATATAACGGTATATAAGAAACATTTTAATAAAAATTTTAAAACTTAATTTTTATAATATCCTGTTATACATAATCCTATATAATAAAAGCCTAATATGCTAAGTGTCTGACCATTCATTCGACCCTTCAACCAGTCGCTATGACGTGCACTGACCACCAGGGAGCAGAAGCTCTGACTGGGTGAGACGGGCCAGACACGCACTGGAGCCCTCCCGCGGTCTCTCCCCGGCCCCGATTGTGCACTAGTGGGGTCCCTCAGCCTGGCCTACATCCTCTTGCAATCCAGGACTCCTCAGGGAATGTCTGCAGGCCAGACTGAGGGATCCCACCGGTGCACTGGGCCTCTAGTCCTATCTAATAAAAGAGAAACATGGTAATTGGCGTACGACCGCTACCCTTCCCATTGGCTAATCAGGGCAATATGCAAATTAACTGCCAGCCAAGATGGCGGCCGGCAGCCAGGCAGCTTGAAATTAACATGAGGCTTGCTTGCTTCAGTGATGGAGGACTCCAACATTCCCCGCCTGCCGCTGTAGGCCTCTGAGCTGCAACTCTAAGCAACTATGTAACAAATATAGAAGCTAAACAAAACCCCAGAAACCTACTTTAGTCCGCCAGGCTTCAGCCAGCAGGATCGCAACATTGTAAGCAAAGGCCAGAAACCTACTTTCAGCAGTGGAGGCCTAAGAGCTGGAGCCAAGCCTCAAAGCTAAAGCTGGCCCAGAATAAAAAGAAAAAAAGGAGCGGTTGGGAGCTTCAGTCACCCCCAGCCTGAAAACAGCCCTCAGCCCCTCACCCAGACTTGCCAGGCACCCCAGTGGGGACCCCCACCCTGAAGGGGGTGTGACCAGCTGCAAACAGCCATCATCCCCTCACCCAGGCTGGCCAGGCACCCCAGTGGGGACCCCCCACCTTGATCCAGGACACCCTTCAGGGCAAACCAGCCGGCACCCACCCGTGCACCAGGCCTCTACCCTATATAGTAAAAGGGTAATATGCCTCTCAGCACCGGGATCAGCATGACAGGGGGTAGCGCCCAAACCCCGATCGCCCTGCGGCTCTGTGTGTGACAGGGGGCGGGGCCACAACCTCCCTATCCACCCTGCTCTGTTCGTGACAGGGGAAGGCGCCCCAACCCCCTGATCAGCCCTGCTCTGTGCCTGATAGGGGGGAGCTCCCCAACCCCTGATAGCCCTGCAGCTCTGTGTGTGACAGGGTGCAGCGCCCCAACCCCCTGGTCGGTCCTGCTCTGTGTGTGACAGGGTGCGGCATCCCAACACTGCCCCCCCACCCCACGGGCCCTGCTCTGTGTGTGACAGGATAGAGCCGTAACCTCCCCATTGGCCCTGCCCTGAGTGTGAGAGTAGCGGCGCCACAACCCCCTGATGGGCCTTGCTCTGTGAGTGACAGGGGGAAGTGCCCCAACCCCCTGATTGGCCCTGCTCTGTGCATGACAGGGGGTGGCGCCACAACCTCCCCATCGACCCTGCCTTGAGTGTGATAGGGGACGGTGCCCCAATCCCCCAATCAGCCCTACCCTGAGCGTGACTGAGGGTGGCATCACAACCTCCCGATCGCCCTGCTCTGTGCATGACAGGGGGCGGTGCCCCAACTCCCCAATCGGCCCTGCTCTGAGCCTGACCAGGGGCTGCACCTAGGGATTGGGCCTGTCCTCTGCCACCTGGGAGCAGGCCTAAGCCAGCAGGTCATTATCTCCCGAGGGGTTCCAGACTGCGAGAGGGCACAGGCCGGGCTGAGGGACCCCTCTCCCCCGAGTGCACAAATTTTTGTGCACCAGACCTCTAGTCCTATATAATAAAAGGCTAATATACAAATCAACCGAACACAATGACACTCACTGACCACCAGCGGGCAGACGCTCAACACAGGAGCTGCCCTGTGGTGGTCAGTGCACTCCCACAGGGGAGCACAGCTCAGCCAGAAGCTGGGGCTCATGGCTGGCACGGCGGCGCTAAGGATGTCCTACTTATGGCATAGGCCTGCTCCCCGCATGGGCCTCAGCTGTCAGTCGGACATCCCCCAAGGGCTCCCAAACTGCGAGAGGGCGCAGGCTGGGCTGAGGGACCCCAGTGCAAGAATTTCGTGCACCGGGCCTCTAAGTCATTAATAACAAACTACAACATTTACTAATGACTGATTATTATAATCATGTTGCATTCATTTCTCTTAAGCACCTTACATGCAGGCACACCATTTCTCTCCACTAATACTAGCAGCGAATATTTTAGCAGCCAATGCCACATCATTAGTTTTGGACTAATCTGTTTGGTGTGTGCAACAGGAAATATTTCACTTTCAGAGAACAAGAAAAATAGGTGTATTTGCATTACGCTTATTCATTTGTGCAGTTATTCAGTGCCTGGTAAGTTAATGTTCAAGAAAAAATATTAATTTTTATTAAAATGTTCTATTATTTTATGTTAACAATTATTTATTTCAGCCCTTTGTATTCAGCATGTCTCTATCGCAGCGGTTCTCAACCTGTGGGTCGCAACCCCTTTGGGGTCAACCGACCCTTTCACAGGGGTCGCCTAAGACCATAGGAAAACACATATATAATTACATATTGTTTTTGTGATAATCACTATGCTTTAATTATGTTCAATTTGTAACAATGAAATTGGGGGTCACCACAACATGAGGAACTGTATTAAAGGGTCGCAGCATTAGGAAGGTTGAGAACCACTGCTCTATCGAAATAAATCTACGTTTCTATGAAAATTAAAGCTTTTGTTATTTTGCGGCCCACATAAACTTAAACCTTATTTATTTGGCCCGTGTTAGCCTTTGAGTTTGACATGCTTGTTTTAAAGACAGCAATAAAACACAGGAGGATACAAGAAAGGAAATTGAATATGAAT
Organism: Myotis daubentonii; assembly: GCF_963259705.1. NCBI lineage: Eukaryota > Metazoa > Chordata > Mammalia > Chiroptera > Vespertilionidae > Myotis > Myotis daubentonii. Next base: position 97,651,298 of record NC_081841.1, on the reverse strand, counting down.
AGGAACAAAGAGAAAAATTCTTGGTCATTATAGAAACGAAATTGTATACTTCAAAGACAACTGTTATTCTGCAGAGAATAGGAAAAAGAGTTTCCAAAGTTGTGTTGTTTTTTTTAATGGAGTAATGAAGGATGACAAAGGGGAGACCAACAGAATTGAAAAACTCAAATGGAGTTATTAGCACTGAAACTGAGTGGATTATCCTGTTCAGAATCAGCACCATCGGAACACATATGTGGTGGGTGCATGTCACAAAGACAGAATCTAATCAAAGAATTCACTGAGCCTGATACAACTATTGCATTTTGTTCAGGAAAGAAATCAATAAAATAAAGTAGTGTATAAAAACACAATGCAGCCCTGGCCCAGTGGGGCTCAGTTGGTTGAGCATCTTCCTATGCACCAAGACAGTGATGGCGAACCTATGACACGCGTGTCAGAGGTGACACGCGAACTCATTTTTTTGGTTGATTTTTCTTTGTTAAATGGCATTTAAATATATAAAATAAATATCAAAAATATAAGTCTTTGTTTTACTATGGTTGCAAATATCAAAAAATTTCTATATGTGACACGGCACCAGAGTTAAGTTAGGGTTTTTCAAAATGCTGACACACTGAGCTCAAAAGGTTCGCCATCACTGCACCAAGAGGTTGCTGGTTCAATTCCTCGTCAGGGCACATGGCCAGGTTGTGGATTCCATCCCTGGTTGGGGTATGGGCGGAAGGCAACCAGTTGATGTTTCTCTCTCACGTCAATGTTTTCTTTGTTTCTTTCTCTCTCTGTCCCCTACCCCTTCCTCTCTATAAATACATACATACGTATTTAAAAAAACAACAGTGCACTAGCTTTCCAGTGTGCATAATGAGGTATTCACTTAAGGAAATAAGACCAAAATAAAAAAAAATTTAAGCTTAAAAAAAAAAAAAGAGGGAGGACTTGTCAAAAAAAGAGGGAAGCATAATATATCCATTCATATGAACTTTAAATACTTTTATGTTGCCCTGGCTGGTGTGGCTAGGTGTTAGAACATTGGCTTGCACACTGATGAGTCGAGGGTACTCCATTGAGGGCATGTACCTGGGTTGCAGGTTCAATCCCTGGCACAATTGGGGCGGGTATATGAGACAACCAATTTCTCTCTTTCTTTCTCTCTCGCCCTCTCCCCCTGCCACCCTTGTTAAAAACCAATGGAAAAAATCCTTGGTGAGGATTAACAAAAAATTAAATATTTTTATGTCAGCTTTTCTTCTAGGATTCTCTCCTTATCAGCTCAATCTTAACTTTTTCCCTCTTTCCCATACCCACTTGGGGGTCAAGGAATAAATATTTCAACACTACATGGATATCTAGAATTCAGTAAGCAGTAAGATTTGCAAAGTTAGGACTTAGAAAAAACAAAAACAGAAAGCCTGATTTGCACAAGTGTACCTGCCTTATCAGAATTTTATATTGAGAATAAACACTTGATATCTTCATATTGGCAAGGTCTGTCTTGTTTAATGTAATGTTTTACTAATTCTGAAACTCAAATTAATATTTCTTTGAAATAAAAATAAAACCATTCCTTTCTCCCTCTCTCCATAGTTAGCCACTGTCTGGACTATGGCATTTATCACTCCAGTGGAGTGACAACATATGTACATTCATGAATAATATACTGTACTGTTTTAAGTATTTTTATTTTTGTGTAAATGCTATGTTTGAACTTTTTCTCAGTCTTGTTTTGCTTATGATTTTTTTTAATGAACTAATTTCCTACCCCAACAGAAAAGGCCATCCTCAGAGTGTATCTGACTAATTAAAACATACTTGTCAAAAAATCAGCAATAACTATGGATTTTCAAAGTAACCATTATTTACCTAACTATAGTTTGTAATACATAAAACTACCACTTGAATCAACAAATTTTTAGAAGCTGCTTGTCAATCAGGGGGGAAAGAATATGCATATTTTCTTTTAGCTAACTCTTGCTCATAATTTTCAAAATACGAATATTGTGGAGGAAACACAATATCCACCTAACTTTACAAAATTAGATCTGACTGCATTTTATATATGGCTTTGGGCTGGCTGGAAAGTTTCTCTGTTGAAAAGTACATCAGTTGTGCCCAGCTGGTATGGCTCGGAGGTGAGCATCAACCAAGGAACCAAGAAGTCACTGGTTTGATTCCTAGTCAGGGCACATGCCCAGATTGTAGGCTCAATCCCCATTAGGGATCATGCAGGCGGCAGCTAATGATTGATGATATGATCAATGATGTTTCTCCTTCTCTATCCCTCTTCCTCTAAATATATATATATATATATATATATATATATATATATATATATATATATATATATATATTAGGGGTGGGGGATGAGCGGTCCCTCAGCCCGGCCTGTGCCCTCTCACAGTCTGGGACCCCTCAGGGGATGACCACCTGATGGCTTAGGCCCGCTCCCCCGGGGATTGGGCCTAAGCTGGCAATCAGACATCCCTCTGGCAGCCCGGCAGCTCTTGGGGGATGTCCACTTGCCAGCAGGGAACAGGCCTAAACTGCAGTCGGACATCCTTAGTGCTGCTAAGGAGGCAGGAGAGGCTCCCGCCACGACCGCTGTATTGGCAGCCATCAGCCTGGCTTGTGGCTGAGCAGAGCTCCTCCCATGTGAGAACACCCTGACCACCAGGGGACAGCTCCTGCATTGAGCATCTGCCCCTGGTGGTCAGTGTGTGTCATAGTGACCAGTCATTCCCATTTGTTCTGCTGTTAGGGTCAGTTTGCAAATTACCCTTTTACTATATAGGATAGAGGCCTGGTGCATGGGTGGAGGCCCGCTGATTTGCCCTGAAGGGTGTCCTGGATCAGGGTGTGGGTCCCGCTTGGGTGCCTGGCCAGCCTGGGTGAGGGGATGATGGCTGTTTGCAGCTGGTCACACCCCCTTCAGGGTGGGGGTCCCCACTGGGGTGCCTGGTCAGCCTGGATGAGGGGATGATGGCTGTTTCCAGTTGGTCACACCCCCTTCATGGTGGGGGTCCACATTGGGGTGCCTGGCCAGTCTGGGTGAGGGGCTGAGGGCTGTTTTCAGGCTGGCGGGTGACTGAAGCTCCCAACCTCTCCTTTTTTTCTTTTTTCTTTTTTTATTCTGGGATGTATTTACCTTCTATGGTTGTCACTGGAACTGAGAGCCGGCTTTAGCTCTGAGGCTCGGCTCCAGCTCTGAGACCTCGGCTGCTGAAAGCAGGTATCTGGTTTGGTTGGCTTCTATAATTGAAACACTGTTGCAACTCCAGCTCGGCCAGCTGGCTGAATGCATGGGGCTTGTTTAGCTTCTATATTTGCAACATTGTTTCTTAGACTGCAGCTCAGAGCCCAGCTGCAGCAGGCGGGGAACCTTGGCTTCCTCCATCACTGGAGCAAGCAAGCCTCCTGTTCGCTTCAGCTGCCTGGCTGCCAGCCGCCATCTTGGTTGGCAGTTAATTTGCATATCTCGCTGATTAGCCAATGGGAAGGGTAGTGAAGTTATGGTTAATTACCATGTTTCTCTATTATTAGATAGGAATATATATATATATATATACATACACACACACACATACATACATACATACATACACACACACACACACACACACATATCAGTTGCTGCTTCAACAATATCTTTTTTGCTACACATCTGGCCAATGAAGTTTCAGTTTATGTAGAATCATAATACCTGTACTTAGAAATAAATATAATTCCCCAGTCTTAACCATTAAACTCTGCCGCTGAATCTCTGAACTGCTGTAAGAGACCAGTTCCAATCCCCTACACTTTCAGATTTATATTCAAAGAGTAAATGAAAATTAAATAAAGGTGTGTGTTTTTCCTGTTTCTTTCTTGTATTTCTAAAGGAAAAAAAGATTGAAGTGAAGTCAGATTTGTTTAGTTAGTATCGTGGTTTCAGCAACAAGTCAAAGGCCACAGACAATGGGGCAGTGAGGGCCTGAAGCTGGAGGGTGTCAATGAGGGGGTAGGGGGGAAAGGGGACATATGTAATGCTTTCAAGAATTAAGAATTATTTTTTAAAAATTAAATAAATAAATAAAATGTAAAATAAAGTTCCTCTCCTGAGGTCTAGATGGAGAAAAGAGCAGGCAGGTAGGCAGATTGGTGTAATGGGAAATCCCATAATTCCTCTCTTCCATTGTGAGTAATCTGGCTACAGATCCTGGGTATAGAATAAAACTTCTATTCCCCTTGGAGCCTAACCCTTGAACAACATGAGTTTGAGGATTTTTTTCCCCTCAATAAATACAAAGTGGACCCTTCATATACCTGAGTTTGCATCCACAGATTCAACCAGCCACGTATACAAAACATATTCTCACTCAACAGTTGGGAATACGTGAATGCAGAGGGCTAACTAAGCACTGTTCTATGCCACCTTATATAAGGGACTTGAGCATCCCCAGATTTTGGTATGCACCAGAGTCCTCAAATCACATCAATTCTCCCTACCCTTACCCCAACAACACCAAGGGACAATGGTGATTAAGTTTTGGGGAAGTCAAAAGTTATACACAGGTGTTCAGGGATGTTGACACACCTAATCCCTACATTATTCAGGCCAACTATATTATGAAATGCTTTAAACCTGGATTAATAAATGACTCTTGCATTGCCATATGTATAAAAATTAAAAGACTAAAAAAAGCAAACATTCTTCCCAAATTTAAGATTATAAATACAAAGAAAATGGCATTAAAAATCATATTAATAGTTAATGTTATATACTTTAATTTTAAGTACATTGTCCTGAACTAAGTTAGCCATAAACACAGACAATTTTATCTGCCCGCCGCAATATCTTTCACGAAGTGAATCATTAATACATACCTGATGAACTAAAATAGGTTACGATGTTAGGGTAGCAGGTTACATATGAAATTAAACCTTAAAAAACTCTTTCACAGTATCTCTTGGGTCAAGTATAAACTTAATCCAGGAATTATAGAAAAGCACAGATCTAGATTTTAGGTAAGCTAAGGATTACATTGTACACAAAGTTCTTATGTAAATGTTACAAAGAACCAATACTCCTAACAGCATTCTGATATTGCTAAAATTTGTGTATATACATGAAAATTTCCAGATAGGCCTCACTATTATGTGGAAATTACCTTCTTTTTTTGGGTTACATATGGGGTTTTTTTGTTTGTTTTATAGGTTAACATTTTTTTAAAAACATAGTAAAATCTGTTATTGACATTTATATATTTCTTTTCCAAATATTTTATTATTACTATATACTGTAGTACTAATACATTATAAAATTCATAATAACACACCAATCCTAACCAAAACAATTTTTACCCTTTTAAAAATATCAGGCTCTCTTGGGTTTAAAAAGAGCCTAAGGCAATTGTCTACAGAATCTACACTAATAAAAGAGAAACATGCAAATTAACCATCACTCCACCACTCCGCTACACCCACAAGCCACACCCACCAGCCAATCAGGAGTATGCAAATTAACCCAACTAAGATTGCAGCGGCTTCAGAGCTGGAGTGAGCAGGAGGCTTGGGTTGCCCCCTGTGATGGAGGACGCCAAGCTTCCCGCCTGCCCTGGGCTCCGCTCAAGGTTACAAAGTTTCAATTATAGACAATAAATAAATCCCAGATACCTGCTTCCAGCTTGCCCTGGCCTCCATTCAAGGAGGCACTAAAAAAAAAAAAAAAAAAAGAGAGAGAGAGCGGCTGGTAGCTTGGGACGTGGGGGGGGGGGGGGGTGGCCAGCCTGAAAAGGGCCATCAGCCCCTCACCCAGGCTGGCCAGGCACCCCAGTGGGACCCCCTCCCTGATCCAGGACACCCTTCAGGGCAAATCAGCTGGCCCCCACCTGTGCACCAGGCATTTATCCTATATAATAAAAGGGTAATATGCAAATTGACCCTAACAGCAGAACAACTGGGAATGACTGGTCACTATGACACACACTGACCACCAGGGGGCAGATGCTCAATGCAGGAGGTGCCCCCTGGTGGTCAGTGTGCTCCCACAGGGGGAGCTCTGCTCAGCCACAAGCCAGGCTGATGGCTGCCAATACAGCGGTGGTGGCGGGAGCCTCTCCCGCCTCCTCAGCAGTGCTAAGGATGTCCGACTGCAGCTTAGGCCTGCTCTCCGCTGGCAAGTGGACATCCCCCGAGGGCTCCCGGGCTGCCAGAGGGATGTCTGACTGCCAGCTTAGGCCTGATCCCAGGGGTTCCAGATTGCAAGAGGGCACAGGCCAGACTGAGGGACCCCCCCGAGTGCACAAATTTTTGTGCACCGGGCCTCTGGTCTATATAATAAAAGCCTAAGTGACCATTATAGTGGAATGACCAGAACGATCAGTCGCTCTGATGTGCACTGATCAATGCAGAAGCTGCCCCCTGGTGGTCAGTGTGCTCCTACTGGGGGAGCGCCGTTTAGCCAGAAGCCAGGCTCACAGCTGGCGAGCGCAGCGGTGGTGGCGGGAGCCTCTCCCGCCTTTGTGGCAGTGCTAAGGAGCAGCAAGCCGAGCGGTAAGAAACAGCGAGTAGGCGGGCAGTAAGGAGTGAGGAGTCCCAGACTGTGACAGATGTCCACCTGCTGCAGGCAGAAATCCCCTGAGGGGTCCTGGATTGGGAGACAACCCCCCCAGTGCACGAATTTTGTGCACCAAGCCTCTAGTCTTATAATAATACACTTCTCTTAGTTTTCCACTACCCCTGCAATTCATTTCCTTAAACAAATCTTGCTCTAATATCCAAAGTGATCTGGAGAAAATCATCTCATCTTTTTGGACTTCTACATCTTTACCTTTAAAATTAGAACATGATTAGGCAGAGAGAATCAAAAGATGTGCTCAAGTTCCATTTCAAAAAGAGAAAAGAAAATGAAGATAGGGAAGAGAAGGAAGGGAGGGAGAGAAGAAACAGAAGATGGAAAGAGAATAAAAACTAAACAAAATAATACTTAGGCTGTAAACTCTTATCTCCCAAAGTTTAAAAAAAAATGTTAAGCCTTAGCCGGCTTGGCTCAGTGGATAGAGCGTCAGCCTGCGGACTGAAGGGTAGCAGGTTTGATTCTGGTCAAGGGTATATGCCTGGGTTGCGGGCTCAATTCCCAGTAGGGAGTGTGCAGGAGGCAGCTGATCAATGATTCTCTCTCATCATAGACTAGAGGCCCGGTACACAAAAGCCCAACCTGCACCCTCTCGTAGTTGGACATCCTTAGCGCTGCCACGGAGGCAGGAAAGGCTCCCGCCATCGCCACTGTGCTCACCAGCCGTGAGCCCGACTTCTGGCTGAGTGGTGCTCCCCCTGTGGGAGCGCAGCACACTGACCACCAGGGGGCAGCTCCTCATTGAGCATCTGGCCCCTGGTGGTCAGTGCGCGTCACAGCAACCAGTTGTTCTGTAATCGGGCCGAAACCGCTCTCCAACATCCCCCGAGGGGTCCAAGATTGTGAGAGGGTGCAGGACAGGCTGAGGAACCCCAATGGCGCACAATCGGGGCCAAGGAGGATGCGGGAGGGTGGCCAGCCAAGGAAGGGACCATAGGAGGGCTCCAGGGCATGTCCAGCCCATCTCACTCAGTCCCAATCAGCCAGACCCCAGCAGCAAGTTAACCTACTGGTTGGAGCATCTGCACCCTGGTGGTCAGTGCATGTCACAGCAACTGGCCAACCAGTCGACTGCCCCTGGTGGTCAGTGCACATCATTGCAAGGGGTTGAGCAGCCTTAGCATATCATTAGCACATTATGCTTTGATTGGTTGAATAGCAGACTGGATGACCAGAAACTTAGATGTTAGGCTTTTATTATATAGAACTAGTGGCCTGGTGCAGGAAATTCATGCACATTAAAAGGGGATTAATTAGAAGAATATTTTAATATTGCTATTTGTCCTTTCTCTATAATAGAAGTGTCAGAGATGAAAGAAAATTAGTAAAATTTATATGAAAATCTTCCTCCTGTCAGAATCTGGGGTGCACCACAGGGCCCAGAGTCAAGTCCCCGCCCACCCACGTGCGCCTCAAAGTTGCGCAAAACCCAGACCAGGCCAGCCCTCCCCCGCCCAATTGGGCTAGATCCAGACCCAGCCGGTCCCACCCTTGTCAAGCCACACCAGGCGGGGGGCGCAGCCTCAGGTCCCCTTGCCCAGCACCAGGAGAGGGTCGCAGCCTCAGGTTTCCTGTCAAGCCCTGCTGGGTGGGGGGCGCGGCCTGAGGTCCCGTCAATCCCCGCCAGGCAGGGGGTGCGGCCTCAGGTCCCCTGGCCTGGTGCGAGGGTGGCAGGGGCATGGCCTGAGGTCCTCCGTCAAGCCCTGCAAGGTGGTGGGCACAGCCTGAGCCCCCCCCCCGGCCTGGTGCTGGGGCAGGGGGTGCAGCCTGAGGTCCCCTGTCAAGCCACATGGGGGAGGGGGGCGGGGGCGGGGCATGCAGCCTCAGGTCCCTGCTGATTGCTCGTTAAGCTCGTTACAGGAACTTGCCCTCTGCTGTGGGTGCTGCCATCTTTGTGGCGGAGTGATGGTCAGTTTGCATATTCCCTCTTTATTATATAGGATGTTTCTATCTCTCTCTCCCTCTCTTTTCCTCTCTGAAATCAAGAAAAATATATTATAAAAAAAGAAAAAAAAGAAAAGAAAGAATATCCTAAGTAAAAACAACAAAACTTAAAAAACAATAAAACTTAACACTAAGGTATGGGACATCAAAAGATTTGTCATTTTAAAACAGTGATGAGCAGTTTCCTATAAGGCCTATATCTCACAGAACATGCTTCATTCAAACTAAATCAGTTGTTGTTATGTTGTTTTTAAGTAAGCCCATGACACAGCTTTTACATATACATAGGTCAAGATAGATTCCTAGGGAAATATGTTAGACATGCTTACTATTCTTAAAAAGGAAAACACAAGCAGTAATGAGAATGGCTTTGAAGAATAAGGAAAAGTCTTCCTACTAATTTCCCCTGGTCCACAAAACTCAGGTTAGAAATCACTTTAACCAAAATGTTGTTTCCTTTTACTCTACTACTTCCTTCCCATCCCTCAAGATTAAGTTAAGTAACAGGCATTGTCAATTATATACCAGCCATTCCCTAACTCAGTGGTTGGCAAACCGCAGCTCGCGAGCCACATGCGGCTCTTTAGTCCCTTGAGTGTGGCTCTTCCACAAAATACTGACTTCTGCGCATGGGCCACGAAGTTTCAATCGCACTGTAGTGCGCGACCGCACGTGGTATTTTGTGGAAGAGCCACACTCAAGGGGCCAAAGAGCCGCATGTGGCTCGCAAGCTGCGGTTTGCCGACCGCGGCCCTAACCCACTTCACCTTGCTAATCATAATCACTTATTTGATTCAAGTATCAATGCTATGCTAGAATAAAGGTATAGGACCTATTTCTGGTCCAAGGGAATAAATGATGATTTCCCTAAGCCAATCACAGAGGTCCCATTTCAGAAGTTGATTTAGGCAAGGGAATGACCACAACTCTGACCAGTGAGACATGAAACAATCTGAAAGAAACTATTTCTTCTGCTGCTGAATGTTATTCATGTTGCGTGTGATACTTGGAAATGAGAAACTAAGAGCATTAGTTTGAAATACACGCTGAGAATGGTAAAGAGACCTTTAATGCCATAACTGAATTAGCCTACTGGAATGCCCTACCTCTTAAGAAAGATTATTAATTTTTATTGATTAAAGTTGATTTTCTGCTACTTGTAGCCAAAAACATGCTGAACTCAATGTTTTCAGAAGATACTCTATCAAAGCAAAAGTAACACAAAGAATACTAACACAGGACTTTTTACAAAGATTATTTGCAACATAAAGGCAAAGATTGGTTTCTAAGCTGAGCAAATAGCCTCAGTTATGTGTTCCTTGAATAACTGTCTGTAAGGTAGAAAAAAGATGGGGCTGAAAATGTTGGCTGGAACAAAACTAAAATTACCCTACCAAGCTAAGGAATTTAGACTTTATCTTTTAACAGGCCAGGATTTCACAAAACGGTGTCACACAGAGCACTGTTTTGGCATGTTTAAAGACATACTAAGAGTATCAATTGGTAAAACAGGTTTCTACAATGCAGCACTTCTTATGAACCTATAATATGCATTCTCAACTCCCAAATGTTAGTCAGGAAAATGAAACTTTAGGCAATGGCAAATAACATGAAACTGAAGTTTTTAATAAAAATGACTCTGGTGGCCCTAGCCAGCTTGGCTCCGTGGATAGAGCGTCAGACTGTAGGCTGAAGGGTCCCAGGTTCGATTCTGGCCAGGGGCACATGCCTGGGTTGAGGGCTCGATCCCCAGTGGGGGGTGTGCAGGAGGCAGCTGATCGGTGATTCTCTCTCATCATTGATGTTTCTATCTCTCTCTTCTTCTCCCTTCCTCTCTGAAATCAATAAAGAAATATATATATTTTTAAAATGACTCTGGTGGCAGTATAGGAAATGACAGATTTATAAGTTTGATTGGATGGGGTTGTGCTGAGTGCATGCACAAGGGTAACAGATGCTGAAACGTTTCGATTATCCAAACGTCAACATGAAATGATGACCTAAATTAAGATATTAGAAAGGAGAGAATAGAAGAGACATTTCTGGAAAAAGATAGGTAGGGTTTAATGAAATGGGAAGAGACAGAGTTGAGTTATAACCACACAGTTTCTACCTCAGGGAAACGGAAGGCAAAAATGATACAATTAACCTGAACACTAAATAGAGAAAGGAAGACTAATACAGGTAGTAGAATTGAGGAGAGAAACTAAATTTTATGACTAGTTGGTTGCATCATTTACCACACCATACTATACTGGTTAAAGGTTATGCTTTACTTAAAAGCAAAACATTCTGTGGTTTTTATTTTATTCTTTAATTAGAGGCCTTGTGCATGAAATTCATGCACTGGTAGGGTCCGTAGGCCTGGCCAGCGATCAGGGCCAATCAGGGCCTTCCAGCTGCCAGCCGGGGCCTTCCTTTGTTCAGCACCACCCCCTAGGGGTCAGCACACGTCATAGCGAGCATTCGAATTCCCAGTCAGTTGAACTCCCCAGGAGACAATTTGCATATTAGCCTTTTATTATATAGGATGCTACTATATACATAGTACACTGTCTCACTTCTCACTTAACTAGAATGGAAAACCACTGGGGTTTTGTGGTACAGCTTTTTCTAGATTTATGAATCTTAGAATAAATCAGCAGTCCTGTTCAGTGCCATCAATAAAAAAGGTAGCCTTTCCCAAAATTATGGGCTGCCTATAAATCTTACCTACTAACCTCCCAATCTATTTCTATTACGGTTTCACTACCCTTTCCTTCACTTCTGATTTCACCATCAAAGATGTAATGTAAGCTCAGTATTCTCTTTCATTATTATGTCTTAATTGAAAAGAACATGTGGTCTTCATCTCGGAGCATTCAAGTAATAAACAGTCCCACAGAAAGTGTTATAAACAAAGGTTAAAGTCTAAACAACTATTAACATTACTGGCACCAAACAGATGTACAGCATTTAATGTTAGTCTCATCCATTTTACACTCTTCTGTATGTAATACATTTCAGACACTGTGTGGGTATCGGCTTTTGCTGGCTATTCTAGAAACAGTCATTTCCCATACTGGCATTATAGGTCTTTTTCCCTTGGATATCAAACAAATGACCCACAATTCATTGGTATGTGAGTTGACCTCATGTCAATGAGGTATAACTATAAACTATATTTTACTAAAAACCTGGATAATGCTTAATTTCCATGTAGTATTGTACACAACTTTTGTTTTTAATTTCAAGAGGCTGATGGATAAGGACAATTGATCCTGAAACAGTATGACCATCTATAATGATTTAATGTGTCCACTTGGCTATAGGTGTCCAATTGGCTATAGAACCCACTTACTCAATCAAACACTAATCTAGATGTTACTGTAAAGTTATTTTGTAGATATGGTTAATACCTACTATCAGTTGATTTTAAGTAATTAGGAAACTATCCTCAATAATTGGGTGGGTCTTGCCAATCATTTGAAAGGCAATAAGAGCAAAATTGAGCTTTCTGAGGAAGAAATTCTGTCTCAAGACTGAAGTATAAGGTCCTGCAAGAGTTTCCCAACGTGATGGCCAGCCCTGCCCTGTGGATTTCAGAGTTGCCAGCCCCAACAATCATATAAGCTTATTCCTTGAAATGAAATAAATCCGTAATATGTAATATTGTGATTTATAATAAAAAAATATGTATTTGGCACAGAGCTCCAAAAACCCTTGGAATTTCCTAAGTGGTACAAACAATATAAAAAGTATCTTTTGTTATGTTTATTATGATGTGACTTTGGAAAGTCTCTTAGTAACCTAAGAATGGTGGCTGATTGCCAGGGGAACCACCCATGTGATTAAAATATTGGAACTTTCAGTACCACACCCCAAACTCCTAGGGCAGTGATGGTGAACCTATGACACGCGTGTCAGAGGTGACACGCGAACTCATTTTTTTGGTTGATTTTTCTTTGTTAAATGGCATTTAAATATATGAAATAAATATCAAAAATATAAGTCTTTGTTTTACTATGGTTGCAAATATCAAAAAATTTCTGTATGTGACACGGCACCAGAGTTAAGTTAGGGTTTTTCAAAATGCTGACATGCCGAGCTCAAAAGGTTCGCCATCACTGTCCTAGGGAGTAGTGGAGGGGCTGGAGATTGAGTTCAATCACTAATGGCCAATGATTTAACCAAGTATCTATAATAATAAAAGCATAATATGCTAATTAGACCGGATGAAGCTGCAGTGGCGGGGGGACGAGCCCCTTGCACGAATTTCGTGCATTGGGCCTCTAGTCTATATATATAAAAGCCTAAGTGACTATTCAACTGGTAGTTATGACGCACACTGACCACCAGGGAGCAGACACTCAATGCACAGGCATGGAAACATGGAACAGATTGATGAATCTCAGAGGGGAGGGGGGAGGGTGAGAAAAGATTAACCAAAGATCTTATAGGCATACTAGGATCCCTCGGCCTGGCCTGCAAGAATTGGGTCAAAAGCGGAAGTCTGACATCCCCTGAGGGGTCCCAGATTGTGAGGGTGCAGGCCAGGCCCAGGGACCCCACTGGTGCATGAATCTGTGCACCGGGCCTCTAGTGTCTATATAATGAAGCCTCCATAAAACCCCAAAAGGACCGGGTTTGGAGAGCTTCCGGGTGGGAAACGTGGAGATGTGGAGGGAGTGGCACACTGGAGAGGGTATGGAAGCTCCATGCCCCTTCCCCATACCTTGCCCTATGCATCTTTGCCATGTAGCTATTCCTGAGTTATAAATTCTTTTAATAAACCGATAACATAGTAGATGTTTTCCTGAGTTTTGTGAACTGCTCTGGCAAATTAAACCCAAGAAGAGGGTAATTAAAAACTCTAATCTATAAAGCCAGCCAAAGTACATAGGTAACAATCTGGACTTGCATTTGGCATCTGAAAGAGGAGAGGAAGCAGTTTTGTGGGACTGAGCCCTTAATCCTATGAGACTGGTGTCAGAATTGAGTTAAATATCGGGCATGTAGGTGGGGATATGTCCTACTAGTTTTTTTTTCTCTGAAGAAGCTTGACTGATACACTATCTCTCATACCCAAATACACATACACAAACAAACATGTAAAATGGCATTCAGATAACCATCACACCATCACACCATCCAAGATATTAACTTTTTTTGTTTGTTTGTTTGAGCCTGTCCAGAGATTAAGAGGATAGAAGGATAAAAAAAGAATACACAAAGGTAAAAATGAAAGACATAAAAGTAGAAAACTCAGCTGAACAGAAGATAGACTTGACTTTGTACTACAAAACAGACTATGCACATTACAGAATAATGAAAATAGAGTTGTAAAATGGATAAAGATGAATTTCTTAAAACAATACAATAGCAAATACAGATTAAGAACCAGGCAACCACTAGGACCCCTAAGAACTATGCTACCTAATGCAGTTTCAAGCTTTTGCTAATAAGTGACAGCTAATAATAACACTTATTGAGTCCTTAACTATGTGTCAGTGCTTTATATATATATACTAGAGGCCCGATGCACAAAAATTCATGCAAGAATAGACCTTCCTTCCCCCAGCTGCCAGAACTGGCTTCCCTCCTGCACCTGGGACCCAGGCTGCCGGCACCGGCTTCCCTCCTCTGGCCACCCGCAGGCACCTGGGACCCAGGCTGCTTCCCTCCACTGTCCACCCGCAAGCACCCAGGACCCATGCTGGCTTCCCTCTGGCCCAGCTTCATCAGGAAGGATGTCTGCAAGACGTCTGGTCTAATTAGCATATTACCCTTTTATTATTATAAACTTAACACCCCTGTTATTATTCTCTCTTTAAGGATGGAGAAATACACACAAGAGAGTCACCATCAAAAAGTAGCAAGGTCCAAGCACAACCTGTCTTAATCTTGAATCTGTACTCTTTTCGTTATAAAATACCACCAAAGAAATAAGAGAAATGGTATTTATTTTCTAAAACAACCTAGTTCTAAAATGTTCGCTTTCAAAATAAATTTCAGCGTAATCACTTGAATAATTAAAAATATTTAACATACAGACCACTAGGGATAAAAATGCATCGAAGAAAATCAGGCTAAAGAAAGGGAAGGCAGAAATAGCCACTTAGAAAGCAGGAAGAACCAAGTCCATACACATCAATGATCACTATAAGTGTGAACAGATTAAAGTCCTCTATTAAAAGAGACCTTTGAAATAGGCTTTCTCTGCCCCCTTTTAAATCTAGCTATGTGTTGTTTATAAAAAAAATCTAAATTAAAATGATACAAGAAGGAAGAGGATGCAGAAATAAATGAGATAAATGGTAGTAAAAGAAATGACTATATAAAAAGGGAAATTTAAGTAAAAAAATTTGAGACAATGCATATTTTATGTTGATGAAAGGTATACTTACTCAAGTATAATAAGTCTTCAACGTAGTACATAGTTATCTGACTTTAAGTGAAACAATACATAACAAAACCAATTTTATGACAAGCTAATTAATAAAAACAAGAGTTAAGTTCCTATGTCATCTCATCAACATTATTAACAAAATGACACTGAACAAATCAACATTATTTCAGGACCTGCTATACAAGAGACACTTCTGGAGCATCCACCTCATATGAACATGGAGAATGTGTGACTGGGCCCAGCCCCACATGACACTTACTACATAAAGCTACCCTGTGAAGAATGGGACATTAGCAGAACTAATACATAGACTAACATATAGAAACAAATACAGAGAGGCAGACAAAATGAAAAGACAAAGAAACATGTCCCAAAGTAATCACGTCAAAACTCTAGGGAAAAAAAACTGAATGAAATGGAAGAAAGCAATCTACCAGATACAGAGTTCAAAACACTCGTTATAAGGATGCTCAGTGAACTTAGTGGAAGAATAGATGGACTCAGAGAGAATTTCAACAAAGAGATAGTAAACAGAAAAGGGGACAGAAACCATAAAAAAAGAATCAGTCAGAAATGAAAAATAAGCAAAATGACAAATACACTAAAAGGAATCACCAACAGAGGAAATAAAGCAGAGGACTGAATCAGTGATTTAGAAAACATGGTAGCAGAAAGCATCCAATCAGAACAGCAAAAAGAAAAAAGAACAAGAAAATGAGAATAGTTTAAGGAACCTATGGGACAACACCAAGCTTACCAACATTTGCATCAGAGCGATACCAGGAGAAGAGAGACAGCAAAGGATCAAAAACTTATTGAAGAAATAATGACTAGAAACTTCCCTAACCTGGAGAAGGAAATAGACACAAAAGTCCAGGTAATGCAGAGTCCCAAACAAGATGAACCCAAAGAGGCCCACACCAAGACACATCATAATTAAAATGCCAAAGGTTAAACACAAAGAGAGAATCTTAAAAGCAGCAAGAGAAAAGCAGTTAGTTGCAAAACAAGGGAACTCCCAGAGAATGCCAGCTGATTTCTCAACAGAAATTTTGCAGGCCAGAGGGACTGGTGGGAAATATTCAGTGATAAAAAGCAAGAAACTACAAACAAGATTAACAAGCAAGACCATCATTTAGAAGTGGAGATATAAAGAGCTTCCTAGACAAGAACATACTGAAGATCATCACCACCAAACCAGTACTGCAAGAAATAATTAAAAGATTTCTTTAAGAGCCCTAGCCAGTTTTGCCTAGTGACTAGCTAGAGTGTCAGCCCTCAGACCCAAGGGTCCTGAGTTCAATTTTGGGCAAGGGCACGTATCTCAGTTGCAGACTCAATCCTCAGCCCTGGTCATGTGCAAGCAGGAGGCAACCAATCAATGTGTCTCTCTCACATTGATGTTTCTCTCTCTCTCCCCCTCTCCCTTCCACTCTCTCTAAAAATCAATGGAAAAATATCCGTGGGTGAGGATTAACAAAAATAAATAAAAAATAAATTTAAAAAATAAGGCTCCACGGCCTCATTAAAAAAAAAGAGATTTCTTTAAGAGAAAAAAGGAAAAGGAATTATCATAAGTAAGAATAAAATGGCAATAACTACATATCATCAATAATTACTTTAAATGCAAATAGATTAATGCTCCAATCAAAAGACATAGTATGGCTGAATTAATAAGAAAAGAGAATTTCACTTCAGAGCAACAAAATATATATATTCTTTTGATTTGTTGATGGTATCCATTCTGGCAGGTGTGAGGTGATACCTCATTTTAATTTGCATCTCTTTTTTCTTATGTTTCTTGACCATCTGTATGTCCTCTTTGGAAATATATATTAATTCCACCTGCATTTTTTTAATGTGGTTACTAGAAAATTTAAACTACATATGTGATACACATATTATTATACAGTGCTGATTTAGGACATTTATTTTTTTAATTAGAGGCCCAGTGCATGAAATTCGTGCACGGGGGGGGGGGAGTGTCCCCTCAGCCCAGCCTGCACCCTCTCCAATCTGGGACCCCTCGGGGGATGTCCGGGACCACTGGCTCCTAACTGCTCACCTGCCTGCCTGCCTGCCTGGTCGCCCCTTACTGCCCCCCCCCCACCGACCTGGTTGCCCCCAACTGCCCCCCTCTGTCGGCCTGGTCGCCCCTAATTGCCCCCACCCCCGCCGGCCTGGTCACCCCCAACTTCCCCCCTCTGCCGGCCTGGTTGCCCCTAACTGCCACCCCTGCCAGCCTGGTTGTCCCTTACTGCCCCCTGTGCCGGCTAGTCACCCCCACTGTCCCTCACTGCCCCCACTGCCAACCCGGTCACCCCCAACTGCCCCCTGCCAGCCTGGTCACCCCCAACTGTCCCCTCCCACCGTCCTGGTCGCCCCCAAATGCCCCCCCTGCCGGCCTGGTCACCCCACGCAGCCTGCTATTCAATCATTTGGTCATCCCTCACTAACTCCCCTGCCAGCCTGGTCGCCCCACGCAGCCTGCTGTTCGCTCGTTACTGTTACTGTGACCGTGTCCCAGACAATTTGCATATTTCTCTATTATCAGTATAGATATACTTAATTTGTCATAGATAAAAATATTATAGTCTTAATTTGCATTTCTCTGATTAGTGACATTCAGATAAAGTCATGACAATTTTATTTCCATCGTGTTTTCCTCAGATTTTAATTCGATTTCTAAATTCTAATTAATTTCACAGATTTGGGAATCCCAAAGTGACATATTCAATGATACACAACTAAAAGCTCCAATTTTAGAAACACTATTCCACCAAATAGTTCCCTTGGGTTCCTCATCTAAAAAAAAATAGAGATGACACATATTATATATGGGGTTACTGAGAGAATTTAATGAGATAATGTACTACAGAACAAGCAGGTGGCATTGTTATAAACTTGCTAGCTTAAATAGTCAGCTATGTCACCACCTTTATTATTTTCTTAAAGAATTCAGGATTCAAAGTCTTAAACAAATGACAATTAGGTTTTGAACTTTTAGTGTCATTTTAAGCCCTAAAGCTCAGAAGTTCATTTCCAAAATCAAGTCTATAATAATGACTTACAATTATATAAAATTTCACATCATTTGAGTAAATGAGTATACTGCATTTTTTCTTTGTTATTTAAAATAATCCAGTCAAGTGCACGTTACCATTTTCAGATGATGAATAAGGCTCAGGATTTAGGTGAGTGGGATGTCCAAAGTCACACAAACATTAACATTCCCAAAAATTTTTATTTTAATTCTTTCTTAGATTTAAAAAGACACAAATCCCCTAGGAAAGTCACGGAGTATAAGAATAAAGGAATTTGACAGAACTATAAGATTGGCAAGTTTTTTTTACAAAATATATCTTCGTGGTTAGAACGCAAAAGCAGAAAACTTTTTTAAATTAACCACAAAATACTCAAAAAACTCAAATCCAAAAAGGTGCTAAAGAATTTTAGTCCCAGGTGTAGAGAGAACCAAGATGGCGGCATAGGTTAACGCCGGAGTTTGCTGCTTTGAACAACTACTTCAAAAGTGAAACCAAAAAACGGAAGGGACATCACCCAGAACCACAGGAACGCTGGCTGAGTGGAAGTCCTACAACTAGGAGGAAAGAGAAACGCATACGGACACTCAGAGGAGGCGCAGTGCTGAAGTCAAATTCTGAGGTGCAGAGTGCGCGGAGTGGGCTGGCGGCGGAGGGCGCGGTTGTTGTTTTCAATCGGGAGGGAGTCGCAGACTCTGAGCACCAGATCCGGGCGAGTCTTTAGGGACCCAGACTCAAACGGGAGAAGCGGGACTGTCTGGCTTCGGTCAGAGCGAGTGCAGCTTTCTCTCCGAGCTTTGCAGCGGGTGCTGGGACTCAGAGAGGCAGAGCCCCTGGGGACAGGACTGAGAGCCGCCATAACTGCTCTCTCCGGCCCACCCTGTTGATCCTGTGCGACCCGCCCCACCCAAGCCCTGCACAGAGGCATTTGCCGGATAGCCTCAGGCAAAGGCTAGATTAGCACCTCCCTAGAGGACAGAAGTTCTCTCACTGCTGACACAGCTGATTCTCATAGCCACTCGGCCTGGAGGTCAAACCCTCCCTGGAATTAGCTACAACAATCAAGATTTATCTATAAGAATAGAGAGCCCAGAAATCGGCCCGAACCAATATGCTCAATTAATATTTGACAAAGGAGGCAAGAACATACAATGGAGCCAAGATAGTCTCTTCAATAAATGGTGT
Source organism: Myotis daubentonii (assembly GCF_963259705.1). Taxonomy (NCBI): domain Eukaryota; kingdom Metazoa; phylum Chordata; class Mammalia; order Chiroptera; family Vespertilionidae; genus Myotis; species Myotis daubentonii. Next base: position 97,632,124 of record NC_081841.1, on the reverse strand, counting down.
TGGGAAAATTGGACAGATATATGCAAGAAAATGAAACTAGACCACCAACTTACACCATACACAAAAATAAACTCAAAATGGATAAAGGACTTAAATGTACGACAGGATACCATAAAAATTCTAGAAGAATCCAAAGGCAAGAAAATCTCAGACATATGCCGAAGCAATTTCTTCACTGATACAGCTCCTAGGGCACTTGAAACTAAAGAAAAAATGAACAAATGGGACTACATCAAAATAAAAAGCTTCTGCACAGCAAAAGAAACCATCAACAAAACAACGAGAAAACCCACTGTGTGGGAAAACATATTTGCCAATGACATATCTGATAAGGGCCTAATCTCCAAAATTTATAGGGAACTCATACAACTTAACAAAAGAAAGATAAACAATCCAATCAAAAAATGGGCAAAGGACCTAAATAGACACCTTTCAAAAGAGGACATCCAGAAAGCCAAGAGACATATGAAAACATGCTCAAAGTCACTAATCATCCGAGAGATGCAAATCAAAACAGCAATGAGGTACCATCTCACACCTGTCAGACTGGCTATCATCAACAAATCAACAAACGACAAGTGCTGGAGAGGATGTGGAGAAAAAGGAACACTTGTGCACTGCTGGTGGGAATGCAGACTGGTGCAGCCACTATGGAAGACAGTATGGAGTTTCCTTAAAAAACTGAAAATGGAACTCCCATTTGACCCTGTGATCCCACTTCTAGGAATATATCCCAAGAAACCAGAAACACCAATCAGAAAGGATATATGCACCCCTATGTTCATAGCAGCACAATTCACCATAGCTAAGATCTGGAAACAGCCTAAGTGCCCATCAGTAGATGAATGGATTAGAAAACTGTGGTACATCTACACGATGGAATACTATGCTGCTGTAAAAAGGAAGGAACTCTTACCATTTGCAACGTCATGGATGGACCTGGAGAGCATTATGCTAAGTGAAATAAGCCAGTCAATAAAGGAAAAATACCACATGATCTCACTCATTCGTGGACAATAGAGACCATTATAAACTTTTGAACAATAATAGATACAGAGGCAGAGCTGCCTCAAACAGATTGTCGAGCTGCAGCGGGAAGGCCGGGGAGGGTTGGGGGGCAGGAGGTAGGGGGGTAAGAGATCAACTAAAGGACTTGTATGCATGCATATAAGCATAACCAATGGACATAAGACACTGGGGGGTAGGGGAGGCTAGGGGACTGTCTAGGGCGGGGGGATAAAATGGATACATATGTAATACCCTTTGTAATACTTTAAGCAATAAAAAAAAAAAAAAAAAAAGAAAACAAAAAAAAAAAAAAAAAGATTTATCTATAAGACTGCGAACAAAGACCACTAGGGGGTGCACCAAGGAAGCATAACAAAATGCGGAGACAAAGAAACAGGACAAAATTGTCAATGGAAGAAATAGAGTTCAGAACCACACTTTTAAGGTCTCTCAAGAACTGTTTAGAAGCTGCCGATAAACTTAATGAGATCTACACGAAAACTAATAAGACCCTCGATCTTACATTGGGGAACCAACTAGAAATTAAGCACACATAGACTGAAATAACGAATATTATACAGACGCCCGACAGCAGACCAGAGGAGCGCAAGAATCAAGTCAATGATTTGAAATGCGAGGAAGCAAAAAACATCCAACCAGAAAAGCAAAATGAAAAAAGAATCCAAAAATGCGAGGATAGTGTAAGGAGCCTCTGGGACAGCTTCAAGCGTACCAACATCAGAATTATAGGGGTGCCAGAAGATGAGAGAGAGCAACATATTGAAAACCTATTTGAAGAAATAATGACAGAAAACTTCCCCCACCTGGTGAAAGAAATGGACTTACAGGTCCAAGAAGGGCGGAGAACCCCAAACAAAAGGAATCCAAAGAGGACCACACCAAGACACATCATCATTAAAATGCCAAGAGCAAAAGATAAAGAGAGAATCTTAAAAACAGCAAGAGAAAGAAACTCAGTTACCTACAAGGGAATACCCATACGACTGTCAGCTGACTTCTCAACAGAAACTTTGCAGGCCAGAAGGGAGTGGCAAGAAATATTCAAAGTGATGAATACCAAGAACCTACAACCAAGATTACTTTATCCAGCAAAGCTATCATTCAGAATTGAAGGTCAGATAAAGAGCTTCACAGATAAGGAAAAACTAAAGGAGTTCATCACCACCAAACCAGGATTATATGAAATGCTGAAAGGTATCCTTTAAGAAGAGGAAGAGGAAGAAAAAGGTAAAGATACAAATTATGAACAACAAATATGCATCTATCAACAAGTGAATCTAAGAATCAAGTGAATAAATAATCTGATGAACAGAATGAACTGTTGATTATAATAGAATCAGGGACATAGAAAGGGAATGGACTGACTATTCTTGGGGGGGAAAGGGGTGTGGGAGATGTGGGAAGAGACTGGACAAAAATCGTGCACCTATGGATGAGGACAGTGGGTGGGGAGTGAGGGCGGAGGGTGGGGCGGGAACTGGGAGGAGGGGAGTTATGGGGGGAAAAAAAAAAAGGAACAAATGTAATAATCTGAACAATAAAGATTTAATTTAAAAAAAAAAAAATTTAGTCCCACTGGTTTGATACAGTGAATGCCAGTATTGTATCTATTAATCTAACAAATCACTAAATTATCTACTTTATAAACCAGCAACTGTAGAACTTTACATGTGCCTAATAAGCTATTATTTAAAGTTACCATCATTTGTTCCCTTCCTAAGAATGAATATTTTTCAGAGTTTGTGTTTATTAACAATGGCAGGAGCTAAAACTCATATAGCCACTATATTTTCATTTTGTGGCAAATTGTTAATCAACTTGCCACTTGATTTAATAAATTAAGTAAAAAAACTAAATGAAGTGGGGGGTTTTTCAGAGTGGACTGTAAATAGCCTTTATTTTTAAGTGAAATAGGACAGAAAACATAAGTTTTGTGAAACTTTTGTCTTTTTATGTGTGCATGTACTAAGTCATAATGTAAAATTTAATTATTAGATTAGAATGGGTCTTAATCAAAAGTTTGAAAGTCACTGCAAAGTAGTCTATTTAGAGCAAAACTACTATACATTTAGTAACTGGAGGAGTGTTAGGGGAAATCAGACTGAATCAAGGTAAAAATCCTCCTTATCGATTGTTCAAGAGAATACGCTGAAAAGATCCTTAAACAATTCTACCACTCACTTTACTAATAAGACAGCATACTTACTCAAGGTCATTCTTCTGTAGTTAGCATGAGAACCAAGCCTCCCATCCTAATTTTCTTTGTACTAAATTGGGCTGCAAAAAGGCACTTTAAAAAAAAATAAACTTATATCAGCATTTAAGTGCTAATTCTGAATTTCCTATTTTGGTCTCTAATAACTAAAAGAAATTGCAGTTAAACACAAGGAACCATTTCCTCAAGTATTACTCTACTAGATTAATGACCGTACCTGCTCTCCCATTAAAAGCCTTTTCTAGCTAGTTACTTGGTACTTAACTTTTTATGGCACTTTTCTTTTCCCATTATGCTCAGTGGTGCATGCAATGCACTAGCTTTAGAAATGCAACACATTGCTTTTGAAAATGCATGGCTGGGGCCATAATATAACCAAAATTTTCCTACATTTCTATATTCTGTCCAAATTTTAAAACCAAAGTACTATAAAATCTAAAAGAGGCCATACTTTTACAATCTGTGTGCCTCACTCAGTATTAGACATTATATATATTTTAGACATTATATATATTTTAAAAGGCCCCATTTAAAAACAGTAAAAATTTGAAATCCTTTATTCCCATCTCTTGACAAATAAATCTTCACCAACAACAGGAGTCCGTAAGGACTGAAGCATATAAGGACTGAAGTCTAGCATGTAAGAACTGAAGGCTAAACAAAGGTGATCTCTCTACAAAGAGCTAAAAAAAAAATTAAACACTGCAGGTGGAAGCAGATTATCACTGCTTCATAAATAAAGCAAAGATTTATTTCTACATCCTGTCCTATAGCCATAATAAAGTCATAACATTACTGGCAAAGAACCCAAAAAGGTACCTCAAATTATTTCTATATACAACTTTAACTGTTTACCCTTAAACAATTCTGTTAATGATTACTAACAAATTTTCAGATTTTAAAATTACTAACATTAGAAATGGCAGATAGCAAGTTATTTCTCCTGACTTTTGAGACTAATGGAGGCTAGTCAAATCAGTGTAGTAAATAGGAATTTCAAACAAATTCAGAGAAGAGGAAATAGAGGTTGACTGAGGTAGTGTCTGTCACACTCAAAGAGGAGAAAATGTCTTAGTTATTCTTTATTTCTCAAACCAGAATATAGTAGTTGAGATATTAAAAAACCCAATATTTTTATTCCATAGTTCAGTCAATTCATGAGATTACATATGAATTTTTCTCTTAGAAGACTAAGGAAATTTATAAATATATATGTGTTATGAGTATATTTGTAAATTATATTCACAACATAACCTAGATTATTTTCCCAACTGAGAATTATAAATCGGAAAGCAACTACCACTCATATGCCAAATATGAGCTGCCAAAGTTCACTCACTAATTATTCTAAAATATTATGAAAATAAGTTGAACATATTATTCAACTCTTAAGAAAGAGTGACAATATGATCATCACTGTTAAGAGAAACAGAATCAGTGGCCGTTTTAAAGAAGAGAATGCTATCCTCCTGAACTGAGGGGTATGGTGGGGAGGTGTGGGAATCAGACTTTATCCATTGTTTAAAAAATATAAACCTAGTGTTTTTCTTTCTTAAAATCTTTCATGTTTCCCCATAGCTTGGTTATGTTAATCTCTCTAAAAAGTGGATACGTCCTGTCCCATATTATTTTATTAAGTCATTCATAATCTCAAGCCCTAATCACAAGTGTTAGCACAATGACTGTTGCCTTTCAATTTCCACAAATCATTTTTTACATAAGGAATTTATTAGTTGTCCAAAACCCAGACTTACAGAATATGAGTTTTCATTTTCATTGACACATTAAAATTATTCTCCATATGCCTGAATATCTTATATTTTATTAATATTTTTGCTTACAACAAAATGTATTTCCTTTGACAATTTCCACAATTAACTTTTTAATAACAAATTACTCACTATGATAACCAATTAGTCACGATATGTTAACTTTTCTAGGTTTATGTTATATATAATATCTAATTTTAAAAAAATATTTTACCACTAGCACATCTACACAAATCTTAACGTCTTTATAAGATTTCTTAAAAACTCAAGCATCAAATCTAAATATTAAATACCGTAACCGGCCCCCCTTCAGGTTTCCCACAGTTCAAGTAAACAGTATAAACAAAATTTAACCCTAATGTGAAATCACTTAATTTGAAAGAAATTCCAACTTAATTTAAATCATTAGGAAACCATGAGCCAGCTACTTACATATTTCTAGTTAAAGCACTAAATATGAAGCGAGGCTTAAAATCCTTCTAAAGCAATTAACAAGCTATCCATTGCCAAAAGTTTTTGGTTTTTTTTAAATATATTTTTATTGGTTTCAGAGAGGAAGGGAGAGGGAGAGAGAGAAACATCAATGATGAGAGAGAATCATTGATTAGCTGCCTCCTGCACACCCCCTACTGGGGATCGAGCCTGCAACCCAGGCATGTGCCCTTGACCAGAATCGAAACCGGAACCCGGCAGTCCACAGGCCGACGCTCTATCCACTGAGCCAAGCCAGCAAGGGCAAATTGCCAAAAGTTTTGAATTATGTTTCAGTCATAGTTACCTGTGGCTACAACTCAAAATTAAGTACCACTCAAAGCTTACATTTAATAGTACAATTCTGCCATATCTGAACAATACACAAAGACAGATGAAAAATACTGTCAGTTTTTGGAAGCTAAACAGTCTAAAGTTTCCTGAGTCTGTGATAAATTATTTTTTAAAAAATAGCTATTGTGTAATATTAATATTTGTTTCATTGAACAACTAAACTACAGTAACTATGATACTAAATATTTACCACTTGTCATTTCAAAAGAAATACCATACTTATAGCAAGCATTGATTTCACTATTTCTCTTCAAGTATTAATATTATACTTGAGAAATTACACAGCTGGATAATAGTTGTGATAGACCACAGCTAGTTCTATATCAAAATTCTAGTAGACTACATTTGGCCCAAAGTAACACAAGCATCTAATTCCATGATAAAATCTTGTCTTTCATGCAGAAACAAATATAACTCTTCAGCTATTTAAAAACTGCAAATGAATTCACTGCTGGAAAATTCTGACCGGCCCCTAACATGGTCATCGACAAGCAGGATGCAAACATGCTTGTCCAGAATCCCTGCAATCAGTAGACATCTTTACTTTGGGCAGAGAAGCCTATTATTCCCCCACTGGAACTTCAGGAAAAAGAAGCCAAATTAAAATTAAATATATTTATACATCAAAAAAAGAAAAAACAAAAAGATGCAAATGAAAGGCACAGATACTGACTGATTTTATCAAATGACAATAGTAACTAAAAGTAACACTGTAAATCATGCGATGAATATAACTATGCACATAATTCTCAACACATCACAAAATAGTAGTAATAAAAGGGTCATTTAGTCCAATCCTTTATCCTCAACACTTCTGAACACCTACCCTCTAGGACTTGGTCTTTGTAAACATTCTAGTCAACAATTATGACTCAAATACAAAATCACCAGTTAATTTTCTGCCTTTACTAGGCACAAGAAGTCAATCTGAAAAGGCTACACGTACTGTATGATTCCAACTATTCAGGAAAAGGCAAGGCTACGGAGATGTAACAAAGATTAGTGGTAGCCAGGGGTCAGTCAGGGTGATAGAAGAATGAAGAGTAGTGAAAATATTTTGTATATTATAATGATGGATATATATGTATCTGTCCAAACCCACAGAATGTACAACACTAAGAGTGAACTTGAAGGAAAACTATAGACTTTTGGTTACGATTTGTCAATTTAGTACGGTCCTGTCAATATAGTACAAAAAAGTATTGTTCTGGTGAGTAATGTTTATAATGGAGAAGGTTGAAGCTAGCATGTTGTGGGCGTGGGTAGGAGGTACATAAGAAATCTCTGTACTTCCCTCTCAATTTTGTTGTAAACCTAAAACTGCTCTAAAAGAATTGTCTTGTTCTTTTCCAGTTTTGGTGGCGTGAGTAACCATGAGTAGTAAAGTCTCCCTCGGTACCCTCACAAGCATGTCAAACTCTACTTTTGTAGAAAAGTCCATTTTGACTATATTCTAGAAATAGTATAATTCAGAACTTTCTTGCAATGGAATTACAAGAGATCTGGCTGTTTCCTCAAGTGGCAAACAAGGATGGTAATTTCAGAGAGCTGCTCCACTTACACATCACCATACTGATATGCAAATGTAGCATGAATGCCAGATTACATAAAAAAAGCAAACTGTTTAAAAATCAGCACATTGCTCCCAGTACTTGAGTATTCTGTAAACTAGTTGATAAATGGCATAAAGTGTTTAGATTGAATTTAACTATCCATAAAGAATAACCAAATATTACATTTCAATGTTTCAACTTTTAAAGATCTTTCCTTGCTCACCTATCCACCTTATCCTTGATAACATCTTCTACTTACCCACCCAATCTTTCTTGCTCTATATTCATTCAAACTAGTCTAAAGAAATTACCTTTGACAATTGAGGCAAGAGCATACAATGGAATAAAGAGTCTCTTCAATAAATGGTGTTGAGAAAATTGGACAGTACATGTAAAAATTAAACCAGACCACCAACTTACACCAGACACAGAATAAACTTAAAATGGATAAAAAACTTAAATGTAAGTAGTGAAACCATAAAAATCCTAGAAGAAGCCGAAACCAGTTTGGCTCAGTGGATAGAGCGTCGGCCTGTGGACTGAAAGGTCCCAGGTTCGATTCCGGTCAAGGGCATCATGTACCTGGGTTGCGGGCACATCCCCAGTAGGAGATGTGCAGGAGGCAGCTAATCGATGTTTCTCTCTCATCGATGTTTCTAACTCTCTATCTCTCTCCCTTCCTCTCTGTAAAAAATCAATAAAATATATTTAAAAAAAAAAAATCCTAGAAGAAAATGTAGGCAGCAAAATATCAGACATCTCACATAATAGAATTTTCACAGATATATCGCCTAGGCCCTAGGGCAAGAGAAACAAAGGAAAAAATAAACAAATGGGACTACACCAAACTAAAAACCTTCTGTACAGTTAAAGAAACCAGCATCAAATAAAAAGGGAACTCACTGTATGGGGGAACATATTTGCCAATGATACATCTGATAAGGGCTTAATTTCCAAAATATATAAAGTGCTCATACAACTCAACAAAAGGAAGACAAACAACCCAATTGAAAAATGGGCAGAAGACCTGAATAGACACTTCTCCAAAGAGGACATACAAATAGTCAGGAGACATGAAAAAATGCTCAATGTCACTAATCCTCAGAGATGCAAATTAAAACTACAATGAGATATCACCTCACACCTGCCAGAATGTCTATCATCAACAAATCAACAAACAAGTGCTGGCAAGGATGTGGAGAAAAGAGAATCCTAGTATACTGCTGATAGGAATGCAGACTGGAGCAACCACTATGGAAGACAGTGTGGACTTTCCTCAGTAATCCCACTACTAGGAATATATCCTAAGAATACCAAAACACCAATTAGAAAGAATATATGCACCCCTATGTTCATAGCAGTTTTATTTACAATAGCTAAGATCTGGAAAAAGCCCAAGTACTCATCAGTAGATGAATGGATTAAAAACAAAAAAAAGCTGTGATGGAATACTACGCTGCAGTAAAAAAGAAGGAATTCTTACCATTTGCATTTGCAACATGTATGGAACTGGAGAACATTATGCTAAGCGAAATAAGCCAATCAGAGAAAGATAAATTTCACTCATTTATGGAATATAATGGACAACATAAACTGATGAACAAAAACAGATCCAGAGACAGAGAAGCATCGATCAGACCATGAAACCTCAGAGAGAAGGTAGGGGAGGGTGGGGGTAAGGGAGAGAGATCAACCAAAGGACTTGTATGTATGCATATAAGCCTAACCAATGGACACAGACAACAGGGGGGTGAGGGCATGAGTGGGGTGTGGGAAGGGGGAATGGGGGGATAAGGACACATATGTAATACCTTAATCAATTAAAAAAAAAGCTGTGGTACATTAACACAATGGAATACTATGCAGTTATAAAAAGAAGGATCTCTTACCCTTTGAGACAACATGGAGGGACCTGGAGAGTATTATGTTAAATGAAATAAGACAGTCAAAGAAAGGCAAGTATCACATGATCCCACTTATATGTAGAATCTAATGCACAAAATAAGCTGACAAATAAAATAGGTCCACAGACATGGAAGCATGCAACAGACTGACCTATTTCAGAGGGAAAGGGAAGCAGGGGCAGTAAGAGATTAATCGAAGAACTTATATGCATATATGCATAACCCATGGATAGACAATAGTGAGGTGAAGTCCTGATGAGGGAGTGGGAGCAGGGTGGAGGGGGTTAAGGAGGGAATGGGGGGAGGAAACATCTGTAGTAATTCCTACAATAAAGATAAGTTTAAAAAGTAAATAAATGATAAATTACCTTCTCTTACTACCTCTACTTCTTAACCTTCCTCAGCTATTCCTTAAATCCACCGCAAATTTTCCACTCTTTTGAAACTATAAGGTCACCAAATATTTGGAGCAAATGTAACAATGTTAATCTTTGTCAACTCTGCATGTATATGTGAGTTTGTAATAACATCCTTTGTACATATTTTCCACAAAAGGAAAGGCTATTTTTTTTTCTTTATTACTAACTAGAAGCCTGGTGCACGAATTCGTTCACCAGTGGGGTCCCTCGGCTTGGCTGGTGGGATCGGGCCAAAACCAGCTCTCCGACATCCCCACGAAGGGTCCCGAATTGCGAGAGGGTGCAGGCCAGGCCGAGGGACTCCACCAGTGCAGTTAAGCAGCCTTAGCGTATCATTAGCATATTACACTTTGATTGGTGACCGGCCGACTGGACGACCAGACACTTAGCATATTAGGCTTTTATTATGTAGGATAGAGTATAGATGTTTTAAATTGTAACTTAAGTTATAAAATAGTAGTACTGTATATTCTTTATGGCGTGTGAATTATATCTCAATAAAGCTATTTAAAACACATACAACTCAACCAGGCCAGGTGGCTCGGTTGGTTAGAGCGTTGTCCCTTACAACAAAAGGTTACAGGTTCGATTCCTGGTCAGGGCACATAGGTTGCAGGTTTGATGCCTGGCCAGTGTGAGTATGGTACGCAACTGCGCCATCTAATATAGTAACCACATGTGGCTTTTGAACACTTGAAATGTGGCTGGTGCAACTAAAGGACTGAGTTTTAAAACTATAGATATTTTTAAAACTGTATTTCATTTTAATTAATTTAAATTTAAATAGCCACATGAGTTACTTATAGATTCTATTTCTGTACTTCTCCCTTGCAAACTAATTCAGAAACATAGAATATTACCAGTGATTTACATCTACTTATGTGCTTCTTCCTTAATCTCCCTTACTTAATCCTAAATTTTATTGTTAATGACTTAATAACCAAATGCAATATACAATTTCAATAGCCTAATCTCTATACTTCTTATCCTACTCCTTCAAAAATTCATTCTGAACAATTACTGCTAAGCAACTTGGACTTCTCTGCTATATTCTTTTCTTGAAATTTTATTCCCTTGATATTACTACTCTTCTAGTGTTCTATTTAGTCTAACCCCTGGGCTCTTTTTTCCTTTGCTTATCCATTAGTTATTCCTACTTTGCCCTAGTCTCTTCCTCTACGTCTTTCTCTCACTATACATATGTATATCTCCTCTCTCTAGATGATTTCATTTACTTTCATTATTTCAGCTATGACTAATATAGAAATTTGGGGATCATCATCCTCTATCTCTACCTCAGACCTATTTTTTGATGTTCAGTAATATAACAGACAATTGAACTTCTTCCTGGAGGTTTCTACAATGACCTCAAAGTCATCATCTCAAAAAAACTAAAACCACTCTTCTTTCTCATTCCCTCCTTCAATTGACAGCACCATCATCTAGCCCAGCCGTGGGCAAACTACGGCCCTCGGGCCGAAATGAATAAAACTAAAAAAAAAAAAAAAAAAAAAAAAAAAAAAAAAAAAAAGAACGTACCCTTTTATGTAATGATGTTTACTTTGAATTTATATTAGTTCACACAAACACTCCATCCATGCTTTTGTTCCGGCCCTCAGGTCCAGTTTAAGAACCCATCGAGTCAAAAAGTTTGCCCACCCCTGATCTAGCCCCACCCTCTTACCCGTCTTCATTTTCCTCCAAATTGAATTAATCACTAAACCCTGTATACTTTATCTCCTAAGTATTTAAAGATGCCATTCCTCTAATACGTCTCATATTCAGACCCTAACTAAACTCCACACCTCTGTACTCTTTAAATTTATTCTCCACAACTATTAATATGCAAATCTAACCAATTTACTTCTTTATTTAGAATTCTTTAGCTACTCTTTACTACCTATAGCTGAATGCTTGTGTGGAAGGGATGAATGCAGAGTTAAAGAGCATCTATACATATAAAAGCCTAAGTGGCTGTTCAACCATTCAACTGGTAGTTATGATGCACACTGACCACCAGAGGGCAGATGCTCAACGCAGGAGCTGCCCCCTGGTAGACAGTGTGCTCCCACTGTGGGAGAGCTGCTCAGCTGACCAATCGGCGCCAGACACCGGGCTTGTGACTGGTGAGCGCAGCTGCGGTGGCACGAGCCTCCCCTGTGGACACTCCCCCTACATGCCAGCATTGGCATTGGGAGAGTGGGAGCTGAATGGCACCTGGCCCGGGCTCCTCCCCACCGCCTGCTGCTTCACGCACTAATACATCCCTCAGGGGATGCCGGACTCCTGGTTTCAGCCGGGATCCCAGGGCCTGCTGGGATCCGGCTCCCTGGGATCCGGCTGGGCCGAAACCAGCAGACAGACATCCCCCGAGGGGTCCTGGATTGCAAGAGGGCGCAGGCCAGGCTGAGGGACCCCACTGATGCACGAATCCATGCACCCGGCCTTTAGTATAAATATGAGAATGCCTGGAACTCTTCAGCATGTAAAAGAGATAATCTGTTGCATTTCCAAATTTACCTTAATCTGCAATGACCTACCAGTCCAAGTAAGGAGAGTATCCACAGAGAGATGAATATATCAGGTTATTAAGCTCAAAACTATTAGTTATCAAGATGATCTTGTCATTATCCTAAGCAATCTGTTTACTTTTATGTACTAATATAGAAAGTGTGCACATTAATTATTATTTGATTCACTAATTAGTTTCACCTCTTACTGTTTGGTTTATATGTTTGTGTTTAACACAATACCATCTAAAAAAAAAAAAGATCATCTGTTTCTGAGAAGCTAAACCTTGGCTGCACAAAATACATCTACAGAAATAATTAGTGTGGTTTTTCTTAACTAAACTGAATATTTTAATATAACATGCCCCAGCTGGAATTGGAGGTTGGATCTACCTTTGGGGGGCGTGGGGGAGGCAACCAATGGATATTTCTCTCTATCTCACTCTCTCAGTCTCTCTCTCTCCGTCCCTCCCCCCGGTTCATAGGTGGAAGTTCAACCACTGCCCCACACAGTAGAGCCAGGCAGACCTAAGTTTCTGAATAAGGCTGAACAATAAGAATAAAATCATAGTTTGACAAATGTTTTTAAAGATCTGTCACCTTCCCAAATCTAAACCACTATAAAACAGTGTAGTTTTTTCACAATGCCTAGAAGTTCTATATCACTAACTGTAAAACCTACAATCTTATGTTCTAAAGAACTTGTCAGTTTTTAAGTTTATTTCCTTCCACATGTTAATTTTCCCTTCACATTTGATATGGCCTTGGTCATTTGGAAGGTGACATTCAAAGAATTACGTATTATTAACATAGATAAAACAAAATTCCTAGATCATTCAGTTACTTTCATATCCTATTTCAGCTTGGTCCTTTTTCTTGGCAAAAAAGAATATAGATAATGGCATTCTTCATTAAAAAAACAACAACAAAAAACCCTGCCTTTTACATTCAGTGTTAACACTGCTTCTTCCAATAACCTACGTTCATTTCCTAATGAGGAAATCAAGCTGATACAGGTCAAACAACAAGTAACCCAAAACCAGGTATTTAAACCTAGAATATACTTGTCAACCAGAATGACACACCATTATTTACACCATGAAAACCTCCCAGAGATTAAAAAGGAAGCATTGTAACTCCTATGAACTTTTGGGAAAGCTTGTCTTAAAAATCTTTTATAACAAAACTAAAACAATAATTTTGCATGGGCTAGTACTATTCATTGTATAGTTTCTGGGCTAAAGACATACTAGTTTTAATTAACAATGTAAGATCACTGCTAGCTAGCATAAGGCTTAAGCACCATTAGGTGGTACAACATCGAATACTTATTGTACCTTACTAGTCCCAAGGCATTTGGCCAGAAGAAAGTCTTTTTTATAGTGGTTATTATTAAATGGCTGTGTAACCGCCAACAAAGATATAGCCAAAGGAAGGTCATTCATGAACAAGGTCGTTCTTATTAAAAAAGAACAGTCTGATCTCAGTAACACACCAGCAGATCATCACTGCAGAGTCTCTGATGAGTCTGAAATGTACAAGGCAGGAAGACTGTACTTTCCTAACTCAAAAACGTCCTCCACTATTTCCAAGTTTCCTGCCAGACACTATACTATAATAACAACAAGTAGGCAATGCGTTTGTACCGAAGATTTTCACAACTCCTTCTCTAGCAGCAAATCTCACTGGCTATCAATAATCCCCCAAAATCTAGTTTCAATCTCTTTGAAAAGGTGGCCTCCCCCCCCCCCCCCCCCCCAGTCTGAGCGAACAGTTAAAGAATGACAAGTAAAGAGTGAACTCGATAAACTGGCTTAACTGAGCACATTTGGGACCCAAACCACCGTATAATAAAGTAGGCGGGGCTATACCTGCAGTTCACACCAGGCGACCTCCACAGTGGTTTCAGTGTCCAGTCCTTTGTAGACCGTCTTAAAGGAGCCTCTGCCAATTTCTATATCAAACTTGAGAAAGCGGCCGTCGTTGGACATTCCCACGGCCTTGGTCTCCAGCTCTTCGATATCATCCTGTTGCTGGCTCCGTTCCTCTTGCGATTCCTTGGCGCTGCTGCCGCCGCTGCCGCTTCTCGCTGATGGAGGCTCCTCTTTGCTCCCCACATGGTCGGGCTGGGAAATTTGGCGGTCTTTGCTGATACTGCTGGGGGCAGTCGAGGCTGCAGGGCCCGGGGCAGCGGGTTCTCTCGGGGCAGCAACTGCGGCGGGAGGCTGCTGGGCTACCTGGGCAGCGACGGTCGCGGTCAAGGTCTCCTCGCGATGGGGCTCCGAAGGAGTACTCTGTGGAACCGCTGCGGCGACGGGGGGCTGAGGGAGAGAAAGCGGGAGGCCGGGCAATTCCAACGCCGTGGCGTTGGAGTCGCAGATGACGCTGCGGCGGAAGAAGCGGTGCTCGGTGGTGGTGGTAGTCGCGGCCGCCCCACGGCTGTCCTTGTCCATAGTGTGGCGGCGACGCCGGTACTCCTCAGTCCTGCCAGTTCCAGAGTCTGTCCCCGCCGCGCCCAGTTTCTCCCCAACAGAGGAATCTGAGCTAGAGCCATTCTTGGGGGTAGGCGCCGGCGGCGAGAGGAACAGGGAGCTCGGAGTGCCGCCCTGCTTCTCCGCGGCGCCTCCGGACATGGTCGGTCCGCTGGAGCGAGGCGAGCCGGGCCGAATTTGTGAATGAAGGGAGGGTGAGGGGCCGACCCGGAGGAGCCGTGCAGGCTGGCAGGTACCGCTACGACGGCTCCGGCTCCCGACGGGTTAGGATCAAACCGGACGACTCCTCGCTTAGCACTGACAAGTCGCTCCGAAGGCGAGGCGGGACACGGGGCCCTGCTGCGACTGCTGCTTCGGCTCACAAGGCGGGCTCGCCGGCGGGCTATCGAGGAGCTGAGCCACTGGGGTTAGCGCCTCGCGATCCGCAGCCATCCTGCGGCAAGCGGCGGCCGGGAAGGCTGTAGCAGCAGAGACGCCGCAGTCATGAGGGGCAAGGCAAAGAGCCGGCACCGAGTGGAAGCGGATGCGGCGGGTGCGGCGACGACTCCGGCTCCCCGCCGCCGCCGCTGCGCGGACTGGGCGGGCTAGGCCCGGAGGGCGGCGGCAACGCGAGGCAGGGACTAGCACGGACTCCCGAGCGGTGGCAGCTCCAGGGCCAAAGAGAGTGGGAGGGGCCGAGGAAGGCGAGGGAGGGCCGGGCCCGGGGGCTCCCGGACAGTCAGTCGGTCGCCGCCTCACAAACGCGCCCCCAGCGAGGGGGACCAGTCTCACAAGGCGTCCATCGCCCGGACTGAAGAGTCGAAGCCTCGGTGCCTGAGAAGCGGGCCCCCCCTTCCCCGAGGCCTCCCCGCCCGCCCCGGGCCTGGCAAACCCTCGTCTCCTCCCGGGCCGGTGCCGGGGGCTGACGGAGGGAGGGAACGGTGGGGAGGGGAGGGCCGCTCGCCGCGGGGCCCGAGCTCCGCTGCTTCTCTGGGCCAAGAGCAGAGGAGGCCGAAAGGACTGGGTGAAGGGGGACAGGGAGAGAAAAGAGTAGTAACCCCAACAGGCACCTTCTGTCACCGAAGACTGGAGTGCAGAGTGGTCGAGTGTGAAGAGGCGCGTCCCACAGAGAAACTCGCCGCGCTAAATGGCGCCGGGAGTCTGAAGGCTCCACACAGCCCGCTCGAACCCCGCCCCCCACCGCCCGGGGCAGCCCCACCCCCACCCCCACCTCACCCTCAGGACTCTCGCGCAGGCGTGCCAGTACCGAGGCTCCTGGGACTTGTAGTTTACTCGCTTAAGGAATTAAAGGGGCTCAGGCGGAAGGAGCCTACGACTTCCGTGATGCCCTGCGGCAGTTTTAATTTGATGCCTCATGGGAATTGTAGTTTTCTTTTGGAAACCGCCCCTTCTGGAAGGCTGATGGGAGCGTCACCGTGAGTCGCTAAACCCCATCCTTAAAATCAGCGCTAGCTGGGAAAATCATTATTTGGGGGTTAATTGTGGAAGAAGGGAAGGAAGGGGGGGGAAAAAAAGAAAAAAGGAAAGAAAGAAGTAAAAAGAAAAGGGAGGCAGGCGAGAGAAGAGATTCCCATCAATGTTCTGCTGAAGCTAGGGAAAACTCTTAGGGTTGCCATGCAAAGAAAAATGATCTGTTGTTCATCTTTAATGGAGAAAGCTGCTGAAGTGTTGAGTGACTGTAGAGCTGTTGGGGTGGAGGGGAAAGGCAAAGCAGGAGAACCAGAGCCTAGGCTCAGCCAGAAGAGCTAACAGCTCCGGAGGGCAAAAGAAACTTTGTGGATTGCGCATGAGATTAATATTGATTAAATGGGTTGGGGAAGGAAACAGGGAGAATTATCTTCTATCCTCCTCCCTTCCATAGCAATCAAGGTAAGTTGTGGGCATTCTCAGCTCCAGCTCCAATACATTCTGGCTCTCAAAGATGGGCTACCCTACTGAAATCAAGGATCATAGTGAACTCTTTGCCAGAATAAAATAAAATAAATGGTGCGGGGAGGGAAGGGGTGGAACTTTGCCTCTTTTACCCAAATTTGAGAGAGCTGAGTTGACTTCTATGTAGTTGGTTGAAACAATTTCCATCTTTCCTTTGGTGGCTTAGTAAAACACCATCCCCTCTTTCTCTAGGGGTGTATGAAAGTGCACATGTAATGTATGGCTTTGGACATAGAGGAAATTTGGATCCACACAGTTCACAGTAATGGAAAGTATCCTTGGGCTCCCTGGACCCCTTTGCTTCTCACAACTACTCAGGATTATACAGGTGATGAGCACTAGGGGGCACCAGACAGAGTTGGAAGCCAGGGTGGGGAGCCAGACGGCAGTTAAAAATGTCTAAGCCCGACGGGGTAAGAGCGGGAAGCCCTGAAATGTATGCAAGGGCATCAGAGCGTCAACACACTCCTGCCTCTCCTCAGCGCCCACTGTGGAACGAGCTCAGTAGCGCGCAGTCTAGCGGAGGACCACGCTAAGACTACGAGTAGTTTAGAAGCAAGTTGACAGAAGATTCGTTGGTTAACACTAGTTTCCTAGGAAACGCCCACAACTTATCTGGATGAGCTCCATTTAGAGCAGTTTGCTATATAATTCATATTAATTTACCTGTTAGGTAAAATAGTTATACACGTTTACAGCTTTTTTATTTATCAAAAGCTACACTTTCAGACATACAAAAAAGTTTGTTTTAAAACCAATGGTTGTTAGGTTTCATGAAGCTAGCAGATTATGAACATTTTAAAATACAAATTCAGTAGGGGCAACTCGAGAGCTAAAATAGTAGCGTTCCATTTTTTAGAAAATATATCGTTAACTCATTTGCTATGATAATGATAAATCTCATTATGGTATATGTAATTAGTGGTTTGTCTCCAATCCTAAATTTTAATGTAAAGCAGGGGAAAAAATGACTTTGAAGTACATTTTTATTGTACCTCTTGAGGCAGATTCTTAGAACTTGCTTAGTTGTTGCTTTACTAGGAAAAATAGTCTGATTTTAAACATAATTCAACTAATTATAAATTGGTGAGTTAAAAGAAGATCAGTAAATCACAATGTTCAAATGTTGGCACCACAAAAAAATGATGCTATTTCTGTGTGAATGGTCATTTAAAAACTTTATTATTACCCATTCCTGTTTACTCTGCGTTGAAACTTTGGCCACAATGCATTGGACACAAGTCCCTTGACAATCACCATGTCCTATCAACACGTTATTTCAACCAAGAACAATTAAATATACTGTAAATAATTAACCTGATTTAAAGCCCTACTTACCCACATGACAGACTTTCCTATTTATGCAACATTAGTTTTACTATGAAAACAGGTACAACTTTAAGTTGAGTGTAACTACATTATGTACAATGGTTAGATTTAAAGGTTAAAATGTTTAGTGTGATTATTTTACTACAGACACCTTTTTAAATGCTTACCAACTTTCAATTAACATATTTTCTGTTACTCGTTAATATATCCCTAATAGTATTTTTCTTTTCTCTGTCATTTCAATTATTGAGTAGAGAACAGATCCCTCTGTAATCTACATAAAACACCTATCTATATATAAACGCCTAAGTTAAAAACTTTCAGCAAAAAAAAAGCCCTGGGTCAGACAGCTTCACATGGGAGTTTTACCAAACATTCAAAGAAGAACTAAAACCTATCTTCCTCAGACTATTCCAAAATATTCAAGAGGAAGGAACACTTCCAAGCTCTTTCGATGAAGCCAGCATTACCCTAATCCCAAAACCAGATAAGGACACTACAAAGAAAGAGAATTTTACAGGCCAATATTCAGGTTGAACATAGATGCTAAAATTCTCAACAAAATCCTAGCAAATCGGATCCAGCATTACATTAAAAAGATCATACACCATGAACAAATGGGATTTATTCTGGAGATGCATGGATGGTACAATATCTGCAAATTAACAAATGTGATATATCACACACAAAAATTGAGAGATAAAAATCACATAATCATATAAATTGATGCAGAAAAAGCATGTGACAAAATCCAACACCCTTTCTTGATAAAACTCTCAGCAAGTGAAAATAGAGGGATCATACTTCAACATAATAAAAACCTTATATGACAAACCTACAGCCAATATCATACTCAATGGGCAAAAACTAAAACCATTTCACCTAAGAACAGAAATAAGACAGGGATTCCCACTCTCACCACTCCTGTTTGACATAATACTGGAAGTGCTAGCCATAGTGATCAGACAAGAAGAAATAAAAGGCATCCAAATTTGAAAAGAAGAAGTAAAACGGTCATTTTTCGCAGGTGACATGATATTGTGCATAAAAAACCCTAAAGACTCCATCAAAAAACTATTAGATTTAATAAATGAATTCGACAATGTAGCAGGATACAAAATTAACGCCAAGAAATCTATGGCCTTTCTATACACCAATAGTGAACTTACAGAGAAACTAAAAAAGTAATCCCATTTACCATCACACCAAAAAAATTAAGATACCTAGGAATAAACTTAACTAAAGAGATAAAAGTCCTGTACTCAAAAAACCTCAGGACATTGAAAAAACAGATAGAGGAAGACGGAAGACATAAACAAATAAAAGAATATACCATGTTCATGGATTGGTAGAATCATCATCATTAAAATGTCCATACTACCCAAAGCAATCTATAGATTCAATGCAATTCCCATTAAAATACCAATGGCAGCCCTAACTGGTTTGGCTCAGTGGATAGAGAGTCAGCCTGTGGACTCAAGGGTCCCAGGTTCAATTCCAGTCAAGGGCATGTACCTTGGTTGCGGGCACATACCCAGTGGGGAGTGTGCAGGAGGCAGCTGATCGATGTTTCTCTCTCATCTATGTTTCTAACTCTCTATGCTTATCCCTTCCTCTCTGTAAAAAAACCAATAAAATATATATTTTTATAAAAAGAGAGAAGGTCCTTATACAGTTTTAAAAAAATAAAAAATATATACTGATGGCATACTTCAAAGACCTAGAACAAACTCTCCAAAAGTTCGTATAGAATAAAAAAAAGACCCCGAATAGCCACAGCAATCTTGAGAAAGAATAACAAAGTTGGAGGGATCACAATACCAGATATCAAACTATATTACAAAGCCACTGTTCTCAAAATTGCCTGGGTACTGGCAAAAGAACAGACATATAGACCAACAGAACAGAACAGAGAAACCAGAAATTGACCCAAGCCATTATGCTCAATTAATATTTGACAAAGGAGGCAAGAGCATACAATGAAGTAAAGATAGTCTCTTTAATAAATGGTGTTGGGAAAATTGGACAGATACATGCAAAAAAATGAAAGTAGACCATGAACTTACACCGTACACTAAAATAAACCCAAAATGAATAAAGGACTTAAACATAAGATGAGAAACCATAAAAATCTTAGAAGAAGCCATAGGCATAATATCAGATATTTATCGTAGCAATATCTTTACCGATACAGCTCCCACGGCAATAGAAACTAAGAAGGAAATAAACAAATGGGACTACATCAAAATAAAAAGCTTCTGCACAGCAAAAGAAACCATCAACAAAACAACAAGAAAGCCCACTGCATGGAAGAACATATTTGCCAATGTTGTATCTGATAAGGGCCTACTCAGTAAAATCTATAGGGAACTCATACATCTTAACAAAAGGAAGACAAACAATTCAATCAAAAAATGGGCAAAGGACTTTAAATAGATACATTTTAAAAGTGAACATACAGAAGGCCAAGAGACATATGAAAACATGCTCAGTCACTAATCATCCAAGAGATGCAAATCAAAACTATGATGAGATACCATCTCACATCTCAGAATGGCTCATCAACAAACTGACAAATGACAAGTGCTAGCGAGGATGTGGAGAACCCTCGTGCACTGCTTGGGGGAATGCAGACTGGTGCAACCACTGTGGAAAACAGTATGGAGTTTCCTCAAAAACTTAAAAATGGAACTCCCATTTGACCCAGTCATCCCACTTCTAGGAATATATTCCAAGAAATCAGAAACACCAATCAGAAAAAACATATGCACCCCTATGTTCATAGCAGCTCAATTTACAATAGCTAAGATTTGGAAACAGCCTAAGTGTCCATCAGTAGATGAGTTGATTAAAAAACAGTGGTACATCTACACAATGGAATATTATGCTGCTGTAAAAAGAAGGAACTTTTACCACTTGCAACAGCATGGATGGACCTGGAGATCATTATGCGAAGTGAAATAAACCAGTTGGAAAAAGATAAATATCACATGATCTCACTCATTTGTGGAATATAATGAACAACATAAATTGATGAACAAAAATACTCTTCTGGTCATGAAGTTAGAGAATAAAACATCATTTAATGACTTGTAGAAAAACATGCTAGATAGCCATGGGAATTATTATTGACATTTCCACATGTTTAAACTTTATTCCCACAATCAGATATAAGCCTGCTGCAAACAAGTTCTATGTCTTATAATGAATTGTCTTCTACAAAATCTATGAGGAATGTTAACTATGTGGTTAACTTAAAATGTTAAATGTGCCCTAGCTGATTTGGCTCAGTGGAGAGAGCATCAGCCTGCAGACTGAAGGGTCCCAGGTTCGATGCCAGTCAAGGGCACATGCCTGGGTTGCAGGCTTGATCCCTAGTAGGGGACATTCAGGAGACAGCTGATCAATGATTCTCTCTCATCATTGATGTTTCTATCTCTTTTTCCCTCTCCCTTCCTCTCTGAAATCAATAAAGATATATTTAATAGAAAAAAAATATTAAATGTAACCTTGTGTATCCAAGATCACCTCCTACACACATATTTATACATACAACAAACTAGGCTTTTAATAATTTCTGTTCATCATAATAGTAAAGGACGTACTTTTAAAATTAAATTATTTTTCACTTTAAAGTTCAGCAAAGATTCTTATTTATTTATTTAATTCTTTTAAGAACTAACTTTTGTTGTTTTCTCATTCCAGCAGTGTACAGGTTCTTTTTAAAAAATTTAGAAAATAAAGATAAGCAGAGTTCTCCCTCTCAGGAGTATGCCTGCTCTTTCCCTTCCCTCTCTTCTTCCAGGTGTGTTGCCATTGCCTTTCTACTAAGCTCCAAAGCCTTTCTTTTGCCTTTGTAACTTGTTTCCTGAGTCCATGTAGCCCAGATGGCTCATTTCTATTACATTTGTAACTTTAAAAGTAAACTTTCTCTTATAATCTGAAAAAAAGGAGAAAAAAATAAAGATAAGCAAAAAAAAAAAAAGAAAAAAGAAAAAAGAAAACCACTCATAATTCTACCAGAGAAAACCACATTAACATTTTGATATATTTTCTTCCAATATTTCTCTATGCTTTTATGTGTATGTTTCTTCTTCTTTTGTTTTTTACTTACATGTTGTTTTATATTTTTTACCTAACAAAATAATCATCTTCTCTATATATAAAAGCCTAATATGCTAAGTGGCTGTTCGGTCGACCGCTCGACCAGTCGCTATGATGCACACTGACCACCAGGGGCAGGCACTCCAATTGGTAGGTTAGCTTGCTGCTGGTGTCCGGCTGATCAGTACTAGGTGAGATGGGCTGGACATGCCCTAGAACCCTCCCGTGGTTCCTCCCCGGCCGGCTGGCCCCCAGTGGCCCCAATCGGGACTGGTCGAGATGGCTGTGATTGGCTCCAATCGCCAGCCAGGTTGAGGGACCCCATCCATGCATGAATTTGTGCACAGGGCCTCTAGTATTTTTATAAATATGTTTACTATTTTTTTATACTTACAATATCATTTTAAAGGATAGCATAGGCTTTCATCACATGGCTGAACCAAAAGTTGTTTAAACACTACCTCAATTTTAGACTTATAAGTTGTTACTAATATTTTGCTGTTTTTAAGATACTTTTTGGGGAGATCTGTCTCTATTCCCAGGTTTATAAGTGGAAGTTACATGTAATGGGGAACAGACATAGGGTAAATGTAAACTGACTCCACTGTCACAGAGAACTGCTTCCTCTCTTCCAGGCTTGGCACATTAACAGATCTCCTTTAAAAAAGAATTTAGAACTATCATTTAAATTCTAAATATAAAATACAGAACTTCGTTTTCTCTACCTCTCCATTCCAGCTTGACTCTCCCAGTCCATTTGCCCTAACTCATCTTTTATTCACTCTTCCCTTCTAAAAATTGTTTTCTCTCTTCACACTAATACTAATGACAGTTTACTTCATAAAATGACCACTTCCAAGTTTTGCAATCTAATAATCCTGTTGCATTTAATTACACGTAGAAAATTTATATTGGACTGGATATTATTATTTGAGCATTCTCTTGAAGAGTTGGGGGGAAGACCAAATGAACTTCTTAATGAGATTCTGTTTATTGGTACAAGATTTTTTTTAAAAAGGCTTTTATTCTTACAGTTAGAGGTTTTCTAATGAGCCCAATTAGAAATAGTTTAGCAAACAGGTATTAAACCAAACTTATTGTGGTGATCATTTCACAATATATACAAATATTGAATTATGTTGTATACCCGAAACCAATATAATGTTGTACATCAATTATTCCTTAATAAACATTTTTAGAAAAATAAATAGTTCAGCCTGGCTGGTGTGGCTCAGTGGTTGACCAGGAGGTCATGTTTTGATTCCTGGTCAGGGCACATGCCCAGGTAGTAGGCTCAATCCCCAGTAGGGAGCATGCAGGAGGCAGCCAATCTATGATTCTCTCTCATTATTGATGTTTCTATCTCTCTGTCCCTCTCCCTTCCTCTCTGAAATAAATAAAAATATATTTAACAAAAAGAAAAAGGAAAAGAAATAGTTCAGTAAGGAAGAGAGATGACCAGCCAGGCTATGTTGTTTTGGTCACATTAAGGCCCTCGTGACCTTTTTTCCATGACCACTGAGAATAACAAGAATTGACAATGGGGAAAAGGTGGGGAAGGAAATAAGTAGGAAATTGTGACAAATAGATATGAGAGCCAAGGTCTATTTTAAAGGTCAACAAATCCATTTAGATAGTATGATACCTTGTCAGCTTCTAACACACTATTATCTTTTAATGCTATTTAATACTAAATGGGGTTTTTAAAAGTCTTCCCAGTTAGTCAGTGTGTGTGCATCTATCTATATATCTATATATCTATATATCTGTATATCTATATATCTATATATCTATATAATCTATCTATATAGTCCCCCAAAAATGTATATACACTTTAACAGCTGATAATTCACTTAATTTTCACATCTTCTCAGGTTTAACTGATTTGAAATAATGGATGAAGCCAGATTAAGCTTTGAACAAAGAAAATTTATCCTAAAGTGCCACTAAACATTTTTTAATGGGGATACATAAAATATAAAGTTTACTGTGTAAAACTGGCAACATTGACCAATTGAGGGAGCACAAATACCAAATGAAATGATGCTTTTAAAAAAATGTATCTTTATTATTGAAAGTATTACAGATGTCCCCCTTCCCCCCCCCCCCCATTGACCCCCTCCACCCTGCCCATGCTCCTGCCCCTCCCCCCCCCTCCATCGCAATATTGTCCTGGTCCATGAATTATACATATATTATAGAAGTTCTTTCCTATTCCATTGCTTTGAGTTATCAGCAGTGCCTGGACCAGATGGTCATCAGTTTACAAACAGACATTCTCTCTCTCTCTCTCTCTCTCTCTCTCTCTCTCTCTCTCTCACACACACACACACACACACACACACACACACACACAATTGTTCCTTCCTGTAGATTCTTTTCAATTTACTCATGGCGAATGGGGAACCGAGGGTGGGTGGCGGCAGGGGGCGGGGCTGGCTCCAGGCAGCCAGGGAAAATGGCCCTGATTGCAGGCCAGGTCTAGGAACCGTACCCGTGCACTAATTTTGTGGGCCAGGCCTCTAGTTTGTAACTATTTTCTTGGAATAACTTCCTAGAAACTGCTGTGTCAAAAGTTTTAGAGAAAGCTTTTTTTCATATTGTCAACTTTCCCCACGAAAAAGTTTATGCCACTTTACCTTCCCATCAACAGTGGGTTGCATGGCACATTTTCCCTCATTATCACCAACAATGGGTATCTGTTATTGTTGCAAATCTGACAGGAAAATAATATTTCACTGATAGTTTAATTTGATTAGTTATTAAATAAAACAGTGTTCATAGACATTCATTTCTACAATGGATATTATTGAGTGCCAACTATGTGACAGGCACTATTCCGGACACTAAATGTTATTACCCTTTTCTATTTTGTGTTTTGTGACTTGCCTATCTTTTTTTATTTTTCTACTGAGGCATTTGTCTCTTTATTATTGATCTGTAAGAACTATTTATTGTAAAGTTTTCAGAATTGCTCAATATCAATCCTGTTACATATTTAGCAATTTTTTAAAAAATGTCATCTGTTTTTAATTTTTTATTTTATTTTGTTGATATATGACCTTTTAATATGCTTGTGTCAAGTGCTTTATATGTTTCCTGCCTTTGATGGTGAAACAGTCTTCTCACTTTTCAGCTGGTCACATTTGGTATGTTAGCCAGTTTATTTTTTAGATTCACTAAGTCTTATGTAAAAACCAGCTTTTAGCACATATCTCTGCTAGACTTTAATAATCTTCTCCTGCTTCTTATAAGACTCCCAGTGCTACAAGTTTCTCCCAAAAGGCTAATTAAGAAAGGGAATAATTCTGTGTTTGCCAAGTTCATCACAGATTTGGCTTATAAACAGATATTGTAGTTGATGATGTTCTTTGATTATTAATTTAAGAAAATCTATGAATATTGATATTAATAAGTCAAATAACACATTTATTTTCTATTTAGGACCTTTTAAATTTTGGCTTGCTCTGATCTGATAACTTATTTCCTGGTAGTCCCAGGAGAAAAACAGAACAACAGAATCTACCATGTAGCTGTATGAGAGCTGCTTTTCTTATATAGACTCACCTCCCTTTTAGTCAAATATCCTGCATATGCAATCATAGTAACAGACTGGAACATAAAGACTGTGGCTTCTTGGCTATGTTAAAAAGGACTCTCCTAGGGTTTGCTGGCAATTCCCCAACCCCAAATGTAATATTTTATAACCTGTAAAATGAACAAAATTTTTCTTTTATTTTTTGCTTGGCAAAAGTGGTGTTCAATATAGCTTTCTGCAATGATGTAAATGTTCCAATCTCTGCTGTTCAAGATGGTAACCATTAGCCACATGTGTGACTATTAAGCTCTTGAAATGCAGCTGGTGAGACTGAGAAACTAAATTTTAAACTTTTATTAAATTTTAATTAATCTAAATTTAGATATCCACATATGTAGGGTCATCAGATTTAGCAAATAAAAATACAGGACGCCCAGTTAATTATGTTATATATTTTTAACTTTTTTAACTTACTGATTTTAGAGACAGGAAGGGAGGGAGAGAGAAAAACATCAGTTTGTTGTTCCACTTATTCGTGTACTCATTGGTTGATTCCTGCATATGTCCTAACCAGTGATCGAACCCACAACCCTGGTGTAGTAGGACAACACTCTAACCAACTGAGCTACCTGGCTAGGGCCGAGTTAATTATTAATTTTAGATAAGCAACAGATAATATTGTAGTTTGAAGTATATCCCAAATATTGCGTGGAACACACACTACAAATTTAACTGAGTGTCTTATATTTTATACATCTGGCTAGTGGCTACCATATTGGGCAATGCAGATAAGGATGAATTGTCCTGTTTATTGCAAAGTTTTCAGAATTACTCAAAGATTTCTGTAGGATTAAATCAAGAAGGAGAAATGGTTATGATCATATTTTGGCAATAAAAAAAAAAATAGCCTGTCTCCTTAACGAAAGTCATTAGATGCCAGGGCCAAGATTATCAAACCAAGGAAATTCAAACCAAAGTTGATTATTAGATGCCTTCTGTATGCAGAACATATCCAGCTGTAACCCCAGTATGGCCATACAAATTGCTTAAGACCAGTGTCCATTTGGATTGATTGGTGCCTGTGCTGTACTGGGTGTTAATTATCTTGAAAATTATCCTTGACGTGGAGGAAAACAAGGAGGGATATGTTGATATCTTCTTCTCCATGAGTTTATAATCTAGTAGAAAAGTAGACACCAACTTTAAAAACAAACAAAATAAAAGTACTTTAATTTGAGACAGATATTAAGTGATATATATGAGGAAAATATTATGGGAATATAAGGTGCAATATTGTGACTTGTAAAATATAGCCCTGGCCGGTGTGATTCAGTTGGTTGAAGTGTCATCCCGTGCACTGAGGGATCAAAGTTTAGGTTCCCAGTCAGGGTACATACCCAGATTTCGGGGTCAACCTCCTGTTCGGGCATGTATGGACGGCAACTGATCCATATTTCTCATTTACAATTTCTATGTCATAGCTCCTAGAACTCAAAATTTTCAGTGTTGACAGTGAAAAAGGTGTCTTTTGTTATGCTGATGAGACGGCTTTTGGAAAGCCCCCAGGTAACCTAAGGTTTGGGGCTGGTTGCCAGGAGAACCAACCATGTGATTAGAGGATTAGAACTTTCAGTCCCAGCCCCCACTTCTGGGGAGGGTAGAGAGGCTGGAGGTTCAATCAATTGCCTATGACCAATGCCTTAATCCAAGCATGTCAAACTTGCGGCCTGTGGGCCACATGAGGCCCACAACAAATATTTTTGCAGCCCAGCCAGTATAACAGTATGTAAGGAACATTTTAATTAATATTTTGTAACTGAATGTTTACAATATCCTGCTATACATATAAAAGGCTAAGTGACCAACTGTCTGTCTGTCCGACCAGCCGACCAACCGGCCAGTACATATGACATGCACTGTCAATCCTATATAATAAAGAGGTAATATGCAAATTGACCCTCATGCTGTTGCACAAGATGGTCACCCCCATGTGGTCAAAGATGGCCACCCCCATGTGGTCAAATATGGTCACCACAAGATGGCCAGCATGGGAGGGTAGTTGTGGGCAATCAGGCCAGCAAGGGAGGGCAGTTGGGGGTGACTGGGCCTGCAGGGGAAGGCAGTTGGGGACGACCAGGCCTGCAGGAAAGGGCAGTTGGGGGCGACCATGCCAGCAGGGGAGGGCAGTTAGGAGTGACCGGGCCCACAGGGGAAGGCAGTTGGGGGTGACCAGGCCTTCAGGGGAGGGCAGTTGGGGATTTCCGGGCCAGTATGGGAGAGCAGTTGGGGGTGATCAGGCCGGCAGGGGAGCAGTTAGGTGTCAGTCAGGCTGGCAGGGGAGTGGTTAGGGGGTGATCAGGCTGGCGAGCGGTTGGGAGCCAGCAGTCCTGGATTGTGAGAGGGATGTCCAACTGCCGGTTTAGATCGGGCCTAAACCGGCAGTCGGACATCCCCCGAGGGGTCCCAGATTGGAGAGGTTGCAGGCTGGGCTGAGGGACAGCCCGCCCCCCTCCCCCTGCATGAATTTCGTGCACCAGGTCTCTAGTTTAAAAATAAACATTGACTTGCGCATGCGCGATACATATAAAGCTCTCACTAGCACCAATTGCATGGGTGTGTTTCGATCTGTCATTGTTGATCACGAATTTGATTGACACTTCTATTATAGAGAAAGGGCATTGACTAGCGATATTAAAATATTTTTTCTAATTAATTTCCTTTCAATGTGCATGAATCCATGCACCGGGTCACTAGTTATTAATAATGAACTACAGCCCTGGCTGGTTTGGCTTAGTGGATAGAGCATCACCCTGCAGACTGAAGGGTCCTGGGTTCTATTCTGGTCAAGGGCACATGCCAAGGGTTGTGAGCTCGATCCTCAGCAGGGGGCATGCAGGAGGCAGCCAATCAATGATTCTTTCTTGTCATTGATGTTTCTATCTCTCTCCTCTCCCTTCCTCTCTGAAATCAATAAATATATAGATAAAGAAAAATAAATAATAACGAACTATAATGTTCACTAATGACTGATTACTATAATCGTGTTGCATTCATTTCCCTTACACACCTTATGCGTAGGCGCACCATTTCTCTCCACTAATACCAGCAGCGAGTATTTTAGCATCTGACTGCCACGTCATTAGTCTTGGACTGACTTGTTTGGTGTGTGCAACAGGAAATATTTTGCTTTTGGAGAACAAGAAAAATAGGTTCATTTGCGTTACTCTTATTAAATTGTGCAGTTATTCAGTGTCTGGTAAGTTAACGATCAATAAAAATATATTAATTTTTATTAATATGTTCTATTATTTTATGTTAATGATTACTCATTTATTTCAGCTCTTTGTATTCAGCATGTCTCTATCAAAGTAAACCTATGTTTCTATGAAAATTGAAGCTTTTGTTTTTTTTGCAGCCCACATAAACTTAAACCTTGTTTATTTGGCCCATGTTAGCCTTTGAGTTTGACATGCTTGCCTAAATCAATCATGACTATGTAAGAAAGCTTCCATAAAAACCCAAGAGGACTTAGAGATTTGGAGAGCTTCTGAGTTGGTGAACACAAGGAGATGTGGGAAGAGTGGTGCACACCTAGAGAGGACACTTCGCACACACCTTGCTCTATGCCTCTCTTCCATCTGACTATTTCAGAGTTATTTTCTTTTACAATAAATCAGTAATCTAGTAAGTAACACGTTTCTCTGAGTTCTGTGGGCCGGTTAGAAAATCAACTGAACCCAAGGAGAGGATTGTAGGAACGTCTGATTTACAGCCAGCTAGTCAGAAGCAACCTGGATTAGGGGTTGGCATTCTGAGTTGGAGGAGATCATTGGAACCTCCAATTTGTAGCTGGTTGGTCAGAAGCACAGAAAGCCTGGGTTTAAGACTGGCATCTGAAGAGTATGTGGAGTGGGGTCAGTCTAGTACAGTGATGGTGAACCCTTTGAGGTCGCCGTGTCAGCATTTTGAAAAACCCTAACTTAACTCTGGTGCCGTGTCACATATAGAAATTTTTTGATATTTGCAACCATAGTAAAACAAAGACTTATATTTTTGATATTTATTTTATATATTTAAATGCCATTTAACAAAGAAAAATCAACCAAAAAAATGAGTTTGCGTGTCACCTCTGACATGCATGTCATAGGTTTGCCATCACTGGTCTAGTAGGACTGAAAGCTTAACTTGTGGAATCTGATGCTATTTTAGGGTAGATAATGTCACTCAGAATTGAGTTGATTCTCAAACACCCTGCTGATATTGGAGAATTGTTTGTTTGTGTGTGGGATTCCCCCCCCCCCCACCCCACATGCACACAGTGGAATTGGGTATGGAGACTTAATTTAGAAGGGTCAATATAAGTGTACAGAGGGAACAACTGGTTGGATGATGTTTAGGATTTTTCCATTGTTTTGCCAAGGTATAATAAACACTCATCCTCTTACCTTTCCTTCCTAGGATTTGACAAATTACACAAATAAGACTTTTGGACCTTTGTAAGATTAAATCAAGATGGTCATATTTGTGCACCTATATTACAAGAAAAATTTCCCCACTTAAAAAAAAACTTTATTGTTGAAAGTATTACAAATGTCCCCTTCCCCCCTCCCCAATTGACTCCTTCTAGCCTGCCCCTGCCCCCCACCCCAGGCCTTCATCACCTATTATCTGTGTCCATGAGTTATGCATAGCCTATATAATAAAAGGTTAATATGCAAATTGACTGAATAGCAGAACTATAGGTCACTATGATACGCACTGACCACCAGAGGGCAGATGCTCAATACAGGAGCTGCTCCCTGGTGGTCAGTGTGCTCCCACAGGGGGAGCCCCACTCAGTCAGAAGCCAGGCTCATAGCTGGCAAGTGCAGCAGTGGTGGTGGGAGCCTCTCCCACCTCTGCGACAGTGCTAAGGATGTCCGACTGCCAGCTTAGGCCCGCTCCCCCCTGGGGGGAGCGGGCCTAAGCTGGCAGTCGGACATCCCCCAAGGGCTCCCAGACTGTGAGAGGGTACAGGCTGGGCTGAGCGACCCCCTCCCCATGCACAGATTTCATGCACCAGGCCTCTATTATGCATATAAGTTCTTTGGTATATAAGTTCTTTGGTTGATCACTTCCCACCTTCCCATCCTTTCCCACCATCCCTCTGTGATTCCACATTCTGTTTTATGCTCCTGTGTCTCTGGATCGATTTTGTTCATCATTTTATTTTATTCATTAGATTCCACATATGAGTGAGATCATGTGATACTTGTCTTTCTCTGACTGGCTGATTTCACTTAACATGATACTCTCCAGTCCCTCCATGCTGTGTCAAAGGATAAGAGATCCTTCTTTTTTTATTGCTGCACAGTATTCCATGGTATAAATGTACCACAGCCTTTTATCCACTCATCTACTGATGGGTACTTGGGCTGTTTTCAGATCTTAGTTATTGTAAATTGCACTGCTATGAACATAGGGTTGCATACATACTTTCTGATTAATGTTTCAGGTTTCTTAGGATATATTCCTAGAAGTGGGATCACTAGGACAGTTGTATATTTAAGTTTTATAGGAAACTCCATACTGTTTTCCATAATGGCTGTACCAGTTTGCATTCCCACCAACAGTACTAGGGTTCCCTTTTCTCCACATCCTCACCAGCACTTGTTATTTGTTGATTTGTTGATGGTAACCATTCTGACAGGTGTGAGGTGATACCTTATTATCATTTTAGTTTGCATCTCTCTAATGATCAGTAACTTTGAGCATTTTTTATATGTCTCTTGGCCATCTGTATGTCCTCTTTGGAGAAGTGTCTATTCAGGTCCTTTGCCCATTTTTTAACTGGGTTGTTTGTCTTCCTTTTGTTAAATTGTATGAGTTCCTTATATATTTTGGATATTAACCCTTTATCAGATGTATCATTGGCAAATATGATCTCTCATACACTGGGCTCCCTTGTCGTTTTGTTGATGGTTTTTTTATGCTGTGCAGAAGCTTTTTGTTTTGATGTAGTCCCATTTGTTTGTTTTCTCCTTCGTTTCCTTTGCCCTAGGGCCGTGGTTGGCAAACTGTGTCTCGCGAGCCACATGCGGCTCTTTGGCCCCTTGAGTGTGGCTCTTCCTAAGCCTTAGGAGTACCCTAATTAAGTTAATAACAATGTACCTACCTATATAGTTTAAGTTTAAAAAATTTGGCTCTCAAAAGAAATTTCAATAGTTGTACTGTTGATATTTGGCTCTGTTGACTAATGAGTTTGCCAACCACTGCCTAGGGCAGTGATGGCAAACCTATGACATGTGTGTCAGAGATGACACGCAAACTCTTTTTTTGGTTGATTTTTCTTTGTTAAATGGCATTTAAATATATAAAATAAATATCAAAAATATAAGTCTTTGTTTTACTATGGTTACAAATATCAAAAAATTTCATATGTGACACGGCACCAGAGTTAAGTTAGGGTTTTTCAAAATGCTGACACGCCGAGCTCAAAAGGTTCGCCATCACTGGCCTAGGGGATGTATCCATAAACATATTGCTATGAGAGATGTCTGAGATTATGCTGCCTATGGTTTCTTCTAGAATTTTTATGGTTTCACAACTTACATTTAAGTTTTTTATCCATTTTGAATTTATTCTTGTGTATAGTATAAGTGGGTGGTCTAGTTTCATTTTTTTTTTTTTGCATGTATCTGTCCAATATTCCCAACACCATTTATTGGAGAGACTGTCTTAACTCCATTGTATGTCCTTGCCTCCTTTGTCAAATATTAATTGAGCATAATGGCTTGGGTCAATTTCTGGGTTCTCTGTTCTGGTCCATTAATCTATATGCCTGTTCTTGTCCCAGTACCAGGCTGTTTTGATTACAG
Organism: Myotis daubentonii; assembly: GCF_963259705.1. NCBI lineage: Eukaryota > Metazoa > Chordata > Mammalia > Chiroptera > Vespertilionidae > Myotis > Myotis daubentonii. The sequence goes on along the minus strand of NC_081841.1, from coordinate 97,599,648 downwards.
TGGCTTTGTAGTATAACTTGATATCTGGTATTGTGAATCCTTCAACTTTGTTCTTCTTTCTCAAGAATGCTGTGGATATTTGGGGTGTTTTTTGGTTCTATACTATATACATTTTGGAGTATTTGTTCTAAATCTGTGAAATATTCCATTGGCATTTTAATAGGGATTGCATTGAATCTGTAGATTGCCTTGGGTAATATGGATATTTTAATGTTAATTCTACCAACACATGAACACGGTATAATCTTCCACTTGTTTATATCTTCCTCTATCTCTTTTTTCAATGTCCTGTAGTTTTCTGAATATAAGTCTTTTACCTCCAAAGTTTATTCCTAAGTATCTTAATTTTTTTGTTGCAATGGTAATGGCATTGTTTGTTTAGTTTCTCTTTCTGAGAATTCATTATTGATGTATAAAAAAGCCACCAATTTTGGGTGTTGACTTTGTATCCTGCTATATAGCCAAATTCATTTATTAAATCTAGTAGTTTGCGGCACGGAGTGGGGGCGGTGAGTCTTTAGGGTTTTCTATGTACAATATCATGTCATCTGCAAATAATGAGAGTTTTACTTCCTCCTTTCCAATTTGGATTCCTTTTATTTCTTCTTGTCTGATCAATGTGGCTAAAGCTTCTCAGTACTATGTTGAGCAAGAGTGGTGAAAATTGACATGCCTGTCTTGTTCCTGTTATCAGAGGGAATGCTTTTAGTTTTTGCCCATTGAGTATGAAGTTGGCTGTAGGTTTGTCATATATGGCCTTTATTATGTTGAGGTATGATACCTCTATTCCCACTTTGCTGAGAGTTTTTATAAAAAATGGGTGTTGGGTTTTGTTGAATGCTTTTCTGCAACTATTGATATGACCATATGATTTTTGTCTTTCATTTTGTTTATGTGATGTATCACGTTTATTAATTTGTGAATATTGTACCAGCCTTGCATGCCTGGAATAAATCCCACTGGGTCATGGTGTCTGATCTTTTAAATATACTGCTGGATCTGATTTGCTCATATTTTCTTTAGGATTTTAGCATCTATGTTAATCAGGGATATTGGCCTGTAATTCTCTTTCTTTGTAGTATCTTTATCTGGTTTTGGAATTAGGATAATGCTGGCCTCATTAAAAGAGCTTGGAAGTGTTCCTGCCTCTTGGACTTTTTGGAATAGTTTGAGGAGTATAGGTGTTAGTTTTTCTTTGAATTTCCCTGTGAAACCATTTGGTCCAGGGCTTTTGTTTGCTGGAAGTTTTATTTAATTATTATTGCTTCAATTTCCTCAGTTGTTTTTGGCCTATTCATGTTTTCTGATTCTTCCTAATTCAGCCAGATGTTATGTGGGCACCTTTCTCCATTCTGATGCTCTCTTCTGGGGGGTCCAGCTTGGGGATTAGACCCCAGAATTCTCAGTGGCAATGCCTCACAGCTGCGATATCTCTCTGGAACTTCAGCTGCTGTCTATGGGAGCACGACCAGCCCTTTCATGGCCCCACCCTTCCTACCAGTCTTTATGTGGTCTCCACTTTCCATTCTTCATTATCAAGGTTCTCTCTAGCTAGTCTTCAGTTGATTATTTAGGATTTTTTTTTTTTTTTTTTTTTGTATTTTAGGTGTAATTCTAGTTTGGTCCTTGAGGCATGTCTGTGTAGCATCCACTTACTCCACCACCATTTTTAATCTCTCTCCACACTTTCTGCAAAGAGAGACAATGGATCCCTCAGTTAGGAACTCCAAATCAATGCAATATAATTCAATTTAAAAAGACATTTATTGAGGTCCTACTGTTTGTGATGTCTATAATTCCAGGCTACTGGGTTAAGTTTCCAGGTGTAGAAATCCATTTATAGTACTTCCCTAATTTCTGCAGTCAAGAATAAATGCACAGATTTCTCCATCAGCCATAAATGTAGCTGGAGTGTACCCTAAAGGTCATCCAATTCTTGTTCTGCTTGTCTACACTGCAGAAAGTTGAAAATTACAGTATGTCCCTTTATCTCACCCCTTTCCAAACCTCAAATTCTAGATGATGTTTTGTTAGGCAGTATAGATAGCTGATAGGGAAGGAGGAGAGAAAGAGGGTGGGGAGAAATGGGGAGTCATCTCACCAACTGAATAAAGAAGTCAGTGGTCTTGCCGAGATACATTCACCAGATGTTCTTATAAATTCTGGCAAAAGCCACAATAATGTAAAAGGGCAACCTTGAAACCTAGCCTGTAGTCCAAGATATCCAGCAGGGGAACCTTGAGTCTTATAAGGGAGAAAGTATAAAACCCTTGAACCCCCACTAGGCAGGGTGCTCAGACTACCTGAGTTGCCCATTTGTGCTTTATGCCAAGTGTATTATTTTTTAAAATACATATTTTATTGATTTTACAGAGAGGAAGGGAGAGGAATTGAGAGTTAGAAACATTGATGAGAGAGAAACATTGATTAGCTGCCTCCTGCACACCCTCTACTGGGGATTGAGCCCGCAAGCAAGGTACATGCCCTCAACCAGAATTGAACCCAGGACTCCGAAGGCCAATGTTCTATCCACTGAGCCAAACCAGTCAGGGCCTGAGTGTATTCTTAATAAATTTGCTTGCTTTGTTTCAACACTTCTTTCTGTCACTCCTAGGAATTCTTTCTTGCCAGTGCGACAAGAGCTGAGCTGGGGAGAGCCCCTTCTAACTCAGGCAGCTCTCTGGTAGCAGTTCTTCTCTATTACTACCTTTGAAAATTATGACGTTAAAATCTCTCATAGATTTTGAACATGACTCCCAGTGGCATAGCAGGTTATAATGGATGAATTTCCACAGCTGCAGGTATTTGCTATTGGAGGTTTACAGCTGAGTCCCCTTCCGAATAGCCTTGAACAAGGGAGTTACCTTGCACAAAGTTTTACCCCCTTCCCCAAGCAGCCAGAATCAAAGACTATTCAATAGGGAAGTGGTTGGCAAACTCATTAGTCAACAGAGCCAAATATCAACAGCACAACGATTGAAATTTCTTTTGAGAGCCAAATTTTTTAAACTTAAACTATATAGGTAGGTACATTGTTATTAACTTAATTAGGGTACTCCTAAGGCTTAGGAAGAGCCACACTCAAGGGGCCAAAGAGCCACATGTGGCTCGTGAGCCGCAGTTTGCTGACCACGGCAATAGGAGATACAAAGGCCACACCTTATTTTATTGGGGACAACTGTGCACTGTTAACAAGCATTCCATAGGCTTAGCTGTTACAAGGGCATTGGAGTTCAACTTCTCTCTCTCTGCCTAATTCTGCTTCCCTTACTCCTGTATAGGCTTTGTTCCTAAGAAGACTCCCCACCAAAAAAAACCTAAAAACAAAAAAGCCCTGGAGAAAACCTGAGGAACCAAGATGGTGGCCTAGGTAAATGCTGGTACCCACTGCCTCCCAAAGCCACATCAAAATCACAGCTAAAATACAGAACAACCATCACTCAGAATCACCTGAAATCTGGCTGAATTCAGGAAGTCCTACAACTAGAGAAATAAAGAAGAAAGTGCATTGAGACTGATGCAGCTGGACCTCACAGCCAATTGGCCTGGAGACCAATTTCTCCCAATGATGCCAATAACAATCAAGGCTCAACTACAATAAGACTGTGCACACAGCCCACACAGAGGCGCACCTCGATTGCCCAGCTCAGGTGACTTGGGTGGCTGAGCCACTGGGCCATATGCAACACCTATTACACAAGGCCACTATCAATTCCAGGAGACATAACAGCTCTACTTAATACACAGAAACAAACACAGGGAAGCAGCCAAAATGCAGAAACAAAGAAACATGTTATAAATGAAAGAAATGGAAGCAAGCAAGATACTGGATACAGAGTTCAAAACAATGGTTATAAGGTTACTCAAGGATCTTGATGAGAGCTTCAGGGAACTTAATGAGAGCTTTAAGGGATTTAGTGAGACTTTCAAGTATCTTAGTGAGAATGTCAAAGACCAGTCAGAATAAAAAAGACCAGTCAGAAATTAAGCATACACTAACTGAAATAAAGAATAATTTACAGGAATTCAATAGTAAAGTAGAGGATTCTGAGAATCAAATCAATAGTTTGGAATATGAGGAAGCAAAAGACACCCAATCAGAAATGCAAAAGAAAAAAGAATAAAAAAATATGAAGATAGTGTAAGGAGCTTCTGGGACAACTTCAAGTGTACCAACATTCACATTATGGGGGTGCCAGAAGGAGAAGAGAGAGAGTAAGGTTTTGAAAAACTATTTTAAGAAATAATGACAGAAAACTTCCCCTACCCGGTGAAAGAAATAGACTTACAAATCCAGGAAGCACAGATAGTCCCAAACAAGTGGACCCACAGAGGCCCACACGAAGACACATCATAATTAAAATGCCAAGGGTTACAGACAATTTCAAAAGCAGCAAAAGAAAAGCTGTTAGTTACCTACAAGGGAGCACCTGTACGACTGTCAGCTGATTTCTCAAGAGAAACTTTTAAGGCCAGAAGGGAATGTCAAGAAATATTCAAAGTGATGAATAGCGAGGACCTACAATTAAGATTACCCAACAAAGCTCCCATTTAGAATTGAAGGTCAGATAAAGACTTTCACAGACAAGAAAAAGCTAAAGGAGTTCATCACCACCAAACCAGAACTACATGAAATATTGAAGGATATTCTTTATGAAGAGGAATAAGAAGAAAAAAATAGATAAAAATTCTTAACAATAAAATGGCAATAAATACATATCTATCAACAATTGAATCTAAAAATAAAAATAAACAAATAAGAAATCTAATGAACGAAATAAACTGATGAATAAAATAGAATCAGAGGCATGGAAACATCAAACAGACAGACAAATCTCAGAGGGAAGGGTTTTGGGGAGGAGGGTCCGGAAGAGATTAACCAAAGATCTTACATGCATACCAGTATATGCATTACCTATGGACACAGACCATAGGGTGGTGAAGGCCTGAGGTGGGGCAGGAACTGGGTGGAGAGGGGGCAACGGGGAGTAAAAAAAATGGACAGCTGTAAAACTTTCAACAATAGAGATTAAAAAAACAACAACCCTGTATGTATATCTGCATCTAGGAGTCTTTTTCACGGAACCTGTGCCAAAGACATAGGTTGTTGAAATATCTCTTAAGTAACCTAGATTTGTCAGAAAACTTCTAGCTTTGTTGAGATAGGTTTTTTCTATTACTTGGGGGAAATGTGGCCTGAACTGCCTTTTTCCAGACAGATACGTAAACTTCACAGAAACAGGAGACTGAGCAGTTTCTGGAATGTGAGAGGAACTCTCCAGGGTTGGTTACACTAAGTGGGATGACCAGCCTGGCAGGTGCCTGCAATTAATCTTTCTATTCCTCAGTAAAATGCAGATGGTACAGTGAGATACATGGATTTCTGCATTGCCTTGGGCTAATCCAATTCTAACTACAAAATAGTCACTCATTACTTGAAGGAATCCTAAAAAACAGTTTCACCCTCTGCTAGGAATAAGACTTCCTCTGCCTTCCGGTAGGCCTCTTACTTATTACCCTCCCAACTACTTTTGTAAGACTGAAAGCTGCTCTTTGGAATCTTGGGAGTGAACCTTAACACCTCTGATTCACAACCACTCAGTCCTGTGGAATGTGACTAACATCTCCTGTTGCCAGCTGTTGCCCATTCATCTCTGCTTTGGCTTTGTGCCTTCTTTCAACTTAACTGCAAAGTGGGAAATGAGAATAAAGTGTAGGGTAGTGCTGATATTCATGGAGTTCCTACTATGTACCCAACACTGTATGGATATTTCACATTATCTCAATAAACCTCACACATAACCTTATAAGATACATATAGCTATAGCTATATAGAGGCCTGGTGCATGAAATTCGTGCATGGAGGGGGTGGGGGAAGTTCCCTCAGCCCAGCCTGCACCCTCTCCAATCAGGGACTCCTTGGGGGATGTCTGACTGCCAGGGATCAGGCCTAAACTGGCAGTCAGACATCCCTCTTACAATCTGGGACTGCTGGATCCTAACCACTCACCTGCCTGATTGCCCCTAACCTCTTTGCCTGCCTGCCTTATTGCCCCTAACCCCTCTGCCTGATCACCCCTAACTGGTCCCCCGCCAGCCTGATTGCCCCCAACGGCCCTCCCCTGCTGACCTGGTCATCCCTAACTGCCTCTGCCTCAGCCCTGCCCCCCCCCCCCCCCCCCCCGCCCCACCACCATGGCTTTGTCTGGAAAGAAGTCAGATATCTGGAAGATGGCCGGTTGACCTGGTCTAATTAGCATATTACCCTTCTTTTAGTATAGATAGATTATATAGAATAGGATTTCTTAAATGGGGGGAAAGCCTTTTTCAGCAGGAGGAGATGCTCTTTGCAGACAAAAATACATAATCCCTATATCTGGACTGATAGCCAGCCATATGCACTATACTGCCAAACCGGTTATTAAAAAATTGAACCACTTTCTTACACCTTACACCAAACAGCTGTTGCCCTTAAAACCCCTCCTCAGCCCCCACCTTAGGTTCTGCCTTTGCAGTTCATCCAGATTAGGTTCTGATTGGTCGGTTTCTATGCCAGTCAGTGTCAAAAGCTCCACCTCCTAGGCAGCCATTGGCTCTTCTGGGAAATCCAGAATGGCCCCGCTGACAGCTGTCGCTCTCTCTGGGCCTATCTCTGGGCCTGATCTGCAGCCTCCATGGCAGCTGCGGATCGGGCCTTGCCTCTCTCCAGGCCTCACCAGCAGCCAGCAGCTGCTGATCAGGCCCCACCCCCGTCTCTGGGCCTCTCTCTGGGTCTCATCCAAAGCCACCACAGTAGCAAGGTTGTTAGGCCGGCCGGAGGCTAACAACCTAGCTGTGCCTGCCTCGCCCTCCCCACCCACCCCTGCCACCCTGCTCACCCACCTGCCACCAGCCTTGCTGTGATAGGAGCCTGTGGGCTGTGGGGGAGGGACCAAGAGGTGCTCCATGCACTTCCTGGTGACCAGTTGTCCATCTGGTCGTTTAGGTCATGACGGCTCTAAGCTATTATTAGTATAGATATATCAATATCTGCCCTCTCTCCTGAACATCAAGGTTCAAAAGTTATGTTATTTAGTTCTTTGAGATGTGCAATCTCTCCTCTTTAGTAAGTCTCAGCTATGTTTGCATAGGATTGTAAAACAGTATACTAAGTTAATTCTAATGTTACTAATTTAGTATTGGTAGAACTTGGTTTGATGGTGGTCTAGATATCTAACCCTTGACTATCCCCTGATTTTGCTCCTAAATGCTTTACAGTCCCAATATTGTAGGTCAGAGGAGGTATCTGGAACTGAGAAGGTCTCCTAACAGCTGACCAAACATTCTTGTATCACTGTTTAATTAATGAATCCATTTAACAAGCATTTACTACATTTTTATTGCCTACAATGTGCAGGAAGTATTATTGGGGGATGCTATGACCCAGTAATGAAGAGCATGGGCTCTGAGGTCAAAGTACTTGAGTTTTAATCGAGGCTCCATTGCTTAGTGACCTACCAGGTATCTGCTGTACAAGATATTAATCTTTTAGGTCCCCCTGTTTTCACTTATAAAAGAGAGATAAAGAATACTTACTTCATTAGGAGTAGTTGTGAAGTTTAAATGGGATTGTCCACGTGAATGTTATTGTCATAATTAGCTAGTTAATATTAATAAAGGAAAGAAAGCAAACATTGTAAAAAGTCAGACATTATAAGTGTGGTTACCTGGGAATCTTCACCAGGAAGCTACAGCTTCACACAGCATTGTTTCTCCAAGAAGATTAACACCCCTCTCTACCCCCTCCTATACTGGATTGTTGGGGGGAGAAAGGAGAGATGGGCACATATGAAGCAGAAGTTGGGGTGGCCCAGGGGAGGTGCTTGTCTGTCAGTCTAGCCTGGGGAACAATGGATTGGCTAGGGGGTGAACCCCATGAGATGCATGTAAAATCTTGGAAAGTTAATTGGTTAGTTTGAAGAAGCTCCTGATTAAAATCCCCAGAGTTCCCTCTCTCTTTTCCCTCTCTCTTTTCCCTCTCTCTTGCTCTTTCTCTTGCTCACCTGTGCGTTCACGTGGTCTCTCTCCATAGCCATGTGGTCTTAGCAGCCACATGAACCATAGCTGTGTGGACTCCATTGTGGGGAGCCGGCACGGCCATGGTATACTCAGCCCCAGGGCGCCTTATGTGCCATGCCAGCTCAGCCTGGTTCAGTGACCCTGAGTAGGGGGGTGAAAGGATTGAGAAAAGATAGACAAGAGAATGAAAGCTGGGTCTCGGTGGGACGCTGCTCCCTGATGAGGAGACAGCGCCACTGCCCACAAGCTGTGTCTTTATTTTATAGCAGATGCCACGAGGCAAAGTAGGGGCGTGATCAAGTTGTTTACAGCATTCTCGTGAGATTCAACCTCACTCAACTACATGCACCTGAACTCTAGCACAAGGCACGTGGGGCTACGTGTTCAGACCATAGGTTCAAGCTTACAACCACAGCCGTTGGCTATGATTGTGCTGGGAGGGCCCTGCCTTCCAGCTGGGACTTGCATGTGGCAATGAGAGGACCCTGTCCTTTCATAGGTCCGAGGCTTGAACCTGGCCAAAACACTGTAACCGCGCCCCACACTCCATACGCAGGATGCTGGACTGGACTGGACTGGACTTGAATATGGAGCAGAAACTATGGGCAGTGGCCTTGATTCTGGCCCTGCTGAAGTCACAGTTGGACTTTCTCCATGACAGGACGGAGGGAAATGGGACATTGGGAACCCAGGGGTTTATTTCCACCCAAATGAATATTACTCATTCTCCCATGCAAGTCTCAGGAAATTCTTTTCCTTGTGACGTCGCAAGAACTCCACTTCCACCTATAGCATGAAGATCTTAGCACACCAACAACTACTTGATCAGTGGTAGCTATTCTCTTATTGTAGAAGCAAGGTGACTGAAGAAGGAGTCCCAATTCCGGAAACACAGAATCAAGGAGGGGTGATAAGATGTATGCACAAATAACTATAACAAAAATTTAGAAAATGATGCATGATATGGAGGTAGAAACCATATGTAATAAAAATTAGAGGAAGGAAAGATTACTTCTAGGTGAGGAAATCAGAGCATGCTTCTTGGATAAAATAACATTCCATTTGATGGATGATATGCACACCATCTAGTATTAAATCTGTGAATGGCAATCTTGTAAACCAATAAGTACTACTGAAAGTTTAAAATAATGCCAAATACACTCCCGGAGCAGATTTCTGGAACACAGCATTATGAGGCTGGCTAAAAGTCCAAATAGGCAATACACATACACCCAATAGGTTCTGCTTTCCAGACAGTTCCATGAGGATCATTCTTACCCAGGCAAAACTTCTGCCTAGGTGACTTTGATCAGGACTAGCTGTGGAAAAGACTCCAAATTAATGATAATTAGCAAGAGTATATTAAGTGCCAACCATGAGCCCTAAATTATAGTATGAGATAGTATACAAAAAAAATGTGACCCCTTACTCAAAGGAGTTAGAAAGATAAGATTAGCATACAAAATGATTTTTATAATATTTATTATTCTTTTTCTGGTTTTTAAAAGCAATACAAGTTCACTGTAGAAATTACAGAAAATCATGTAGAGGAAAAGCAAAATCATCCCAAATATTACTATCCAAGATTAACCATAGTTAAAATTTTTAATTATAATTTTTACAACCCTCCCACCCCTACCTCCACAAACAGGCACACTATCCCTCACCTCACACTTACTGGTACTCATAGGAGGAGGTTCTTGTGCAAGTAGATCATAAATTCTCTCATTTCCTCTCCTTTCTGGAGATGTCTGCTTGGGAATGTGATTTGGATTAAAGTACATAGAAGGTGTGTGTGTGTGTGTGTGTGTGTGTGTGTGTGTGTGTGTGTGTGTGTGTTAAAAGCTACTTCAGGTTCTCAGTGTAGCCATCAATCAACAGACAACTCTGTAAAGGCTCCTGTTTTTATTGGCAGGCCTCCTGACCTGTGTTACCACTGAGGGGAAGAGGAAGTGACTGACATACCTCTGCACACAAAAAATGTAAAGCTATTCCCATTTAGCATGGCAGGGATAGTAAATATTATCTTGCATATTGGAAAATGGTTTTCTTCTATAATGTAGTTCCAACCTTTACTGTATTTGAGAGTTAAAGATTAATTGGGTTTGCCTGTGTGTGTGCATGCATTTGTGGCATGTGTGTGTGTTTGTGTGTAAGTATGCTTTTGGATGACTAAGAAGAAACACTCTGCATCACTCAATGGCAGTGAAATCTTAAAAAGAACTCACAGCCCACTTTGGATGGATTTGCTGAAGGGAAGGCCCCTTGTGATGGTAATCTGGACTAGAGATCATAAACTCAGAGCCCCATACAGTGTTGGCCCATACAGTGTTTAAATTGGAAATTAGTATTCAATGTGAAACCATCAGGTGATATCACATAAGACTTTGAATTTCCAGCTTCTATTACAAGAAAGAGAGAAGAAAGGAAGAAAGAAAGAAAGAAAGAAAGAAAGAAAGAAAGAAAGAAAGAAAGAAAGAAAGAAAGAAAGAAAGAAGAATTTGGCAATCCTGGGTTCCTTTATTCTTTTCTTTAATTAAAGAAGTTAGCCATTTGGTAGTCATATTTGTCCCAGCTGGTTATTAATTTTTTTTTGGGGGGGGGGGCTTTTGGATGTTTGTTTTTATTTCTGTGCAGAAGTTTTAAATTCTGTCATTAAATTTATTAATCATTGATTTTATGGCTTTTAAATTCTATATCTTGCTTAGAAAGATTTCAGTCACCTGTTTTTATTTTGCTAGGCTGGACATAACAAAGTACCACAACAGAAATTTATTTCCGCTCAGTTCTGGAGGCTAGAAGTCCAAGATCAAGGTGTTGGCAGGGTTGGTTTCTTCTGAGGCCTCTGTCTTTGGCTTGTAGATGGCTACCTTCTCCGTGAGTCCTCTCATGGTCTTGTCTCTGTGTGTGTCTGGTTTCAAATCTCATCTTTTATATTGACACCAGTCAGATTGGATTAGGACTCATCCAAATGACCTTTAATTTAGTTACCTTTTTTAAGACTCTATTTCCAAAAACAGTCACATTCTGATACTGGGAGTTAGGACTTCAACATATGAAACACAATTGATGGAACACAATTTAATCATAACATAACTCAAGATTATTTTTTAAAACTTTCCTATGCTTCTTCCAGTACTTTTATGGTTTTATTTTTAACGTCTAAATATTTGATCCATCTGGAATTTGTTTTGGTATAAGGAATGAGGTAGGAATCAGATTAAGTTAATCTTGCCCTGTTATTTTTCTTTTTCAGAAATTTCATCATTAGTTTTGCACATTTGTTTTTCAGCATTTACTTTAGCATTTCTTTGCCTAATTCTAAAAATATTCTAATATTGGGATAGGGTCAAATACATAGGTGACTTTAGGAAGATTTTACATGCTTATATTATTGAGACTTTGCATGTCTATATTGTTTCTTAGCATCCTTTACTCTTTCGTATTTGAATTTTTAACTATGTACATGTATTATTTTTTGTAATTAGAACATTAATTTCCATTTTAAAAAAAAGAAAAGAATATAGCAGGGGTAAACAATGGTTAGCAGACATAAATTTTCTAGAGGAGCCATTTTGGAGCTCCTTCAATTCTAAACCCCACAATTATATCTTCCCTTCTGTTTATGGATAAGTCTTGCTTTCTCACAGTTAGAACAAAATAGATCCAGCAACACATTTTGACACAATCTGAGTGTTATACTAATGAGAAATGTTAGTTCTCCCCTTTGCTGTCTCATTTTTGCAAATTCAAAAGATACACTCCTTTCTCAAAGATTGTCTAGGCTGAGAGAAGCAGACTGTATACTTGGCAGGTTTCTATTGGTCCCCAGCCAAGCCTGTCATTGTCTCTCTAAACCAAAAAGAGTCAGGTTTCTAGTGACAAAGGAGCTGCTTGAGATCCTCCACCAGGCTCACCAGCAGCCAGCTGCTTTCCTCTCACAAGCTCAAGTGTCTTGCCTGACCCCCCTTAGGATATAGATAACAAGCCTAAAGAGGATCTGCAGTAAATAGTGCAAGCACCTCAACTGAGTCTTTATGTCTTTAATCTAACAAAAAAGTGAATCAGGAGGTTCACTGCTTTTTAGGGGTTATTTCTAAACATTGTTTCTTTTCCCAAGTTGAGTCAAAGCCTACTAGTTCTCCTATTTTTTCTTGCCCTGATTAATTGATTGGTTGGTAGATTCATTCATTCATCAATTTCACTCACTCATCCAGTACATATGTGAGTGATCATCTAAAAATGCAAATCAGAACCATGTCGCTCTTCTGCTCATAGCCCTCCATTGATTTTTCATCTTACCCAGAGCAAAAGCCCAAGGCCTTATTATGACCGACTTCTGGCTCTATTCACCAATCCCCAACATCTCTGACCTCATCCCCAACTTCTCTCTCTGTCATTCACTCTATTCCAGCTACGAGGTACATTGGCCTTGCTGTCTGGAACTCTCTTAACTTAGCCACGTGGCTCACTTTCTTCAGTTCTTTATGCAAGTATCACTATCTCACTGAGGCCTTTTCTGGTCATCCTACCTAAAACTGTAAGTCCTGGATGCCCTATTTTTATTCCTAGCTTTATTTTTCTTTGTAGAGCTTACTGCCATCTAACATACTGTAGATTTCATTTCTTATTTAGTATCTATATCCCACTCTAGGATGTAAACTCAAAAAGGGGCAGGAGAGAAACCAAGATGGCGGCATAGGTAAACACCGGAGTTTGCTGCCTTGAACAACCACTTCAAAAATACAACTAAAAGACAGAATGGACATCATCCAGAACCACAGGAAGGCTGGCTGAGTGGAAGTTCTACAACTAGGAGGAAAGAGAAAAGCATACCGAGATTCAGAGGAGGCTCAGTGCTGAAGTAAAATACTAAGGTGCGGAGTGCATGCGGAGCGGGCTGGCGGCTGAGGGCGTGGTTGTCATTTTCAAACGGGAGGGAGTCTCAGGCTCTGAGCTCCAGTTCCAGGCAAGTCTCTAGGGACCCAGACTCATACGGGAGAAGCGGGACTGTCTGGCATCGGTCAGAACCCTAGGGCAGCTTTCTCTCCGAGGGGCTTGCAACGATTACCGGGACACTAAGAAGCAGAGCCTCTGAGGGCAAGACTGAGAGCAGCCATAACTGCTAGCCCCACCCTGTTGATCCCGTGGGACCCGCCCCACCTAAGCCCTGCAGGGAGACTTTTGCTGGATAGCCTCAGGCAAAGGCTAGATTAGCACCTCTCTAGAGATCCAGGAGCCAGGAAGCCCAGAGGTCAGAATGGGACCATCCAGTTTGTAGCTCCGTGGAACCATAAAAGACACACTCAGGGGGCAGACTCAGTGAGCACCAAAGCCCCACCGAAGCATGTCTAGCCCCCGAGGGGTGTCTCCAGCACAGAAGTTCTCCCACTGCAGACACAGCTGATTCTCACAGCCAATTGGCCTGGAGGTCAATTCCTCACAGTGATAACTACAACAATCAAGGCTTAATTACAACAAGACTGTGCACAAAGCCCACCAGGGTGTGCACCAAGAGTGTCTACCTCAGGTAATTGGGACACTTAGCACAGAAAGGCACTCTTTCGACACAGCGAAGCATAAAAAATGCCAAGACAAAGAAACAGGGCACAAACGACAGAATTGGAGGAAAGTAAACTGCTGGATATAGAGTTCAAAACCACACTTTTAAGGTCTTTAAAGAACTGTCTAGAAGCCGCCGATAAATTTAATAAGGCCCTTGAAAAGACTGGTGAGACCGCCGATAAATGTAGTAAGATCTTCAAGAAGACTGGTGAGACCGCATAAATGTAGTGAGATCCTCAAGAAGACTGGTGAAACCCTCGATGTTGTGATAAAGAACCAACTAGAAATTAAGCATACACTGACTGAAATAAAGAATATTATACAGACTCCCAACAGCAGACCAGAGGATCGCAAGAATCAAGTCAAAGATTTGAAATATGAAGAAGCAAAAAACACCCAACCGGAAAAGCAAAATGAAAAAAGAATCCAAAAATACGAAGATAGTGTAAGGAGCCTTTGGGACAGCCTCAAGCATACCAACATCAGAATTATAGGGGTGCCAGAAGATGAGAGAGAGAGCAAGATATTGAAAACCTATTTGAAGAAATAATGACAGAAAACTTCCCCTACCTGGTGAAAGAAATAGACTTCCAAGTCCAGGAAGCGCAGAGAACCCCAAACAAAAGGAATCCAAAGAGGACCACACCAAGACACATCATCATTAAAATGCCAAGAGCAAAAGACAAAGAGAGAATCTTAAAAGCAGCAAGAGAAAGACAGTCAGTTACCTACAAGGGAGTACCCATAAGACTGTCAGCTGATTTCTCAACAGAAACTTTGCAGGCCAGAAGGGAGTGGCAAGAAATATTCAAAGTGATGAATACCAAGAACCTACAACCAAGACTACTTTATCCAGCAAAGCTATCATTCAGAATAGAAGGTCAGATAAAGAGCTTCACAGATAAGGAAAAGCTAAAGGAGTTCATCACCACCAAACCAGGATTATATGAAATGCTTAAAGGTATCCTTTAAGAAGAGGAAGAAGAAGAAAAAGGTAAAGATACAAATTATGAACAACAAATACACATCTATCAACAAGTGAATCTAAAAATCAAGTGAATAAATAATCTGATGAACAGTATGAACTGGTGATTGTAATAGATTCAGGGACATAGAAAGGGAATGGACTGACTATTCTTGGGGGGGGAAGGGGTGTGGGGGTGAGGGAAGAGACTGGACAATAATCGTGCACCTATGGATGAGGACAGTGGGTGGGGAGTGAGGGCGGAGGGTGAGGTGGGAACTGGGTGGAGGGGAGTTATGGTGGGAAAAAAGAGTAACTAATGTAATAATCTGAACAAAAAAGATTTAATTTTTTTAAAAAAAGGGCAGGAATTTTTGTCTGTTTGGCTCACTTCTGTATCCCCAGAGCCTAGAACAGTGCCTGCTAAAAAGGCATTTATCAACATTTGCTGAATGAGTGAATAAATTAGTAATCACTGTAGGTTGGCATCAAGGACATCCATTCATCTTCCAGCTACCTTTCCCTAAAGCCAGAGGCTTTGGAGTCTCTAGTTTTGTCTCAGAGAATAAGAGTTTCACTTTCAAGGAACCATTATATTAAGATTTCGGAGGTCCCAGAAGCACATCCCCTTAATAGAATATTTTTCAAGGAAATTGCCCTATCTGCAGAGAAAATATTAAGCTATCTTCAAAAAGAAAGATAACAAACCAAATCTAGCTTTACCTACATTAAAACCTTTCCTTGGTTAATAGGAAAGAATATCTTCTAGCCATGATATATTTATTTATCATGCATTTATTATAATTTGATGCACAACTCTACTGAAATGAATTTGTTTCCTATTCCCTTAGTGAGGGGGTTAGGGTGCTCACATATTTATTTATTGAGTGCCAATTAGAGGTAAGATTTGTATACAGTGCTAGAGATAATTCCTGCCTTCATGAAACTTATAGCCTAATAGAGGTGATAGATAATAAACTAATATAATTACAAACTGAAAATAACAAGCACTATGAAGATAACAGAGTATTGTGATAAATGATAACACAGATGGACCTTTTTATTTTATTTAAAAATAGTGATCTTTACAGGTAGATTTTAAAAAATATATATATTTTATTGATTTTTTACAGAGAGGAAGGGAGAGAGATAGAGAGTTAGAAACATCGATGAGAGAGAAACATCGATTAGCTGCCTCCTGCACACCTCCTACTGGGGATGTGCCCACAACCAAGGTACATGCCCTTGACTGGAATCGAACCTGGGACCTTTCAGTCTGCAGGTCGATGCTCTATCCACTGAGTCAAACTGGTTAGGGCCAGATGGACCTTTTTAGATGCAGGCAGGGAAGGCCTGTCTGATGAGATAATATTTAAGCTGAAATTTGAGGATAAGGAACCATGACATACAGACAGACAGAGACTTGGTGTGTTCTCAGAATGGAAAGGAAGCCAAGATGGCTAGAGCAAAGTGAACAACAAGAAAAGAGGCACAAGGATGATGAATATGTGGATAAGATAGGGCTAGATCATGGATCCCCTTGTAGGCCTCAGTGAAGAGTTTTGGTTTTGTCCCAAATGCACCGTGAAGAAACCGAGAAGTTATTAAGCACTAAATTATTAAAAGTAATTCAACTTACTTTTTTTTTAAATCACTCTGGCTCTTCAGAATATGGTAGACAATAGCCTCCTATAACTATTGAGCACTAGAAATATAGCTAGTCAGAATTGAGGTATACTCTAAGTATAAAATATATATGATTTGGTATATGTAAAATTGTACATTTAAAATTACATTAAAAATAAAATATCTCATTGATTTTTAATTAAATCTTTATTGTTCAGATTATTACAGTTGTTCCTCTCCCCCCCCCCCCATAGCTCCCCTCCACCCGGTTCCCACCCCCCCTACCCCCCCCCCCCCACTGTCCTCATCCATAGGTGCACGATTATTGTCCAGTCTCTTCGCGCATCCCCTACACCCCTTTCCCCCCCAAGAATAGTCAGTCCACTCCCTTCCAATGCCCCTGATTCTATTATAATCACCAGTTTATTCTGTTCATCAGATTATTTATTCACTTGACTTTTAGATTCACTTGTTGATAGATGTGTATTTGTTGTTCATAATTTGTATCTTTACCTTTTTCTTCTTCTTCCTCTTCTTAAAGGATACCTTTAAGCATTTCATATAATCCTGGTTTGGTGGTGATGAACTCCTTTAGCTTTTTCTTATCTGTGAAGCTCTTTATCTGGCCTTCACTTCTGAATGATAGCTTTGCTGGATAAAGCAATCTTGGTTGTAGGTTCTTGGCATTCATCACTTTGAATATTTCTTGCCACTCCCTTCTGGCCTGCAAAGTTTCTGTTGTGAAATCAGCTGACAGTCTTATGGGTACTCCCTTGTAGGTAACTGACTGTCTTTCTCTTGCTGCTTTTAAGATTCTCTTTGTCTTTTGCTCTTGGCATTTTAATGATGATGTGTCTTGGTGTGGTCCTCTTTGGATTCCTTTTGTTTGGGGTTCTCTGCGCTTCCTGGACTTGGAAGTCTATTTCTTTCACCAGGTAGGGGAAGTTTTCTGTCATTATTTCTTCAAATAGGTTTTCAATATCTTGCTCTCTCATCTTCTGGCACCCCTATAATTCTGATGTTGGTACGCTTGAAGCTGTCCCAGAGGCTCCTTACACTATCTTCGTATTTTTGGATTCTTTTTTCATTTTGCTTTTCCGGTTGGGTGTTTTTTGCTTCTTCGTATTTCAAGTCTTTGACTTGATTCTTGCGATCCTGTAGTCTGCTGTTGGAACTCTGCATAATATCCTTTATTTCAGTCAGTGTATGCTTAATTTCTAGGTGGTCCTTTATCATAACCTCGAGGGTCTAACTAGATTTCTTGAGGGTCTCACTACTTTTATCAGTGGTTTCTAGAAAATTCTTGAAAAACCTTAAAAGTGTGGTTTTGAACTCTATATCCAGTAGTTTGCTTTCCTCCATTTCTGTCATTTGTGACCCGTTGCTTTGTCTCCACATTTTTTATGCTTCTCTGTGTTGGTAGAGTGGCTTTGTGTGCTAGATGTCTGATAGGATTGGCTCAGCCTCCCCAATTACCTGAGGTGGATACTCTTGGTGCACTCCTTTGTGGGCTTTTTGCACAATCTTGTTGTAGTTAAGTCTTGATTGCTGTAGGTATCACTGGGAGGAATTGACCTCCAGGCCAATTGGCTGTGAGAATCAGCTGTGTCTGCAGAGGGAGAACTTCTGAGCTAGAGTCACTCTTCCGGGGCAAGACTTGCTTCAGTGGGGCTTTGGTGCTCACTGAGTCTGCCCCCTGAGTGTGTCCCTTATGGATCTGAGGAGTTGTAATTGGATGGTCCCACTCTGACCACTGGGTACACTGGCTCTTGGATCTAAGGAGGTGCTAATTTAGCCTCTGCCTGAGGCTACCCAGCAGGAGCTACAGAGAGATCTGCAGATTCCCCTTCCTTGTTTGGGGTTTGGAGGTGCCCAAATGAGGCCCAGCTGTGAATTAATGCAAGCTGCTGTGAGGCCTTGGGCCTTCTCTTGGAAGTTCTGGGTCTGTCTGGCCCAGCTGCAGTTTTTTAGGTAATTTTCAGATTGCAAAGGGCCAGGGCATTCATATGCAAAAGCCTCTGCCACAGCTTGGGTGGGGCAGGGTCTCAGGGAATCAATGGGGTGGAGCAAGCAGCTATGGCTGATCCTCAGCCCTGCCCTAAGGGGCCCCAAGTCTCAGTGTCCCAGGAATCGCTGCAAGCACCTCTGAGAGAAAGCTGCCCTCGAGTTCTGAGTTCTGCCCGCTGCCCAACAGTTCAGTCTCTCCCTGTATGAGTCTGGGTCCCCAGAGACTCATCGGGAACTGGAGTTCAGAGCAGTCAGGGGCTTGTAACTCCCTCCTGATTCAAAAAGACAGCCGCGCCCTCAGTCGCCAGCGTGCTCCTGCTGCGTGCTCCTCCGTACCTCTGCACTTCCGCCCCTCCTCTGAGTCTCAGTGTGCTTTTCTCTTTCCTTCTAGTTGTAGATTTCCCACTCAGCCAGCCTTCCTGTGGTTCTGGATGATGTCCGTTTTGTCTTTTAGTTGTATTTTTGAATTTGTTGTGGGAGGCGCAATTTCCGGTGTTTACCTATGTCTCAATCTTGGTTTCTCTCTGATTTTCATATTGACTATATGTTGAAATAATAATATTTTGAATATATTAGGTTAATAGCATATATTGTTGAAATGAGTATTACCTGTTTCTTTTTAGTTTAATGTAGCTACTAGAAAATTTAAACTTACATATGTGATCATATTATATTTCTATGGGACAGTGCTGCTCTGGTTGTTATGAAAAACAGGGAGCAGCAGAGGAAGGGAGAAGACCAGTGATGTGGCTTTTTGCTGTAATTTAGAAATCACGGGCTAGGTGGGATAGGGTGTGATCATGGGGAATGGAGAGAAGAAAATACCTTTGAGATATGGTTTTTGGTTGGGGGGTTGGTTTCTATAGAACTTACTGGTGAATCAAGAATGATTCTCACTTGAGCCACTGGTTATGTGATGGTGCTATATATTGAGATGGGTAAAGCTAGGGGAGAGTTGGCTTTGGGGTAGTAAGGGATCCCCAAGACCCATTTTGGACATATTAAGTTTGAGATATCTGTGACACATCCCAGTGGAGATGCCAAACTGGCAGATAGTGATCTGAGACTGGGACTGGTTGAGTCAGCCCATGAACCAGGAAGTCATGGTTCAATTCCTGTCTGGGGCACATGCCTGGGTTGTGGGCTTGATCCCTGTGCAGGATGCAGCCGATCGATGTTTCCATCTCTCTATCCCTTTCCCTTCCTCTCTCTAAAAATCGGAGTCCTCAGCCCATAAAGGTACATGAGGTTAGGAAGGTGGTATATATTGAGAAGAGAAGAGAAGAGAAGAGAAGAGAAGAGAAGAGAAGAGAAGAGAAGAGAAGAGAAGAGAAGAGAACCTGAGGATTGTGCCCCAGGTGGGTTAATCAGTTCATATGCCATAAAGACTGTTAGAGTGTGAGCAAAAGGGACCTGCAAAGGAGAGCAAAAGGAACAGAGGCCTAAGAGGAGAACACGGAGATGGTGGTGTCCTTGAACCAAGAGAGGAGCTTGAAGAAAGAGAGGGATCTCAGCTGTGACAAATGCTGCTGAGAGTTCAAACAGGTAAGCATAGAACAGTGTTCACAGGTTCAAGCAATAAGGAGCCATATAATTTACTGTTAAGAAGCATTACAAAGCCATTTTCAGTGGAGAGGTGGGAACTAAACAAGGTAGTAGGTTGGAGGTGCAGTAGTAGCCCGTGAAGACAACGCTTTCAGAAGTTTGGCTCTGAAAAGAGCAGAAAGGAAGGCACCTAAAAAGAGAGGAGGAGTTAATGGGGAAGCAGGAGTGGAGGAATGATAATAGATGCAGTGAGATTAATGACACAGGACAGGGAAGGGATAACAAAGGAGCAAAAGCCTTCAGTTGTTGAGAGGAGAGGAGATTTGGGACATAGGTGCAGGAAGAGAAGATTTATCCCGAAGCTAATGAAGCTGATGCCTCAGTGTTCCTTGCTGGCATGGGCCTCTTTAAGACCTAGTTTTTATTTGTAATTTTTTATTCTTTTTCCTACAGAAGGCCCTAAAATTATATAGGCTTCGGGTACCTGCAAAGCCGGTTTTACCCTGGCACGGAGGGACTGACTTTTGATAGAAGACGAGATGGCTCTGTGTTTATCAAACTTTAGTGATGACAGGAAAATAAAACAATGAAAAAAGTCTCAAGATGCCCCAAAATTTATTAGAGGAATTTATGTCCCCCAGTTTGAGGATCACTGTTCTGCTGGGACATTGGGAACCTGAGTTTTACATCTGACTTCACCTGCACAATGTACAGTGCTGCCTTCATGGCTGTGGAACATGTATAGTCATCCAGGACCCCCTGCTTAGAAAGACCGATGCTTGGGTTAAGGCTCTGCTGTTACTGTCTTGAATTTCCTCATAATATTAAACAAAGGTCCCACATTTTCTTGTTGTACTGGGCCCTGCAAATTACATATCTGGTTCTGGTCAAGTGTTATAGTTGATTTTTAAAAAAATTGAGATATGATTTGCCCTGCTGGTGTGGCTCAGTGGTTGAGTTGGCCCATGAACCAGGAAGTCATGGTTCAATTCCTGGCCGGGGCACATGCCTGGGTTGTGGGCTTGATCCATGTGTAGGATGCAACCGATCAATGTTTCCATCTCTCTATCCCTCTCCCTTCCTCTCTCTAAAATCAATAACAAAATATTTTTTTAAATTGAGATATAATTTACACACCATAAATACTTCAGGCACCTGCAAAACTTGTTTTTGCCCTGGCATGGAAGGACTGACTTTTGATTAAGTGTTAAGAGTTACTAATTAGTACCTCAGATTCCTCATCTTCATGTAACCATAATAGTAAATCTCACCTCTTAGGTAGGTGGTATGACAATGAATGTAAAGTTCTGTGAGCTCTTCCAAAGGAGCGATTCTTCACATTAGGAGAGCTCTCACACTTGTTTTGCATACCACTTCTCAGCATGCTTAGGTGTCTTGAAGCTGCTGCTGAGGCATTCTATTCATAACCCACACCAGTATGATTTTTTTTCTTCCTTTCATACCAACAAACTTTTCTAAATGAGGCATAAATACACTGATTACATCATCCTCTTTCCCTAGGTATCTCTGCTTGGTAGGGTTTGGGTCCATCAGTGATTGATCTATGTGGAAGGCATAGCAGATACAAATCCAAGACTTACTTGGCAAAGTTAATGCTTTTGGTCCTCTACTTCTTAGGAGGGTGCCTAAGACAACAGCTCATCAGAATTAGTAAGAAAAGAAAAAAAGGAGAAACAGGTCTGTTTCTAACTTTTCCAGGGCCCAACACTCAAATACAGACAAAGAAACAATTTATAATTTATGCCAACAAACTGTTAAAACTGTATATCCTTCTACCTTGGTAACTATATTTTTATAATGTTGGGTAGACTTAAATTTAGTATGTTTGGATTCCTTGGATTTCTTGCTGGAACATAATAGTGTGGGGTGAGCCAGCCTCCAATCGTGTCTATGTCTTTTTCCATTCCTGACTCACAAAGTTTGGGGGGAATGATAGAGCAATAGCCACAGAAGGACTGAAGGAGAAGCAATAGAAAACTTCCAAATCTCACTGTTGAGTTGATCTGGGCTTGTAAGAGCATCCTAGTTTTTATTATTATAGGGATGCATTTATCAGTATTGGAAAAGATGCAAGAATACTAGGGTCAAGTGAAGAAAGGGCTGAGGTTGCATGTCCTAGCCTCAGCCCTGCACACTGTTGGGTTGAACCTCTCATGCTTGTTGAGGTTCTCTGTTAGGAATGGCTGCCCAGCAGGACTGAGACTATTTCAATGAGCTTGATAAGCCCAATGCAAAGGTGCAAGTAGAGAAGGAAAGGCATGGCAGGAAGTTTTGAATAATGGATCCTGAGACAATATATTTTCCAATCATTCTATGGCTTCTATGTTCCTTTCTAAGAACAGGATTGGGTGCTTCCTATCCAAGCATGAGGCGCAAATTGTTGAGCCAAGAATTTCCAAAGGAAGTTGTGGTGAGGAGAGAAGTAGTGGACACTACTGTGATGGATGGATGTCTAGACTCTTCGGGTATCTCCAGAGTTCCCACCCTAAAAAGAATAAACTGTAGCCTGATGTTAGGCTACCACCGCAGGATGGTAAACAATTTAGCCACGTTCATGATAGTTGCCTTACTTTCTGGTGTTGGTGTCAAAGAGATCATGAGAATCAAAGGGACTGCCAGGGGATATCATATTGCCAGTTGGAAAGAATCTTTCTGAGAATAAAGTCAAGACAGAATAAAATGAAACCAATAGACTCAGGGAGACAGCAAGCATGAACAATCTGATACCAGAGACCCAACCAATAAATTTCTTTTCTACTTTTTTTTAAAAAATATATTTTATTGATTTCCCACAGAGAGGAAGGGAGAGACATAGAGAGTTAGAAACATCGGTGAGAGAGAAACATCGATCAGCTGCCTCCTGCACACCCCCTGGGGATGTACCCACAACCCAGGTACATGCCCCCGACCGGAATCGAACCTGGGACCTTTCAGTCCGTAGGCCGACGCTCTATCCACTGAGCCAAACCGGTTTCGGCTCTTTTCTACTTTAAAAAAAAATCCTCACCTGATGGTATTTCCTTCATTGATTTCTAGAGAGAGTGGAAGGGAGGGAGAAGGGGGAGTTAGGGAGAGAGAAACATTGATGTGAAAGAGACACATCAATTGGTTCCCTCCTATATAGGGGCTGGGGAACCTGCAACCAAGGTATGTGCCCTTGACCGGGAAACGAACTTGCAACCCTTCTATCTGCAGGCTGATGCTCTAAACACTGAGCAACTGGCCATGGCATCCTCTCTACTTTTAATTTTTTTCATGAGTTAGTTTAAATTGGTTTTCTGTTACTTGCAAATGAGAATCCTGATTAACCCCTGGAGTAAGTCTCCATATACATGATTGGAGAGTTGAGTTGAGTCGAATAGCACAGGGAAGGTCCTTCAAATCATCGCCAGACGGTGAGCATGGTATAAATTGGATGCCATGCTTTGAATAAGCACTGATAAACATTCTTTGGGAATCTGTATAAACATTTGACTAGAAGGATAAGGTAAGCCATTCCTTCTAATTCCACTCCCTCTTACATTCTGTCCATTCCCCACAACGCACACAAACCAACAGTTGCCTAAAGTTCTCCAGTGTGGAAAGTAAGGAAAGCAAAGAAAGCCATAGATAGATATGTCCACCAACCAGCTGACAGTAAGACTGTTTTTGTTACTAGATTCCCAGGATAAAGGGCATATTATCTTAATTACATGATCACACACAAATACTTAGAGAGTTTCTATTAGGTGTAAGGCATTAAGATAAATACAGATGCGGGGAAGTAGAAAACATTGGTCCTTTCTTTAAGATTATAAAGTTAATTGGGAGATAAAACCCAAATAGTGCACATAGAAAGTTAAAAAGCAAACAAGTGTTTGCGAACAGTTTGGTAGTTTGTCAAGTCCTAAAAATGTTAAGCATGGAATTACCATTTAATTCAGCAATTCCATTTCTTGGTATTTATCCAAGGTAAAAGAAAACAAATGCCCACACAAAGATTGTACATGAATGTTCACGGCAGTATAGTTCACAATAGTCGAAAGGTGGAAACAACACAAAGGTCTGTCAGCTATGAAATGGATAAACAAAATGGTATATCCATACAATGGAATATAGGTCAGCCATAAAAAGGAATGATGTATTATAGTACAATAAGAAATATAAATTTGGTCTTTGTCCCTAGTTTCTGGCACACAGCTTTATCTAAAACCCTTAGGTTTTCCTAAGTGATAGGGGTGATAGGAGAACCTTCTGTTATTCATAACAAGCCCCTTTCAACCACACTTGAGTTTATGTTAGTGAGTTGACTCTTGGTGGGTCCCTGGATAGCTTCAGCTTGGGGGCTGGTTTTGGGGAAGACCAAGCCATGATTAGAGAGTTGAAATTTTTAGCCCCATTTCCAACATCCAAAGAGGGAAGGGCAGGAGATTGAATTCAATCACCTATGGCTAATGATTTAATCAACCATGCCTACATAATGAAACTTCCTCAAAGCCCGCAAACAATGGAATGGGGTTCAGAGAGCTTGTGAGTTAATGAACACATCAAAGTGCTGGGAGGTTAGAGTGCCCTGAGAGGGCGTGGAAGCTCTGTGCCTCCTCTCATATTTAGCCCCATGCATCACTTCCATTTGGCTGTTCTGAGTTATAGCCTTTATAACAAACAGGTAATAGTAAGTGAGTTCTGTAAGAGTCATTCTAGTGAGTTATCAAACCTAAGAGGGGGGCCTTGGGAAACCCTGAATTTGTAGTTGGCTGTGCAGAATTATGGGTATCCTGGCCACTCCATCTGCAGCTGATATCTGAAATGGGAAGTGTCTTGTGGGACTGAGCCTTTATCCTGTGGGATCTGACCCCAACTCCCGGAGTTATTGGCAGAATTGAATTGTAGGACCCAGGCTGGTGGCAAAGAATCGGTTGATGTCAGGAAGAAAGAACCTTAGCAGTAGTGACACATGCTGCAGCATGAATGAACCTTGAAAACATGCTAAGTGAAAGAGTATAGACCCAAAAGGCCACATATTGTATTGTTTCTTTAATATTAAATGTCCAGAATAGTCCAGAATTTATAGGGACAAAAAGTAGATTAGTGGTTGCCAGGTATTTGGAGGAGGGGAGAATTGGGAGTGACTGTTAATGAATATGGGTTTCTGTTTAGAGTGATGAAAAAGTTTGGGAATTTGATATTGGTGATGATTGCACAACTTTGTAAGTATAATGAAAACCACTAAATTGTACACATTAAAAACAAATAAACCTTATTTTAAAAAGCAAGGGAAAAGAGTATGGCATAGTTACATATGAGAAATGATCACACCAGCTCTCTGTCCCGGGCCAGCTCAGCCAAGGGTTCGGTGAGCCTGAGGTGAGGCAGCGAAGATTGTAGAAGAGACAGACAAAGAGAATAAGCTGGGTCTCTAGGGGGATCTCCTGTGCCTGGCTAAAGCCACAGAGAGAGACCCAGACAGCAAGATGAGCCTTTATTTTATAGCCAGAGGTAAACATGGTAGTGGTCACCATAGTTACAGTGTTCTCCTGAGTTTCACTTGTTTTGGCAGCACTTAGCTACCCAGATAAGATCTAGGGAGCGTGATAAGGTCAAGCCTAATTATGCTAAGAGGGCTGTGCCCTCTAAGCTGGGACTTGTTTCTGGCTTTGCCAAGAGGTCAGTCCCAGGCTTAACCCTATAGCTGAGCCCTACAGCTCTCCTTACATAGAGTGATGTATTGTGAAGGAGGCACTATACTGACAAATAGGAGAAATGTTAGCTTCGGATCAACTGACAGTGCCTTCAAAATAGTTGGTTCCATAATAGTGGCTATTTTCAGCCTATTGCCTTGCTTAGTTTTATGTAGAAACTAAATATTTCTATCTTAATCACATAGCCAAATCCTTGCTGATTCCCAACATTTACTTTCCTCTTAGTCTTTTCTGTTGTTGTTGTTGTTGTTGTTGTTAATCCTCACCCAAGGATATCCATTAATTTTTAAAGAGAGTGTAAGGGAGGGAGAGAGACACAGAGAGAAAAACATCGATGTGTTGCCTCCCGTATGCACCCAGACCAAGGCCTGCAACAGAGGTACATGCCCTTGACCAGAATCAAACCCAGGACCCTTCAGTCCATAGGCCGCTGCTCTATCCACTGAGCCAAAACAACTAGGCCCCTCTTAGTCTTATATCAAGAAATCATTTGTTATTTTTGAACTTAAAAAGTACAAAAGATATCAAAAGACTAAGGTTGTTGTATTAGCCTGTGTTCTTCCTGGAAAGCTAGGATTGAGACCAAGGCTTGAGTAAAACTATTGGGGTGGGGTGGAGGATCTATAATCCCATGTAACTGAGGACAGTAAAACTGGAAAGGAGGGAGAGCCAATACATAGGTGTAGTCTCAAAATGGTTGTTGTAGGAAATGGAGTCTCTGTCTCTTAAGGACTTTTTGAAAAGCTATGTTGAATGGTCTCACAGGTATCCACCTTGGAGCAGGAAGAATTGGTCCCTGGCCCCATTGGTCAAAGTTGCCCCATGGGGCATTGAGTCCCCTGCACATCTAGGTTGTGTGGATTTTGCCAGTATTCTTCACCTCAGTCTCTGAGTTCTGGGACAGAATACAAGAATTATGCCCAAGAAAAGTTTGTTGCTCCTCCATGGGACTTATACTATTGGCTCCCCTGGTTCTCAGACCTTTGAATTTGGACAGGAATTATACCCCCAGTTTTCCTGGGCCTCCATCTTGCGGACGGCAGATTGTGAGATGTGTCAGCTTCCATAATTATATACCCCCTTGATGACATTGTACTACCGGACACTGAATGCATATAAAATCATCCCTAACATGAAACCTGTAACATTAAATTATGAGAGTAATAATGAGCTGTTCAGCTGCAGAAAGATCATAGGAGCCTTTTCCTTGTTTTTTTTTAGATTGCCCCTCCTGCGGTTTTTAGCTAGCTACCATGTTGTGAGTACACTCAAGCAGCCCTGTAAAGAAGACCCTATGGAGAAGAACCGAGGCTTCCTGACAACAGCCAGCACCAATTTGCCAGCCATGGAGAAGGTCCTGTCTAGGAAGTTGGGTCTCACCGAACACTAACTATGCCAGCACCATAATATTTTCTAGCCTCCAGAACTGTGAAAAATAAATTTCTGTTTGCAAGCCAAAAAAAAAATTTTTTTTGCTGGAGAAAAAGGTGGGCCAATTAATAATTTAATAAATATTATCACACCTTAAATTTACACAATGTTAATGTCAAATCTATTTTAATTTTTTAAACTCATGCAAAAGTAAAAAAATTACAGACAATAAATGCTAAGAGATCAATACAAGAAGGAATCATTTCAGGCTGAGAAAATGTAGAGGAGCATGAAAGAGGTGAAACTTAGATTCATAAGATTAACATAGCTCTAATATTAGTAACCTGGTTTTGTTTCCAAATGACTTACATATAATGTATTTTACTTAAATATTGCTTACCTGAGGATAATTTAGGTAATTCCTGTTTTTCTTACCAAAGCAGGGAACCTAAAGACATAAACATAAAAGATAATATGGCTGAAAAAGGACAGTCTTTTCAACAAGTGGTGCTAGGAAAACTAGGTATACACATGCAAAAAACCATAGTTGGACCTTGGCCTTACACCATATACAAAAACTAACTCAAAAATGGATGAAGGACCTAAACATAAGTGCTATAAAACTCGCAGAAGAAAACATAGGGAACATTGGATTTGGAAATAATTTCTTGCATATGATACCAAAAGCACAGACAACAAAAGAAAAAGTAAATAAATTGAACTTCATCAAAATTAAAATTTTTTTTACATCAAAGCACTCTATGGCTCACTTGGTTGGGGCAAAATGTTGCCGGTTCATTTTCTGGTCAGGGCACATACCCAGGTTGCAGGTTCAATTCCTGATAGGGATGCATGTGGGAGGCAACCAATCTGTGTTTTTCTCTCACCCTTCTCTCCCTCCCTTCCTCTCTCTAAGATCAATTGTTTTAAAAGAGTGGAAAGATAGCCCAAAGAATGGGAGAAAATATCTGCAAACCATATATCTGATAAGGAATTTGTATGCAAACTATACAAAGAATTTCTACAATTTAACAACAACAACAAAAAATCACTACCCAACACAAAAGGGTGAAAGACTTGAATAGATATTTCTCCAAAGCAGATATACAGATGGCCAGTGAGCATATGAAAATATAGCTAACATCATTAGACATAGAGAAATACAAATCAAACTACAAGAAATACTACTTCATACCCAGTAAGATGCTTATTATATTTTTTTAAAAAACCACTAAAAATAATAAGTGTTGGTATGGATGTGGAGAAACTGTAATCTTTGTACATTGCTGATGGGAATGTAAAATAGTGCAGCCACTATGGAAAACAGATTGATGGTTCCTCAAAAGCTAAAGTTAGAATTACCATATGATCCAGCAATTCCACTTCTGGGTTTACACCGAAAGGAATTGAAAGCAGAAACTCAAATAGGTATTATACACCCATGTCCATAACAGAATTATTTTCAATAGCCAAAAGGTAGAAACAACCGCATGTTTGACAAATGAATAGGTAAATAAAATGTGGTATATACATACAATGAAATATTATTTGGCTTTAAAAAGGAAGGAAATTCTGGCACATGCTACAAGAATGAAACTTGAAAACATTGTACTATGTGAACTACACCAGACACGAAAGGACAAATATTATATGATACCACTTACACAAGGTACTCAGAATAGGCAAATTCACAGAGATGAAAGCAGATCAAGAGTGTACCAAGGTCTGGAGAGGGCGGATGTAATAGTTACTGTTAAATGGGTACAGAGTCTCTGTGTGGGGTTACAAAAAAGCTTTGGAAATAGACATTGGTGATGATTACACCACATTGTGAATGTAATTAATACCATTAAATTATATACTTAAAAATGGTAAATTTTATGTTATGTGTATTTTACCACAATATAAAAAAAGTGCCAGAAGGAAGGAAGGAAGGAAGGAAGGAAGGAAGGAAGGAAGGAAGGAAGGCAGGGAGGGAGGAAGAAAGGAAGGAAAAGGCAAATGTTCTTCAAAGAGAACATGTTCAACAACATCCAGGGCAAACCTGTACCATCTTTTTGTTTTGTTTTATTTTGTTAATCCTCACCTGGGTATATTTTTTCCATTGATTTTTTAGAGAGCAGGAAGAGAAGAAGGGAGGGGGAGACAGAGAGAGAGCTAGAGGAAGAGAGAGAGAAACACCGATGTGAGAGAGACACATCGATTGGTTGCCTTCGTACATGCCCCCCCTGGGGCCGGGGATTGACCTGCAACCCAGTCACGTGCCCTTGACCAGGAATCAAACCCTCCACCCTTTGGTGCATGGGCTGAGGCTCTAACCATTAAGAAACACTAGCCAGGGCAAGCCTGTACCATTTTAAATTAATAAAGCAATTTTAGGGGCCTATGAAAAAGGCAATAAAGTGAACTTAGGAGCAAGATAGGTCATTTGTACCTATGTGTCACATGGGGCATGTATTGCTGCAGTGCCTGGTAGTGACAATGCTTTGAGAAAAATAGTTTCAAGTTGGACAGTTAGCTAAGGTTACTCTGAAACCGAACCCCCTACAAGGTTTAGCTTTCCCCTGATTTGTTTGTTTGGTTCCTCTTTTATTGTCATTAGCCAAGGCCAATCCTGTCATTAGCCAAGATCCCCACCTGGCACTCAAGAATTCAAGAGAGACTTTGATGCACCATCAGAATCTCTTGAGCTTTTGCCACTGGCTGCTAGAATCCTCAGCCTGTTACTTGACTAATGGTACTGCTGTATCATTTTGCTTTTAAAATGTCAGTCTGTGGGCCCTCCTAGGCAGGGCTTCAAAAACTGTTTTTCTGGTTCTTCCTGTTTAGCACCTGCTATTGTGATTGCCCTCTGGGATTCACAGCAAATCATTTTTCCTTCCAGTTTTCTTTGCCTGTGGCGTACAACCAGCTCTAGCTCGTTTGCAGCCCTGAACCCGTGCACTCTCTCCACTCTTCCCCTTTCTGCCTTCAGATGATCTTTGCAGGACACAAGAAGTGCCTGTCTTTGTTGCAGCCACCACATGGCAAGGCTTGTGGTGAGCAACTCCTGCATTTGGCACTATTTCCCTGAGAACTTCCTGCTTATTCTTTTCCAGGGTTCTTCCAGGCGTTATCTTTTTCTGCTTGTATCTTTCAGGGGAGAATTTACTTCTCTCCTTCAAAGGCTTACACTGGGCAGGATCTCAGGTCAACAACCATTTTCAGAGAATTGTGTACACAGAAAAAAGTTTGAGAAATGCTCTCTTAAATGTTCCCTTGCCAAAATTTAATTCTGACATCTTGCCACGTAAAAGTTTATTTTTAATTGTGGTAAAAACACCAAACAAAATTTACCATCTAAACCATTTTTAAGTGTACAGTTCAGTAGTGTTGAGTACATTCGCATTGTTGTGCAACAAATCTCTAGAACTCTTTTCATCTTGTAAAACTACAACTCTATACCCACTAAACAGCAACCCCCCTTGCCTCCTCCCCCAAGCCCTTAGCAAGTACCATTCTACTTTGAGTCTCCAAATTTCACTACTCCAGACACTTCATATAAATGTAATCATACCTACTTGTCTTTTTGTGATTGCCTTATTTCACCTACCATAATATTTCCAAGATTCATCTATGTGTAAGAATTTCCTCCCCTTTTAAGACTGAATAATATTCGATTGTATGTGTACACCTCATTTTGCTTATCCATTCATCTGTGAATATTTGTTCACTTTCACCTCTTGCCTATTGTGAATAACGCTGCTATGAATATGGGTACATAAATATCTCTTCAAGACCCTGTTTTCACTTTCTTTGGATATACACCCAGAAGTGAAGTTGCTGGATCATATGGCAGTTCTACTTTTAATTTTTTGGGGAACTGACATACTGTTACCATAGTTAGCTCATTATTGATGGGAAGGGAAGCAAAGGGGGAGACTTTGTTGAGCATATTCAGTGGGGAAGCAGAGGCCTATTTGCTTTACCAGGAAGCAACAGCTTCACCACCCTCCCTCCCCCAAACCACTGGTCCATTCCCCACACATCACTGGGGGATGGGATAGAACAAAGCGGGAACTAAACGCAGGAGCAATAAAGTAAAAATGGCACAGGGGGAGGTACTCAACCATAAGGCCTGTAAGCCTAATCTGGGGAAAAGATCATTGGCTAAGGGTGGACGTCAATGCAAGCCAGCAGGAAAGTTTGGGAAGCTGATTGGCTATTTTGAAAAAGCTTTTGGTTCCTCCCAAGCTTTCTCTCTCTCTCTCTCTCTCTCTCTCTCTCTCTCTCTCTCCCTCTCCCTCTCCCTCTCCTTCTCCCTCTCCCTCTCCCTCTCCCTCTCCCTCTCCCTCTCCCTCTCCCTCTCCCTCTCCCTCTTCCTCACCTGCACTTGCCCATGTGTTTGCATGTTCTCTCTCCTAGCCATGTGGCCTCAGCAGCTGCATGGCTGACTGCCACTCAAACTCCAAACACAGGCTCCAGGCTGGAGCCTAGCTAGGGAGGCACAGCAACAGAGTGAGTGCAGCCAGGAACACGAGCAAAGCTAGCCGGATGCTGGACTGAATTAAGCTTTAATATGGCACAGAATCTCTGAACACCGACTCTCTTTCTGGCCCTGATTTTCTATGGCAAGACGAACAGAGATGAGACATTGAGGAACTTCTTTAATTTGCTTCCTGAATAAACTTTGCCACCAGACCTCATCTTCTCTTGCGGGTCCCTGGAAATGCTTTTCCTCGCAACACGGAAAGTACCCCACATCCAGTGGCAACAATACTGTTCCATACAAATTTTAGAGGATAACAAAATCATCCAAAAATGATCAATAGAAGAAACTGAATTAAAGTGATGCAAAATATAAGCCTAGCATTTAAAAATTTATCATCAATATTTTCTTTGTTCTTGGCTTTTCCATACACCTGTCTCCTTCTGTTTAATTTTAGCTACAGAGTGAAGATTTTGTACTTTTTTGAGAGCTTGACGCTTCTAATAATGGTCTCAGTTTATCAGAAAGTCGCTTTGGGATCACAACTGAGGAAGAAAGGGCGGGGAAGTAGAATTGAGTTGAAGGAGAAGTTGAGCTGCCATGCAGGCCTGATGACAGCCTCATTCAACCCCAATTTAAGTCTGGAACTAAAATTGGTCATCAAGTAATTCCATGTCTTTATACCCTCCTTGGACATTGGATATGGACTACCTTAGAAAGGACATGACCTTGAGCTTAAGGGCTCACCACAGCTGAGACTACATGAAAGATGAGTATAAGCACATGAAGGGAACCAAAGTTTTCCTACCCTGAAGTTGCCCTTTTGGGATATTGATTTTAAGCTGTTTATTAAGAAATAAGACTCAGAGAAAAACTTTTGACCCTCTCCCCTTTCCTGCCCAAGAGATTCAGAGAAACCAGCTTCAGGAAGGAGATCTTAGGATGTTTGCCTTAGTCTAATTTTAATTAATTATAGTAAAGAAGAGGACTTCTGGCAGGGGCCTGTGAGCTAGACACCCTCTGTGTCCTATTGCTTCTGAGTCACCTGGCAAGAATTTTCCTACTAGGTATGGTTTCAAGTCTCCCTCAACTACCTGTAACTTACCCATGTTCACTTCTGAAATCTAATACTCCACCTCCTCACCTTTCCCACTTTTCTCCTTTGTCTTAAAAAAGTCTTACATACCCAATGTTGCCTCAATGTCTTTGGAAATTTCATGTCTATGTGAATTCCCCATGTGCAAGTATTAAACCCTTTGATTTTCTCCTGTTAATCTGTCTCTGTTAATTTGATTATTAGCCCAGTCAGAAGTACTTAAATGGTGGGAGGAAAAGTATTAATATTCTGATTAGCCCCAAGATACATCATTCCATCAAGTAATAGCTAAAGACAAAGCAAATGTGCTGTAAGAGAAAGCATCAGAGTTTATACTCATGAGCATAAATTGAGGAACTAGGCACTCCCAACCTCTTTCACACTGGCCATCAAGCGTCACAGGGGAGAAAACTGTGGAATTAACTGTCAATAGCACACAAAATTGATCTTGATCCAGTGACAGACTGAAGACTATGACAATGAGCATAAAAATCACAAACTTTTCCAGTTAGAACATAAAAACAAACAACAAACAAAATGAAAGGACCTTCATATACTTAACTGACAATGATCTTGAATTGTTCTGACTCAATGAGAGTGCTGCCACTCTCCCTTCCATTTGAGCTGGATCTCTCCTCCCCAGACAGTTTAGTTCTACTACTACTATGCTCATGCTGAGGACAGTAGGTTTCTACACAGCTAACCCCACCCAAACCTGTGAGAATGAAGTTCTCTTTGTCAAGTATGATCTGAGTTCCAGGCCATATTTGCACTCTTTGTGTGTGGATGGTTTTACATTGTATTGGGTACTAGATTTCTCTTCTGGCTTCCCAGCATTATAGCTCATCTTTGAAAAGTAGCTAATCTGAGAAAATCAGAACCAAAGGAAAGGCGCCCCATCTTAAGCCACCATGCCAACAATGGAAGTATTCTTCTCACCAGCAGGACCCATTGTTCTCTGGTTACAACAAGAGTGAGATAAACAGCAACTGTGAGGCCCCTGCCCTTCTTCCTCAGAGGCCTGGGTACTGAATGTGAGAAGCCTGGCATTAGTACAGAGGGTTCTCACAGTTCTCGAGCGACAGGGTTGATGGAGATGGGGGCATAAAAGCCACTTTGTAAACACAAAATATCTGAAAGGAAATCGCAGGAGAAGGCTGACATGTTACAATAACAAATATCAGTAATATTCCTCTATATTCTGCATATGAAATAACTAGAGAAACAACATAGTTTTGCATACAATTTATACACATGCATTTGCATTTGCCAAGCTTTATGTAGTCATTGAGTTAATTTTCAAGTCTTGCTCTTTTTATTCGTATCTTGATTTTTGTGGTACTTTCCTCCACCTTACCCCCTCAGATTCCTTATAATATATAATCAGTTCTCATTGTTCATGGTAGCTACATTCTATGATGTTATTGAATTAGTGAATACGGAATCATTGCTCCTAGGGGAAACACAGGGTTAGAGTCCTACAACTTTGGTCACACATTTTTATCAACTGATTGTTAGGGTGAACTACCCTTAATCTCTCCTGCTTGGACATGTTTTCTGAAATATATGTTATAAGCCTTTCCCATAGGTCGGGGCAGTTGGCTGGTGTCTGCAGAAACAAGGTAAGAAGAACTCCCTTCCGCCTGACCAACCTGTGCACTCTCCTCCCTTGACTCCCTTGACTCACTTCTGCCCTCCCCTCTGCTTGACCAACTCTCACCCCCCACACCCTGGCCCTATATTTCATACTTTTACCCTATATAAGAGAACCTAACCACCCCCTCGGGGCTGACACCGACACACTGGTCTCAGCCTGCTGTGAGAGAAAGCAATTAAGTTTCTTAAATTCTCACAACGTCTATTGGTCTGGCTCCTTTAGGCTCATTTAATACACATTGTTGATTCATTAACATTGAACTTATGACCAACAGCACTGTAACTCTTGCCTGAACAAGCTCATCTAACACATATTTTCTCTGTAAGGCTCGTCACAGCCTTCTTGCACTTAGCACACTAGCCAGCACTTCAGCACTATGTTTGGAGACATTTTTAAGCAGCAAAATCACCAAGAGAAAACACAAAACTGAAAAAAAACCCAACAACACAAAACTGTGAAAAACATGGCTAAGTGGACCTCAAATAGGGTGTTTACAGAATGAGAGCTGAAATAAGAAGGAGGCATGTCACCTTGTTTGACCTCAGCTGAGAACATGCATGTGCTCAGGGCAATTCACATTTTTCCCAGCTCTGAACATGCTCATGTATGACTTCAAAAGCACTGCTAGGATTGATTTTGGGGTTACAAATAAATTTTATTAGCAAGTATACAAACTCACAAATGCAGAATCCTGTAACTGTACACATTTGCAAATTAGAATGTTTTGTGGGTGAAATCTTGCATGACACCAGAAATTAAGAAAATGTGGTTCTATCAGCTTTCAGAATATGGAGAATTCAGAATAAGGACACTTTGGAATGTGCAGGCCTTCATATATAAATGTAACACTGCTGTGTTCCTTAACTCCACTCTCTTTAGAACATGTATTTGGAGATGTTCTTCCGTTTTTTAATACGTAATAGCTCTAAGCCAGTGATTCTCAAAGTACGAACCTGGCGGGAATGGTAGCATCAGCACCACTGGGATCTTGATAGAAATGTAAATTATTGAGCCCCACTCAAGATCTACAGGATCAAAATCTCTGGCATGAACTCCAGCAGCCTGGATTTTAAAAAGCCCTCCAGGACATTCTGCTGCACCCTCAAGTTTGAGAACACTGCTCTAAGCCACGAAACTCATCTGGTCCCCCTGGTGGCTAATGGCCTACAGCAGCCCTGATTTGTTGCCCTTTGGTGTGGACCCAGAGCTTGACTGAGGTCAAATCTCACTTATTCCTTTTATAATGGGAAGACCCTAAATTACTTAAATATTCTGACCCTCCAGTTTCCTCATCTGTAAAGATGTTAAGATTAAAAGAAATAGTAGGTGAGAAAGTGCTTAGCATACAAAGGCTCTCAATAAACATTAGCATTTTTTTTTTATTTCTCTTCCTTTCATTATTCAATCCTGAATAAAACATGAGGGTTGAAGGGGAAAAAAAATCCCAGAGAGACACTTTTCTTTCTTTAGGAAAGAACAGAGCTTGGGGGATTTAGCTCAGAGAAAACAATTATTATTGTCATCATTCTCTCTCTCTCTCTCTCTCTCTCTCTCTCTCTCTCTCTCTCTCTCCCTCTCTCTTTCTCTCTCTCTCTCTCTCTCCCCCAGCTGGTAAGCTACTACTCTGCTCTCAGCTCTCAGTGTAGCTATAGAGGGAAAGCACACCGAAGTTCTTCAAAGAGAACTCAGACTATTTCACTCAGTTCCTTTACCTTAATATACAATTTAAAGTAAGACCTCTGGACTCATTATATTTTTTTTATGTCCCTCCTATCTTCTACTTCAACCCAGCAACTTCTCATTTTGTTCTTTTAGCCTAAGGAACTGATAATTCCCTTCAGTTGCCTTGCTAGGATCCTTAAAGACTTTACTTGAAAAATAAGTGATGCCCTGGACAGTGTTGCTAAGTGGGTTAGAGAGTCAGCTGGTACACCAAAGGGTCACAGGTTCGATTCCCACTGGTCCAGGGCACATACCTGGGTTGCAGTTCACTTCCCCTCAGGGTGTGTGTGGGAGGCAACCAGCTGATGTTTCTCTCTCATGTCAATGTTTTTCTCTCTCTCCCTCCCTGCATGCCTTCCACTCTTTCTGAAAAGCAATAGGAAAATATCCTCAGGTGAGGATTAAAAAAAAAGAGGTGAATACAGGTTATGGCCAACTACCACTCCAAGTTTTCCCAGATGTAGCTGAAGGGGATTTCAGATCTCAACTTGTCAGCCCTTCATCTTGAGTCATGCAGTCACTAAAATCAGAACAGAGCCCAGCAAGTCGTTGTGTTCAGACACTGTAATTCTGCATATTGGGAGTATTTTTTTTTCTTTGAAATTGCCTTTTTGGTTCCTTTGTGGGATTGTAGTTCATGTTCTTTGTCTGCCTGCAACAACACTGTCCTTACACTCTATTGGAGTCATCTTATAGAACTGCTATTGCTGCCGATGTATACAATAGTTGTCTCAATCCTGATTTCTGTCCTCTGAACATTGGTAATGTTCGATAGTAACCAACATTTACAATGAGGAAGAGCGGCTTGCAATCTTGGAATTTTAATGGTAAAAACCAAAGGGAATTTAATGGTAAAAACCAATTACCCTGTTCTAAGCCAGGGAAATTCCTTAATACAAGTTTCAAGATACCTCACTCCAACCCACCTTAATTTTTTTAATACTTCAACTTAGACTCTGGTTCAGCTAGGCAAACCTGACTGGTTTCTTTCCCTATCCAATTTTCTGCTCTGAAAAACAGAGCTGGAGAAAGCTGAGACCCTGAAAAGAGAAATGATTTATCCAGATTATATTTTGGTCTAGGGCTCTTGCTCTAGTATCACACTTCTCATTTCTACCCGTAAGCTATTATCTTAGGCTTTCCCTATTACCTCAACCTTGCTTTCTCCTTTCTACAAAAGCCTGTCCTCAAACATTTCAATCATTCTTGAAAATTTTTCTCCCCTAAGAAACCAGACCTTTCTGATCTTCATCTGGCTTTGATCACTCCTTTTACCCCAAGATTCTCTTTCTCTTCCAGGCATGGAATTATAGACTGTAGGATCACAGGAATTTCTGACTTAGAGGATCACCCTAATTTTTATAGTAAAGGACCCCAACTAGCTAAGTCATTAGTCTGAGATCACAAAGCCAAGTCTGAAACTCAAGTCTTTGAGTCCTTAGTTCAAAATTCCTTTTTAATACATGGAAACAATTGTTTGTGCTTCTTTTCTCTATCCACATTCTTATGTCTTCTCATTAAGTCCATCCTTCTAGAGATAAACCAAAGAAGTTATATACTTATATGCATAGCCCATGGACACCGGTAATAGGGTAGTGAAGACCTGGGGAGGGGGTGGAGGGAGGGAGGGACTGGGAGAAGGGGATAAGGGGGGGGGGGGGATGGGAGATAGCTGTAGTACTATCAACAACAAAAAGATATTAAAAAATAAATAAATACACCAGCTAGAAAGAGTAGTCCATCCTTCTAATTTCTTTGTCACCATTACCATTATCATAATCATAGTCAATTGTCATCACTCAGCCATTCCCGAGAGCACTTTGCATATGCCAGTGGATACTCAGTAACCATTACCGATTGCCCAACTCCTTAACTCTTTTTCCTTATACCCCAAATGATTCCAGCTTTATCACCTTGTGAGTGTCCATCACTGTCAAGCCTCAAGGAAAACAAAGTTGGTACAATGAAAGAAACAGTGCTACTAATGCAGTAAATCCACTCTTTTTTCTGAAATACAAAATATGAAGATACAACTTGCTATACTGAAAGAGCAGGAAACACGGGGACCATAAGGAACGTAATTTCATGGAAGTTGACCCAACTCTTGTCTATTAGAATTCACAGGACCCAATACCAAGTAGTATGAAGGTGCTAGATTTCAGAAGAGCCCATTACACTGTGGTTGTAATGCACTGAACAGCAATGAACTCCTGACTCAAGCTGGGCCAATCTGATTCTCTTATGACAATTTAGAATTGAGGCCTAGAAACACTGGTACTTGTGAAGTTATATAAAGCTAGAGTCCAGATGGTCATCCCTGATGACGCTGTGAAAGAGAGAGAATGAAGCAGAACCTCAGAGAAGCAATGAGGCACTCAAGGAAATGGTCAGCGATCTTGGGTACTGATTTCCACTCCTGGTTCCACCTCCTGGTGGTGAGAAACTGAGTAAGCTCATCAAAACCCCTCTACTTCTTCTGCCGTTGCTTTTCTTTCCCCTTGGCTTGAACCAGTTGAGCAGGTTTCTTTTGTAACCAAGAAGTCTTAAGTAAGACCCTCCCTCCCCTTCTTCATAGAACTGAAAGATGAACCGGGCAATTGCACATGGTTGGGAGGTCAAGGAGAGGATTGCAAGGACTTGAAGACATTGTTTATTTCTCTGTAGGGGGTAGTGCTTTTCATCTGTGATTTTCTGTGAAACAGATCTCACAATCACAGGTATTTTCTTCTGCCAGTCCCCCGCCCCCATCCAGGTAAACACAGCAACCGTTGCCAGCCTTCAGCCTTCACAAAACTTCATGTGCTCTCATGCACTTCCTTCTGAAGAACATAGAGGACACTTGTTTTTTTAGGGAAAGAAGCAAGTTTAAAGCCGTGATAAAGTGAATCTAACTGGTCTTTGCCAGCATTTTCCCTCTAATGTCTCTGTTGGAAGGTAGATAGGTATGTTGCGGAGATTCTCCAACTTCAGTCACTAGCAGACTACCTTTATGATTTCTAGTTTTCTTTTTCTTTTTTTAATCCTCACCAGAGAGTATGTTTTTCATTGATTCTAGAGAGAGAGGAAAAGAGAGGGAGAGAGAGGACACATTGATGTGAGAAAGAAACATCGATAGATTGCCTCCTATACCTGCCCCAAACAAGGATTGAACCTGAAACCTGGGTATGTGCCCTGATAGGGAATCAAACCTGCGATCCTGAGGTGCATGGGATCACACTCTAACCAACTGGGCCACACCAGTCGGGGCATAGTTTTCTTAATATTTTTAGAAATATACTTAAAATTTCTTTTGCTTACCCTCACCTATAATATTCATTAATGAAAACATAAGTTTGCTATGCATATTATATTTTTCTAATATACGTTAAAATGTAAAACTATTACAATAAAAATACATTAAGATCATCTTATGTGTGCCACCTTAAGAAACATTAATGTAGTGTGGGCATTGGAGTCAGACAGGCCTAGTTCAGGTCTTAACTCTGCCACTTAATTCCTGTATGACCTTGAACAAGACATTTAGTCTCTCTAAACTTCAATTTTGTCATAATGAGCATGCCTTCCTCAGGATTTGGTGAGGATAAAATGGGGTATGTTTAAATATAGTGTGTTTCAACTTCTTAGCACAATGCTTAGCATATAGTAAATACTCAATAGATATTAACTACTATTGTTGTGCCCTCTCGTTCTGCCCTTTGTTTATTCCTCCTTATGTTTGAAACAGGCACCAGCATGAAATGGGTTTGCTTCTTGAAGTGTATGGAATTTATATTAATCCCTTCAGAGACCAGAATAGAAAGCTGAGTATGGAGCGTCTGCTAGGTCCAGATTTGTTGTCTTAATGATGTGACATTATTCTATTGGGCTGATGTGACTGAGATAATGCAATTGATTCTATAGAACCTAATTTCCAAGGTGAGTAAGCCCTTATGAACATTCCCTAACTCATCCCTATTATGTGTGGACAAGTGTTATCTTCCTTAATTTTTAGGTGGGGGATCAAGACCCCAATAGGCCTGACCTAGTAACTGAGTAACATTGTGACAGGACCACACAGAAGAGTCCAGGACTCCTGATCCAGAGGGAAGATACGGCCTTAGTGCAACATGGAAGGTGTTCACAGAAGTGAGCAGGAAAAGTGCTCCATGCTCATTATGATTCTCCAGCAAAGAAATAGAGCATACTTAATTTTCCAGATTTGACCACTACTTAGCAATTCTCAAGGTAGTTTTCCTCAGAATACTATTTTGAAAACAGGGTTTTAGTTGATCATACTGGCATAAATTCTACTTCTCAAGTTCCTTGCTTTTATAAAAATCAAGCTGGTCTTGGAATGCTGAAAAATAACCTTGTCTGAAATCATTTTACCCCCCTTCCTCCCCCCCACTCCCCACCTCCCTCAAGCAAACATAACCCTAGTCCCACCCTAGAGATGAAGATTCCAGTCCTGTATCACAAGCCATTACCTGTCTGGGAACTGATTTCCTCCACAGCCTGTCTTTGATTACATGCTTGATAATGTGTAATATTTCAATTCTTTATTTGTTTTTTTAAAAAATTTGTGTTTTCTTCTTTTTTAATTTTGAGAATTTAAAAAATATGAGAAAGTAATCACTTATTTTTAAAAATAAAATCTTAATGAAAGTTAGAATTAGAAGAAATATCACATTATACAGACACGAAACAAAATCCTAATGAGGACAAGTCACACAGCAAGACAATAGCACTCCTAGAAATAGAACTAAAGTCCCCTGTCCCCTGGCACAGTTTTTCACTACTGAGGTGATTCCTTTGTTTACATTACAGGTCTGGGTGTATTAGTGAACCCTTTGAATTATCTTAATTCTGTGTTTTTCATTAGGATATTTAGTATAAAATACTCTGTGGGGAGGAAAGGAAGAGATAGTTATGGAAACACCTGCTTTAGAATATGAAGTAGACCCAAAAATATATATCCACAGAGAGGACCCCCTGATTTATACTGATGTAGGTAATCAAAACTTATCCTCAGTTATAAATTAACCTGGGTTATGTCAGGCTTTTACTTAACATTGTGCCATGCTAAGGACTGATAAGCAGGTAC
Source organism: Myotis daubentonii (assembly GCF_963259705.1). NCBI lineage: Eukaryota > Metazoa > Chordata > Mammalia > Chiroptera > Vespertilionidae > Myotis > Myotis daubentonii. The sequence continues at coordinate 97,558,784 of NC_081841.1, read as the reverse complement.
CTCCTGCAGTTGGGGTTTTCTTGATGTAAGAGAAATGAAGTACGGTCAACAGAGAGCCTGAAAAAGGAGGTAGTATGACACAGCCTTTACCGGTTCTTTGCTTTTGTTCTGAAGAGGTTTGAGGTAGCTTAAACAAAGGGCATGCACACAATAAAGTTAGTATCAGGGTTGTATAAAGTAGGACAAAGCAAACCAGGAAGGCTATCATGCGTACTAAATATGCTTTTGCCTCTAAGCCTCCTGGAAACCATAACAAAAAGGAAAACAAGTTGTAAAGAAAGGAGGATGCCTACCAATTATCCATAATAGAGTAAGATTTTCCTGGAACTAAATTCTTAAAATATTTTTTTCACACATAAGATCTTATTTTAGGGGCTATTGTGCAATATAATAGACAATGTCCTAGACAGTAGCTTTATAATAAATGCAGAAAATTTTCATAGGACTGTTTCCTGTAACAATTTTGGATTGGAGTCAAGATTATTAAAACAAGGCCTCGTGGCTACAGCATTAGATTAATCTTTGATGAAGAGCCAGATATTTATTGTTTCTGGGACACAGTTTTCTCTCCTATAAATAAAGGAATTGCTTTTTAGATCAGAGAAGAGGTAGAGAAGCCTATCAAATTCATCTGGGGAGTTTGTTCAAAATGCACATGCCTCCTATATTATCTTACACCCTTGCATATCAAATGTCTTGTGAAAAATTATTCTAGATGATTCCTTCTAAAAACATGTTTTTATAGATTTTTAGATAGGGAGGAATGGAGAGGGAAAGAGAGGAAAAAAAACCACATTGATGTGAGAAACATCAGCTGTCTCCTACACGCCCCCCACTGAGGATCAAGGTTGAAACCCAGGCATGTGCCCTGACCTAGAATTGAACTGGCGACCTTTTGATGCATGGGACAATGTGCAACCAACTGAGGCATACCAGCCAGGGAGATATATATATATATATATATATATATATATATATATATATATATATATATATATATATATATATATATATACAATCAGAGAGGAAGGGAGAGGGAGAGAGAGAAAGAAGCATCAACAATGAGAGAGAATCATTGATCAGCTGCCTCCTGCATGTCCCCTCCTGGGGATGGAGCCTGCAACCCAGGCATGTGCCCTAGACTGGAATCAAACCCGGGACTCTTCAGTCTGCAGGCCGACGCTCTCTCGACTGAGCTAAACTGGCTAGGGCCAAGGTGACTTCTTTTAATACCAAAAAATATTGAGAGTGATATAATACTTATGTACACGCCTCTGAAAATGAATATATTTAGTTATATTTTCTTTAGACCTTAAGAATAAAAAGAGGAATAAAACATTATAGAACAAGATGAAGTCTCTATATCAGTTACAATGGGCTGGGCTATATGCAGTAAGAAACATACAATCTCACAATTTTAGTGGCTGAAATCAACAAAAGTCTATTTCTGAATCGTGACACATGTTTACTGTAGGAACTCTTTTGTGCATTGTCCTTTCTCCAGGACTCAAGCTGATGAAATAGCCTGAGACAATGACATATGAAATACTGCCAATTACTATAGCAAAAGGAAAAAGAACGTAGTAAATTGTGCATATGGCTCTTAAATCTTCCTTTCAAAAGTAACACTTCCACTCACATTTTATTGATTAAGGTAAGTCAGATGGTCATGCCTAACTTCAAAGAATGTGCCTAAAAGAAAAGCCAGAATATTCACCAACAGACCCAATGACTGTCACAGTCCCCTTTGCTTCCCTCCCCAGACCTATTTTCCTCTCCATTCAGAGGCAGCCCCTGTCATGAATTTTAGTGCATATCTAGACCCAGTTTTATATTTTTTACTACAAAATACTAATAAACATTTTTGTAAATGATATATATTGTTACTTTGTGCATTCTATAAAATATTTGTTAATGATGTCACACTTTTAGAATGTCTTAAATTTTTAAAATCATATTTTGTTTCCAGGATTTATCTATGCTGAATCATGCAGATCTGGATCATTTATTTAAACTGCTGCATAGAATTCCATACTATAAACACACTGTGATTTATTCATCTCTTCCCTTACACACGGACAAACTATTTTCAATTTTTCATTATTACCGGTGGTATGGTATTGTAAATATGTTTGACAGAGTCCTTGGTAGTCTTTCTCAGTTGCATTTAATGAGACAAATCCTAATGTCATAATGCAATGACTGTATGTAATGAAGTAACTTCCCTCCTATGCATATAGAGTGATACTGGTTATATACCATCCATGGGAGAGTTGAGAAAATAGTCACTCCAATAATTGTTTGTGTTCTCTGGTTCAGATGAAGAATCCTATTTGAGAAAAGCTGCTTGGAGTATAACTAGAAGTAGATTGCAAGGTCTTTGAATGTGGACATTTTTAACTTTTCTAGATATTACCAAATTATTCTTCAAAATAGACACTATAATTTCTATCAGTTACGTATGACAGTTTTCCTCTTCCTACATCTTTTCCATCGCTTGCTATTTTCAGACATTTTATTTTTGGCCAATTCCATGGATATGAAACAGTATCTCATTGTCATTTTATGTTTCATGTCTCTGAGTACCAGTGAGGTGGAGCATTTTTTTCATATTTAGCAATTGAATTTTTCTGTGCATCATCTGTTCAAGTTCTCTGCCAATGTCATCGTTTATGTTTTCCTGTTAGTTTGTAATAATTCTTTATACCTTTTGGATCTAATGCTTCCTCTGTTACATATGTGTCCATCTCTCAGTGATTCTGGTGTATCTTTCACTTACACATCACCCACCATGATCACTAAGGTCACTTCTATATCTAACATTTTATGTATTTATGTCATGACTTAACACACATATACATATATACCCAAACTTAGGAAATTTTAAACCAAACTATGAAGAGTTCTTCTAAATATACTGTATAGATGCATTTTATATATCCCTTCTTCCTGAAAAGAAGACATATTTTGAATTTGCCTAAATTACAAAGAACTTTTGAATGGCCAGATCTGGACAAGCACCATCACTGTTACCCAGAGATGAGCAAGTTCAAATACTCTCCTCATAGAGGCCTTCTCTGACCTAGTGGGCAGCAGAACTGTTTAAAATAAGCTGACTCGTCCTTCAAAAGAAACAGGATTTGTGGTTCTCTCTAACAAGCCAAGGCAGAGCAGTTAGTGGTGCCCTGTGCTCATGAATTGGCAGTGGTGTCTTGAAAAGGAACCATTAGCTTAAAAAACATTCTAAGTGCAAAAATAGTGTGATAATTATAGGAGTAAGTGGAGAGTCGAATTTTTTCTAAAATATCATCATTATCAAGATAGACGATGTGCTAGAGTGTGTTAAGACCATGAAGTTATTTATGGTATTTCCCCCCTTTTCTGTAGTCTCCAAATATTCTATAAAAGACGTATACTATATTAATAATTCAAAAATCATAATGAGAACCAAAACCAAAATGTAACCCACAGTAATTACAGGGATTCTCAGTTTCTCAAGTAGGCGTTCACTTCTAGTTGGGGGAGAAATCAAAGACAGAAAAGTGTAAGGGTCTTTCCCATTGGTAAGCTTTTCTAAGTAAATTTGAAAGTGCTAGAAAACTGCAGCTTACCTAGGATGGGGAGGAAGTGGCCAAATGCTGTGACTGAGAAGAGTAGAGAAAAACTACTGGTGATGCCGGGGAGGAACAGAATGGAGCAAGGGAGGAAAGCGGTGGCTCTGCCAAGTTCAAGGGGGCACAGAACATATTTTTACACCCGATTTAACTAGGCAAGAAGGTACAGAGGAAAGAATTCTAGAAGATGTGACGTAAAAAGCTTTGCATGTTAGCCTCAGCTCTGCTGTTAACTAGTGTTTGACCACAAGCAAGTCGCTCAACCTCATCTGAGAAATGAAGGTGACGCCCAGGGCTGTCATGAGTCCCAAATGCAACGATGTCTGTGAATATACTTGGTAAATGCCAAAGTTCCAAACTCGGGTTAGTTATTAGTAATGATAAAAGGGTACCAGAGGAATGCTAGTGAAGAGCAGAGAGAGAGAGAGTTCCAAGTAGGAAGGGTGCCCATGACAGAGAGAGCAGTGCCAGTGCACACGACACAGGGGCCCAAAACATCCCTGTTCCTTCATGGTCCATTGAGATAGACTTGGAATTACAGATCCTCAGAACACAGGGATTTTTATGGGGGGGGGGGGCAGAACACTTTGCACTGTATATATTTAAAGTCTAATAATATTATTTCTTAGAAAATCGCTTTATAAAACATTGGGTTGAGAGTGCTTGCCAGTCAAGGTCACCATGGCATCTAGAAAGTTACCTTTTGATAGGTGGAAACAATACTTAATGGGGAAGAATTTTTCCTCCCCCAATGCCCTTCATCTTCTGTGAGGGGGGTAACAACACCAGCTCCTGTTAAAGAAGAAACTGGATTCATGCTGGTGTCCCTACTTCAGCTCCCTGGAACTCAGTTGACTTCAGGGATAAATAACTACTGAATATTTTTCACCTCCCGTACCCCTAAGACTGTGGGCTGCATTTTGTGATTCTTCTTTCCCCTAAAAGGTAGCTGTACACTGGCTTTCCTTTTTTTTTTTAATTAAATCTTTATTGTTCATATTATTACAGTTGTTCCTCTTCCCCCCCCCCCCCATAGCTCCCCTCCACCCGGTTCTCACCCCACCCTCTGCCCTTACCCCTCCCCCCCCCCGCGCCCGCAATGTCCTCATCCATAGGTGTACGATTTTTGTCCAGTCTCTTCCCACACCCCCCACACCCCTTTCCCCCCCGAGAATAGTCAGTCCATTCCCTTTCTATGCCCCTGATTCTATTATATTCACCAGTTTATTCTGTTCATCAGATTATTTATTCACTTGACTTTTAGATTCACTTGTTGATAGATGTGTATTTGTTGTTCATAATTTGTATCTTTACCTTTTTCTTCTTTTTCCTCTTCTTAAAGGATACCTTTCAGCATTTCATATAATCCTGGTTTGGTGGTGATGAACTCCTTTAGCTTTTTCTTATCTGTGAAGCTCTTTATCTGACCTTCAATTCTGAATGATAGCTTTGCTGGATAAAGTATTCTTGGTTGTAGGTTCTTGGCATTCATCACTTTGAATATTTCTTGCCACTCCCTTCTGGCCTGCAAAGTTTCTGTTGAGAAATCAGCTGACAGTCGTATGGGTACTCCTTTGTAGGTAACTGACTGTCTTTCTCTTGCTGCTTTTAAGATTCTCTCTTTGTCTTTTGCTCTTGGCATTTTAATTATGATGTGCCGGTAATCGCTGCAAGCACCTCTGAGAGATGTGGTCCTCTTTGGATTCCATTTGTCTGGGGTTCTCTGCGCTTCCTGGACTTGTAAGTCTATTTCTTTCACCAGGTAGGGGAAGTTTTCTGTCATTATTTCTTCAAATAGGTTTTCAATATGTTGCTCTCTCTCTTCTTCTGGCACCCCCCTAATTCGGATGTTGGTACGCTTTAAGTTGTCCCAGAGGCTCCTTACACTATCTTCGTATTTTTGGATTCTTTTTTCTTTTTGTTTTTTGGGTGTTTTTTGCTTCTTCATATTTCAGATCTTTGACTTGATTCTTGTGATCCTCTAGTCTGCTGTTGAAGCTCTGTATAATATTCTTTATTTCAGTCAGTGTATGCTTAATTTCTAGTTGGTCCTTTTTCATAACCTTGAGGGTCTCACTAGATTTCTTGAGGGTCTTACTAAATTTATCGGCGGTTTCTAGAAAATTCTTGAAAAACCTTAAAAGTGTGGTTTTGAACTCTATATCCTGTAATTTGCTTTCCTCCATTGCTGTCATTTGTGACCTGTTTCTTTGTCTCCACATTTTTTATGCTTCCCTGTGTTGATAGAGTGGCTTTCTGTGCTAGGTGTCCTATAGGGCCCAGTGGCTCAGCCTCCCCAATTACCTGAGGTGGACACTCTCGGTGCACCCCTTTTTGGGCTTTGTGCACAGTCTTGTTGTAGTTAAGCCTTGATTGTTGTAGGTATCACTAGGAGGAATTGACCTCCAGGCCAATTGGCTATAAGAATCAGCTGTGTCTACAGTGGGAGAACTTCTGTGCTGAAGACACCCTTCTGGGGCAAGACTTGCTTCAGTGGGGCTTTGGTGCTCAATGAGTCTGCCCCCTGAGTGTGTCCCTTATAGATATGAGGAGTTGTAATCTGGATGGTCCCAGTCTGACCACTGGGTACACTGGCTCTTGGATCTCTAAGGAGGTGCTAATTTAGCCTCTGCCTGAGGCTACCCAGCAGGAGCTATGGAGAGATATGCAGATTCCTCTTCTTTGTTTGGGGTTTGGAGGTGCCTAGATGAGGCCCAGCTGTGAAGCAATGCAAGCTGCTGTGGGGCCTTGGGCCTTCTTTTGGAAGTTCTGGGTCTCTCTGACCCAGCTGCAGATTGTTAGTTAATTTTCAGATTGCAAAGGGCCAGGCCTTTCATATGCAAAAGCCTCTGCACACAGCTTGGGTGGGGTGGGGTCTCAAGGAATCAACAGGGTGGAGCAGACAGCTATGGCTGATCCTCATTCCTACCGTAAGAGGCCCACGTCTCAGTGTCCGGGTAATTGCTGCAAGCACCTCTGAGAGAAAGCTGCCCTCGAGTTCTGAACGATGCCAGACAGTCCAGTTTCTCCCCGTATGAGTATGGGTCCCCAGAGACTCGCCCAGAACTGGAGTTCAGAGCAGTTGGGAGCTTGAGACTCCCTCCCGATTGAAAAAGACAGCCGCGTCCTCAGTTGCCAGCCCTTTCCACGTGCGCCTTCGTACCTCTGCACTTTACTTCCGCACCTCCTCTGAGTCTCAGTGTGCTTTTCTCTTCCCTTCTAGTTGTAGAATTTCCACTCAGCCAGCCTTCCTGTGGTTCTGGATGATGTCTGTTTTGTCTTTTAGTTGTATTTTTGAAGTGGTTGTGCGAGGCAGCAATTTCCGGTGTTTACCTATGCCGCCACCTTGGTTTTCTCCCTAGCTATCCTGGCTTTCTTTTAACCACAGTTTATCAACCAAGAAAAAAAATGGACATGTGAGAGGAAGTGTGTACAGTGATAGGCCTTACTCTCCTCTTCCAGTTCCTGATCCCAGGCACCACTATCATGGTTGCAGTTTTCATTAAGGAATTAAGGCCTCCAAAGAAAGTCTAATTGCAGTGACCTAAGCTTGGCTCTTGGCTTAGAGATTCCTGGCTTTGGGAAAGGCCTATCTATTAGGTCCTTTCCTCTTTACACTCATAAGTAGCTCTTATGAGCTCCATATAACAGATATGGCTACTGAGACTTAAGAGTGATTAAGTAAATTTCCCAAAGTCTGAAGTAGTATATTATAAGGTTTCTATTATTAGCTTTAGAACTGGCTCTTTTTACATGTAGCTCAGTGATTGACAAGGGATAGAGGGGAATGCACTCTCCCTATTGGGATATTTGAGTTTGTGTGTGTGTCTATCTGTCTAAGGGGGAGATGGAAAATTATATTGCTTTTATTTTGCAAACAATAAAGAGTGAGATTGATAAAAATCTTCTTGGCTGTTGGGGGTATGCAAAGATATCTTCCTTCATATTCAGAGCAGGAGAATGAAAAGCTTATGTTCTGTTTATCAGATCAGGGGTATAGGTTAAATTTCCACTGGCCACATGCTCCTGCTTTGCCTCATCGGTGCTTTCTATTAATATAATCTTGTAATGAAATTATTTTCAATACCTAATCATCTGGAACTTAAATCTTTCTTACAAATAGCCACTTTTTTCCTCCTATATTTACTTACATATTTATGTCTCCACCTCCCCGCCCCCCCCCCAAAAAAAAATTGTATGTTGAAATTCTAACCCCAAAGGTGATAGTCTGAGTAGGTATGGCCTTAGAGGGGTAACTAGATCATGACTTGGAATCTTGGTGAATGGTATTAGTGCCCTTATAAAAGAGATCCCACAGAGCTCTCTAACCCCTTCCCTATGTGAGGATACAACAAGAAGTCTGTGACCGGAAGAGGGCTCCCACCTGACCTTGCTGGCACCTTGATCTCAGACTTCCAGCTTCCAGAACTGTGAGCAACAAATCCTGTTATTTATAAGGTACCCAGTCTATGCTGTTAGACTGAACAGACTAAGACACATAGGGAAAACAGCACTCATGATATAAAATGAAAAAGATTGCAATGTATTTTATATATAGTATAATCTCAATTTCATTTAAAAAATTTTTTTACTGCCCTGTTCAGTGTAGCTCAGTTGGTTGGGTGTCATCCATGCATGAAGAGTTGCAGTTTGATTCCTGGTCAGGGCACATTCCTAGCTGCAGACTCCATCCCTGGTGGGGGGCATGCAGGAAGCAGCTGACCAATGTTTTGCTTTCACATCAATGTTCTCTCTCTCTCTCCTTCCCTTCCTCTCTCCTAAAAATAATTTTTAAAAAACTTTATAATAGAAAGACTAAGGTATGAATATGGTCTCTGCTACTTACTAGCTATGTAAACTTGGGCAAGTTACTTAAACTCTCTGATCCCGTTTTTTTGTCTGAAAAATGAAGACGGTAGGGGAAGAATCACATTTATTTTAGGGAAGTTGAATTAAATTAGAAATAATTTAGGTAAAATCTTTGACACATAGAAAGAAGTTGATAAGTGATTTTCTTGCCCTAACCAGTTTGGCTCAATGGATAGAGCATTGGCCTGCGGACTCAAGGGTTCCAGGTTCGATTCCAGTCAAGGGCATGTACCTTGGTTGCGGGCACATACCCAGTAGGGAGTGTGCAGGAGACAGCTGATCGATGTTTCTCTCTCATCGATGTTTCTAACTATCCCTCTCCCTTCCTCTCTGTAAAAAATCAATAAAATATATATATTTTAAAAAAGATAAATGATTTTCTTATTATTTGGAGGAGGCACTATAAAGAGCCAACTTCATGAGCATATGACTGTGTAGTCACCCAGAGCCTGGTGCTTGAGAAGGCTCTGAACTTGGTTTAATGCTCTGCTGTCACCATCTTAGAATTTGTAATATTTTTTGAATAAGAGGTTCCACATTTTCATTTTGCACTGGGCACTGCAAATTATGCAGCTGGTTCTGGGAACACACACACACACACACACACACACACACACACACGGAAAAGATTGAAAAACAATAAACCAAAATGTTAACAGTGTTTGTCTTTTGGGTGGTTTTTATTTTATACCTTACTCTTCTGTATATTCTGTTTTCCATTATGAACATATATTTTTTTTAATCAGGAAAAAAAGGCGAATACATGTCCTTTGTAAAATTGTACTCCCCATTTTGCAGACAAGTGAAACCAAGGTAACAGAGAGGAAATGACTAACCTCAGATCACAAAGCAATCGATGCCACATTATGACAAGTCCTCAGGAAACTGCACTTCCAGTTCTGTACCCTCTCACTTGGGTCTCAGTTACCCACAGTTTTTCTAACAAGAACCTCTTTGTGCATCTGACTTGGTTGGGGAACCCGGCACTAAACTCTGCAGAAACCCAGCATCACCCACTCTGTGCTTGTCCACTAGGGGAGGTTCAGAAGTAGAAGCCATGATTCCTGTTTTTGAAAAGCTTACTGACTGGTTGTATATGAAACAGTGATGTAAATACTGTTGTTCAGACTCTCGATGTTGTTCAAAACAAACAAAACGGGGAGGAATTGGTTGTCAAGGAGCAACTGAGAGCACTTGACTTGGCACAAGACCTTTTCGGCAAGGCTGTTCACAAGTTAAAATGAGGGAAGCTGGGTTTTGCTCCTCTCAATTTCCCCCAGCTCCCTCTGGGAAGATGTCTGAAGGTAGGTAGTGTGAAGGAGAAGTGGGTATAAGTATGCAGGCTCATTCGGTTTGCATAGTCTATAGTTTGCAGTATTAAAGATCTCCTTTGGTAAACTTTCATTGAGAACATTTATTTATTTCACATTCACAGTAGCTCAAGCAGCAGCTCTCTCTCATACTCCGATTTTTTCCCCTTCTGCACTTTTTCTTCCCCTTCTGTTTCTTGTGGCAGGTCATCCCATCAGAACTTTCTTGTCCTGTGGCCCAACTTGAGGGTTTGGTAAATGTTCATGCATTTTATCCTTGCTTCACCTAACCCTTCCTCTTCTAAGAACTAAACTTACAACTGAAGTTTCCCTCAGTAGCACAGTAAATCTTTGTGGACAAATATATTTAAGAAACTTCTAAAACTCATCTCTGGCTGAATTATGTTAGTATAGACTAGAGGGTCTGGACTGAGCTAAAGGAGAACAAGAAAAAGACTCAGGAAGGTTTTACAGCTAGGCTGATGACCTTAGCTGATGACCTTCATATGAAAGCTCATATTAGCTCCATCTAATGTGTTCTTATTACTCTGTGCAAGGCAGGTAATCACTTTACAACCATGATCTGATTTAGTTTAATTTCACAGTGATCTTTACAGGTAGATTTTTTTAAAAATATATATTTTATTGATTTTTTACAGAGAGGAAGGGAGAGAGATAGAGAGTTAGAAACATCGATGAGAGAGAAACATCAATTAGCTGCCTCTTGCACATCTCCTACTGGGGATGTGCCCGCAACCCAGATACATGCCCTTGACCGGAATCGAACCTGGGACCCTTCAGTCCCTAGGCCGATGCTCTATCCACTGAGCCAAACCGGTTTCGGCTACAGGTAGATTTTATGATCCCCATTTTTACAGGGGGAAAGGAAGCAAAAAGTAACTTGCTCAAAAACACAGCTAGTCAAATCCCATAGTATGTACAACAGGAGTGAACCCTAATGTACACATAAACTTCAGGTGACAGTGATATCTTGGTGTAGATGCACCGATTATAACAACTGTATCACTCTGGTGCCCAGTGTTGCTAGTGGGGGAGGCTGTGCATGTGTAGGGTCAGGGATATGTGGGAAATCTCTGTACTGTGTGCTTTATTTTGCTGTGAACCTAAAACTACTCTATAAAATAAAGTCTATTTTAAAACACACACACACACACACACACACACAACTAGTAAATAGCAGGACCAGAAGTCAAAAGTAGGTCTTTCTTGGTTGATAATGAGTTACTGTCATCAACACTGGTGTAGCTCCACTGCACAAGTAGCAATAATGATAGGATTTGTGTCTGAGTGTGTGGCAGGGGTTGAGGGTATATGTTAAACAGTAGCATGTGGAAAAAAAGTAAAAGAATTGGAAAGAAGAAATATTGAATTGAATGTTTCTGGCTCTATCACCTAGTAGCTGCATGATCTTGGCAAATCACTTTGGTTTTAGTTTCCTCATCAGTAAGTTGCAACTGGGTCATTGTGAGTGTCAAATAAAATAAAATATGTACAAAGTATTTTGAAATTATAAGCAACTATTCCCATATTAGTTGTCTTCCATGAACACATGCACACACACTCACATGTATACATCCACGTGATTAAAAGGATAACCAGGACACTTACCTACTAATTCTCTAATCCACCTTCACCACTAAGCTTCCTCTGTCAACTATAAGACAGAGTGGTTAGACTGGTACCTCCATCTCTGAGGTTTTTTTCAGAGCTCTGATTTCCATACTCTACTAAGAACTCTACTGTTGTGCTGTGTGATTCACCACCACCACCACCACCACCACCCCCACTCCACCCCCTCCCACCCCCGCCTCCCCGCCTCTTCCCACCAGTTTTGCAGCCCTGTACCCATTCCCCATGGCACCTTCCAGCCTTCATCTTCCCCACATTCCAACCTGGAGTCCTTTGTGCTCTCTGGGAAAAGGTGCAACAGTGAGACTTAGCCTTCACTGTGGAACACCGTCAATAAAAAAGGCCCTGTGGGCCAGCATCCCATCTGCTGCTGGGATCACTGGGCACAATTTTGACTGTGCTTTTCATGTCTTCTTTATTGTTCAATATGTCATTTCAAGACTTGAAAAAAGCCACACAATTTTGTATGACTTGTGATTGCTCAGCCCTAACACACCCAAGGCCCTTAGAGGCCCGTAAACCATGTCACCTGCTCAGAATTCCAGGAATTCCCAAGAGGTGCCTTAAGGGGTAGCTTGATAAATAGAGGGTGGAACGTGACTCCAGGTCCCATCAGTTTCACTTTAATCTGCTTTATGTTAACTTCTGCATAAGATCTCAATTTTTTTTTTTAAAGGAACCCCTTGCTTTAAAAACTTTGAAAACCACTGATGTCTCTCTTATTAAGAAGAGATCGTCTATCACCCTTCTCAATCCCTTAAGCCACCAAAGGAGTGCCAGGTACCTTTTAACTTCATCACAGAGGTGAGAGGTGAGAGGTGAGAAGTGTTCCCTATCAACATGACAAGGCTCTGTTATTAATCATTCATTGAATAGTGAGTCACAGTTAAAATCCCCCTACCCTGAGTGCAAAAGACCGAAGGGGAATTTTACTTACCACAACCAAGAGCATCCCCGGGTCTCAGGGGGATATTCCCATGAGGGCTGTGTGACCTGTTCCTATTTATGTCAAATCAGACTTTTGTCTAATGAAAATCTATCAAGAGATGAGCAGCCAGGGTGGGAGTATTAAATAAGTGATGATCACAGTTCAGCAATGTTTTTATTCCCTTTATTTTATTTTCCTTTTTTTCCATCACCATTTATCCCCTCTTTCACCTCCAACCACTTCCCCTCCACCCACTTCTCCACCACCCCTGCAATCACCACACTGTTCTCCATGTCCATGAGTTCTCTCTCCCTCTCTCTCTCTTTCTCCCTTTCTCTCTTTTTTTAAAAAAAATATATTTTATTGATTTTTTACAGAGAGGAAAGGAGAGGGATAGAGAGTTAGAAACATCGATGAGAGAGAAACATCAATCAGCTGCCTCCTGCACACCCCCTATTGGGGATGTGCCCGCAACCAAGGTACATGCCCTTGACCGGAATCGAACCTGGGACCTTTCAGTCCACAGGCCGGACGCTCTATCCACTGAGCCAAACCGGTTAGGGCCCTCTTTCTCTTTTTTGCTCAATGTTTTAAATATACTGAATTTTGGTCTAGAGCTCCACTGCCCAATATGGTAGCTACTAGCTATTTAAATGTAAATATATTTAAATTAAATTAAATTTTAAATTCAGATCCTCAGTCATATTAGCCACATTTCCAGTGTTCAATACCTACATGTTGCTAATGGCTGCTATACTGAATAGTTAGTTCATTAGAGAGAAAGTTCTATTGGACAGTGCTAGAGTCACCCAATCTCTTTTTTTTTTTAATTTTTTAATTTTTTTATTGCTTAAAGTATTACAAAGGGTATTACATATGTGTCCATTTTATCCCCCTGCCCTAGACAGTCCCCTAGCCTCCCCTATCCCCCAGTGTCTTATGTCCATTGGTTATGCTTATATGCATGCATACAAGTCCTTTGGTTGATCTCTTACCCCCCTACCTCCTGCCCCCCAACCCTCCCCGGCCTTCCCGCTGCAGTTTGACAATCTGTTTGAGGCAGCTCTGCCTCTGTATCTATTATTGTTCAAAAGTTTATAATGGTCTCTATTATCCATGAATGAGTGAGATCATGTGGTATTTTTCCTTCATTGACTGGCTTATTTCACTTAGCATAATGCTCTCCAGTTCCATCCATGTCGTTGCAAATGGTAAGAGTTCCTTCCTTTTTAGAGCAGCATAGTATTCCATCGTGTAGATGTACCACAGTTTTCTAATCCATTCATCTACTGATGGGCACTTAGGCTGTTTCCAGATCTTAGCTATGTTGAATTGTGCTGCTATGAACATAGGGGTGCATATATCCTTTCTGATTGGTGTTTCTGGTTTCTTGGGATATATTCCTAGAAGTGGGATCACAGGGTCAAATGTCACCCAATCTCTTAATTATCCATTTGGCCAACCTAGGCCCCTCATCAGGTCCTGCACTGGTAGCTCCCTCTCCCAAAGTTTCCCTTTCCTTCTGGGCCTGGGATTCCTGGGGCAGTGAGTTGGGAAGTGGCTGAATGAATATGTAAGTGAGCATACATGAGTTTGCAAGCATTTCCTGAATATGCCTTTATTCTCACTCTGGTATCTTGTTTGTCGTGCATCTGTCCTGTCCAGTCTTTACTAGCAGAGGTAACAGGGGTAACTTTTCTTAAAATGTTTCTAATTACACAAATATTCCACTAGGAATCCTTAACTTTTACATACTAAAATTCAGACCTGGACCTGAGATCTTATACTGTTACACAGGGAGTGTTTAATAAACACACATTAGAAACAGAATTTAAGAGTTGAAGGGATCTTAGAAATCATCTTTTTGGACAGCTTCACTTTTCACAAAGGAGAATATCAGAGAAGTTCAGTGACTTGCCTAAGAACACAGTGATCCAGCACACACAGGAACCAGGCCATCTGGCTTCCACTGTAGGGCTCTTCTCACTGTTCAGCATTAAGAGATCTTCTCACTGCTGGCTTCTTCAGTGCCCTACAACAATTTGCACCTCTACATAGCAAGCCACCCGTAGGGGCCCATTGTAGGTCCCCATTCCGTGACCACTGCCTGAGTGGCTCTGGGTGTTCACTTATCTGTAAGTTCAAGCATGTTCTAAAAAAATCCTTCCCAAGAGGCAGTTTCCCTAAAACTGTCCCTTGAACTTCACACTGGAAACTTTCCCATCTAGATTGAACAGCCTTCATGTAGCTATGGTTTCAGTATTACAGCCAAATGTCAGAAGCACTCTTCACTCTAGATTAACTTTCCAGGTATGTGTCTCACAAGGGCATGCATTTTGTGATTTCATATCCCCATAGTGTTTAACATGTTATCCTTGCAGTAGGGGGCTCAGCTGTTACCTCGCAAGTGGGAACTAGATTTGAAAGACATGATCTAGAAGACTGGACATGGTTGTGATATTTAGAACTCTAGATTCTCTTTTTGCTCATATTCTAGAACAAAAGTCAGCAGACTATGACCCGTGGGGTCAAATCTGCTCTGCTGTTTTTGTAAATCAAGTTTTATTGAACACAGCCACACTCATTTGTTTACATATTATCAACAGATGCTTTATGCTACAATAGCAGAGATAAGTACAGTAGTTGCGACAGAAACCATATGACCCACAAAGGTAAAAAAAAATATTTCTCTCTGATCCTTTGCAGAAAAAATTTGCTGACACCTGATCCAGAGTCACAGTAGATAAAATACTTTCCAAATCCTGTTTGCTACTTACTTCCAAATGATGCATATAAGGTGGGGGAAGGTCCAAATCCAGAAAGATCTTGCCAAACTAAAACTATTATTATAGTGAATCACAGCTTTTCCTTTAAAAACCAATGTACTTATCACTGGGATACATATATCCTTCCAGCAAGACAATATTTTTGACAGACAGGTTTGTTGAGGATGAGGATTTTCTAAATCTCTTTATTTCTTCTTTGAATTGTTATCATAGAGTTCCTCACAAGGCACATCCTACTCAAACGGGAAGAGAAAGAAAACAAAGTCCACCTTTTCTGACCCTAGACCAGCGATGGCGAACCTATGACACGCGTGTCAGAGGTGACGTGCGAACTCATTTTTTTGCTTGATTTTTCTTTTTAAATGGCATTTAAATATATAAAATAAATATTAAAAATGTAAGTCTTGGTTTTACTAGGGTTGCAAATATCAAAAAATTTCTATATGTGACACGGCACCAGAGTTAAGTTAGGGTTTTTCAAAATGCTGGCACGCCGAGCTCAAAAGGTTCGCCATCACTGCCCTAGGCTGTGGGGATTATAGGAAGACAGAAAGCAAAGGAAGAGAAAGCAGGTATTCAAACACGTGTCTCAATCCCTCCTCTCTGAGCCAGAATGGTGGAGAAGAGCATGGCCTCTGAATCGGAATGCCTGGGCAATGTTAAGTTGTTTTTCTGTTTCCTGATCTGCACAGCAGGGATAAAAGTATTGCCTACATTTCAGAACTGTTATGAGAACTAAGTAGGTGAGTTGTACTAAAGTGCTTAGAACGGTGTTTATTGTGTAGAGGCATGGTTATGGGGGATGGGAGCGGTGGGTATTACAGGTGGATTTTGAAGGAACGCTGAGAGTAGGTTCAACATCTCTCTCCCACTTTGGAGTCTGGAAGATCAACTCAACTTGGAGCAGCCACATCAAAGCAAACTCTTTACCAGAAGTGGAGCTGAGCTTGCCTTTCTCCTGGACTGTCAGCCGTTCTCAGTCCCCATGTACCTGAAGGGAAACAGGAGCATTAGCCGAAGGTCTGGTAGGAGATTTTCAGAGGGAATTATCTTGGGGGGGGGGGGGGGTAGACCACTGAGCTGGTACCACTGGGATGGAGCACATACAAATCACAGCAGATCTCAGGATGGTCCACATCACCATGGGAGCCAAGATAGGGCAGAGTCAACAAGGGGGCCTCCCTGGATCCTTAAGAGCAGACAGAGAATGTACCATGAGTTATCCTGGCCACAGACATCAGCCATCAAGGCCAGCAGGAGGCCCAGGAGCAGGCTGAGTCTCTCCTTAGCACTCATCAATTCAGGGGGCAGCCCAGCAGCTCCATAGCAGAAACTCGCAGAGACAGGCCACAGGGAACATCCAAGAGGAATCGCCTCTCCATCACCAAGCATACATAAACTGCACCCTTCTTCTGAATGCCATCTTTGGGGAGATGGGTGGAAATCTCAAAGACTGACCATTCTATCGAAATTGAACTGTTTATAACTTAAATTAGTCTACGCTGAAATATAGCTCATCCTCCTCTCACTACTTGTCTGGCAGTGTAGGGACTTATGAAGACATTATATCATCTAATAGAAATTCCCCGTGTTTTACATTTGGATGTGGTGAGAGTAAATTTGTGACTTTGCTTCTCTCTCCCCCCACATCCCTCCTTTAAACTCTGAATTGGATTACTCCCCTCCCCTTTAACACCACCCCCTCATGCACTCAGGGGCATACCCACCCCCACACAGACACAAGCGGCAGTGTAAAACCAGCTTCAGGAACAAGCCACAGGAGTTTGAGGCTCTGAGATAAACACCAGAAAGAAAACCTTCCCCCCAAAAGGATTCACTCTTGGTAGATTTACTTTAAAAGCAGGGAAAATGCAACTATTTGCATGAACAGAATTTGAAGGCACTACTTTTCCTGCTCTCTTTTTCGCAAATCAAGGGAGAAAATGAGAGCGCATCAGCCAACCTGTCAATAACAACGTGTTGTTTATTTACTTTGTAGAATAAGCCTTATGCTTTGGGCCCATTGGGTAAACTATAATTTAAAAAATATTTTAAAGATAGAGGGAACATAGGAAATAACAGGGGAAGTGCCTAAGCCTGAGTCTTGGGTAAATGCTGGAGGGCATCCCTACTCAGGAACCCTACTCAGCTCCACCATTGTGAAGTCAGACAGTATCCTCGGGCTGTTTTTCAAGTTCCTGACTAAAAGCAGGCTGGGTGACCTCAGATGGCTCCCCTGGGACTGGAGGGATATTGGAGCCACTGGAGAAAATGATGCTGCCACTCCAATTCAAAAGGCCACCTATCAATGTTTCGCACGCCACCATTAGAGTACCGGGTGCGCTCGCTCTCGCTCTCTCTCGCTCTCCCCCCCCCCCTCGCTCCCTCTCACGTGTATGCATGTGTACACTTCTCCCAGGGGCTGAGGCTAACACAGGCATCCCACATCAGATGGATGAATAGCACGTCTGTCCTGCCAGCTGTGTGCTCTCTCCCACCCAAAGGAAGCAGCAGAGACTCAGACAGCAGAGCCTGGAGTCGCCCACGCAGTCTGTGAGGGCACTCGGTACATGCGAAGGCCATTGAGGGAAGCAAGATGGAATCAGAAAGAGAAATCACCGACCCCCAAGTAAGTTCTCTCTGAGAGAGAGGAGACTGGAGCCGGGAGCCGGGGTGAAGTTGGGGGAAGAAAGGATTAATATATTGGTCACTTGATATTCTACTCCCCGCCCCCCTTCTCTTTCTTACCCCTTTTCCAAATGTTCTACATCCTTATTTCCTCTTTCTCTCCATTTCTCTGCCGGGTTCTTCACTTGTTTTTAAATATGTGAGAAACAGATTGTTAAAATCCCTCTTGGCCTCTGCTTCCCTTTGTCAGTCAAAGAGCTAATTAGATTCGTGTTACCAGAAAGTGATTTCACATTCTGCGCGTCGCTTTTCCCAAAACCCCAGGACAGCAGAGAGTTATTTGAGAGCTGCCGGACAGTTCTCTGGAGACAAGGAAAGATATGAGTTTTGGGGTTAGGAAGAAAGGCAGCTGGCCAACTTTGCATTTTATAGGTTGGAAAAAACCGGAGCCATTCCTTGGCCCTCTCCACAAAGCTCTGCTGTGTAGGACAGAGTCTCAACCGGACAGTGCAAGGAAAGAACATCAGCATAGTCCACTAGGACGAGGCAGAGACATGCATCGTCCCTACCTGGGATAGGCTTGTAGGGTGTCAGAGGTTCAGTCCACCTTCTGTAGGGATCACAGTGGTTGTGTGATAAATTCTCATAGTGTCTAACAATTAAAGTAGGGAAGGACTATTGAGATCAAGAAGTTTTGGTCACAGAATATGTTCTTCAAGCAAAATCTTAAGCAGCACCCCAGTATATGCTTCAGGAGGAGCTGCTGTGTGTTCTACAGAGTGTGGGAGCCTGGTAAGAGCCTCTGCCCCTGACCCCCCCACCTCCCTCCCCTGCGACACAACCAGGGAAGTTCTAGCATTACTTGGAGTGCTGTGTCAAAACCATTGATCTAGTACAACCACATACCAGTGCCATTTTCCTTGATTGTTATCCAGGAAACGTGGACCCACCTCAGGGCTTGCTGGGCCCTCTGCCTGGAATTCTCTTTTCTTTGGTTGCCTCCTAGTGCATTCAGGTCTTGGTTCAAATGTTACTGCCTCAAGGAGACCCTCTCCCCACCCTCTTCATAGGAACCCTCCTTCTAATTTGACTTTATTATTTGTTTTATTTCTCCCTCAGTACTGCTTACTTCTTGAAGTTACATTGTTTATTGCTTGATTACTTATTATAATCTCACTAGAACATAAACTCCGTTAGAGCAGGATCTATTTTATTCATTGCTGTATCACTAGTGCCCAAGGCTAATGCTTGGTACACAGTGACGGCTCAGGAAACATTTGTTAAATGAATGAGGTAAGGAAGCCATGAGTTAGATCACTAATAGGCATAAGGTCACTCAACCAGAACATGACAGAGTCAGGACTCCAACCCAGGCCTTCTGATATTTCATCTAGTTCTTGCTTCCATTGGATTCATAGCAGCTAAGGAAACAGTATTGCTCATTTTCAGTTTCTGAAGAACAAGTTTTTTATGTGCTGATGGACTAAACAATCCTGAGTTGCAGGGTAAAGGCTCTGCATTTGAAAGGTTCAGAAAGAGGACGGCAGGACTAAGGACAAGGAAATTACTGGCCAGACCTTGATAAATGTCTCTATCTCTGGCAGATAACTAAAGTGTTGGGGTACCTTTCTCTTATTCATTAGAGCTATTCTCTCCCAATATACTCTTTTATTCTGGTATCTTATTCATGCTTTCTTTTGATCATTTCTAAATTTGGTCAGTCAGAAGGTTATCCATTAGTTCCTCCAACTTCCCCTCCAGTTCTGGATCAAATTAGGTCTTGAATCCTCTTTGAAAACGGAGTCACCTTCATACTCTGAGAAAAAGGAGAGCTTTGGTTATGGACAGGTCCAGGTGTCTTTCATCTAGGACAGCGGTTCTCAACCTGTGGGTCACAACCCCTTTGGGGGTCAAACAACCCTTTCACAGGGGTCGCCTAAGACCATTGGAAAACACATATATAATTACATAGTTTTTGTGATTAATCACTATGCTTTAATTATGTTCAATTTGTAACAATGAAAATACATCCTGCATCAGATATTTACATTACAATATAACTGTAGCAAAATTATAGTTATGAAGTAGCAACGAAAATAATGTTATGGTTGGGGGTCACCACAACATGAGGAACTGTATTAAAGGGTCGCGGCATTAGGAAGGTTGAGAACCACTGCTCTAGGAGCATGATTTTATCTTCTCTTCATGAGGCAACTGCTGCATGAAATCCAGAGGAAAAACATAGAAAAGGCCCTAGAACATTATGTACGAAAGTTCTTCCTCTGTGTGTTGTTATTTTTTTTAAATATATTTTTATTGATTTCTGAGAGGAAGGGAGAGGGAAAGCTAGAAACGTCAATGATGAAAGAGAATCACTGATTGGTTGCTTCTTGCACGCCCCCACACTGAGGATGAAGCCCACAACCTGGGAATGTGCCCTGACTGGGAATCAAACTGTGACCTCCTAGTTCAGTGGTCAGCAAACTGAGGCTCGCGAGCCACATGTGGCTCTTTGGCCCCTTGAGGGTGGCTCTTCCACAAAATACCGACTTCTGCGCATGGGCCACGAAGTTTCAATCGCACTGTACGTGCACGCCCACATGTGGTATTTTGTGGAAGAGCCACCCTCAAGGGGCCAAAGAGCCGCATGTGGCTCAAGAGCCGCCGTTTGCCAACCACTGTCCTAGTTCATAGGTCAAAGCTCAACCATTGATCCACACTGGCTTGGCTGTGTGTGTGTGTGTGTGTGTGTGTGTGTGTGTGTGTGTGTGTGTTTACTGGTTTCCCAGGGGTGGTAAGAATCTATTGACTGTAGCTAAGTCAATTTCATCCATTCATTCAACTAATAGTTACTGATTAATGACTATTTCACTCTATGCTTGCTAGATATGGAAAAGTTATCTTAGTTAATGAAGTCATTATAGTGGGCTGGTTTTTTGCATAAGCTCAATAATGTTGCTGTTTTATAGCTCCAAGACAAATTCTTAAACTTGTAAATGTGTTATCTATTACAAGAAGAACAGGTAGAAAACATGCTAATGATTTGCTGTTTTCCATCCTGAACACCTTAAAGCCCAAATCTAAACAATAATGGCACAGTATTTAAACCAGGGCAACTTTTTTTTACCATATAATTACTGTTCTCCCCTTTATAATCTTGATCTTGGAGAGGTCATTTATGTTTTAGTACAATGATTAACTCCTATTGATCACTATCCCATCACCAAAACAAAACAAATCAAGGAAAGGACAAATATTTACTACTAGAGGCCCGGTGCACGAAATTCATGCACTCAGGGGGTGCGGGGGTTCCCTCAGCTTGGATTGCAAGACAGTGCAGGCCAGGCTGAGGGACCTCACCAGTGCACGATCTGCATGATCGGGGCTGGGGAAGGATGCAGGAAGTTGGCCAGCCAGGGAGAAACCCCGTGAGGGCTCCAGGGCGTATCCAGCCCGTCTCACTCAGTCCGAATCAGCTGGATCCCAGCAGCAAGCTAACCTACCAGTTGGAGCGTCTCTTCCCTGGTAGTCAGTGCACATCATAGCAAGCGGTTGAGTGGCCTTAGCATATCATTAGCATATTACGCTTTGATTGGTTGAATGGCCGACTGGACGACCAGACACTCAGCATATTAGGTTTTTATTATATAAGATACTTCAACACTGTACTAAGTAGCAAATAAACCATGATACCTGACCTTAGAAAGATCATCAAGTGGAAGAAATATACACAATTATACAAAGGAACTGTTTAGTTAAAATACCTTTCCAAAAAACATGATTTCATATCACCAATGGGCAATATAAGCATTACCAATGACTGACAATTTTTCATTGTAATGGTAATCTTTATAGTTTTCATGTGTATTACAGAATCATAGCTAACCCATCAAACCTGTGATTTCAAAAATGTTATTGTTTAGGATGAGGCTAAAGGAAGTGGCACGGTAGGTTTTAACACCTTATGCAGACATTGTAAATAATGTGGGCACACTCTGGATATTTTAATAATTTTATGTCTTCACTGTTCAGACTGTAGCTGGCTTGGATGATATAAATCACAGGTGTATGTGTCTGTACCTACTGTTGCTTTATTCTCACTACATTGAAATCACAAACAGAGTACAATTAAAGTCTGGGAAACTCTAATCTAAAAAACATTAATTTAAGCCACTATAATTAGTGTTGCAGGTGTTTCTCTAGGTCAGAACCTATGAGACTGGGATGGTTAGTAGTGATACAATTGGGTGTAAAAAAGATTGACACACAGTACTCAAAGCAAGTTTCCGCTACCAGGTGAATGCCTGCAACTAACGGCCCCTCTCCTGTAGCTGTGGCCTCCAAGCTTCTGCCCCTCCCCTGCTATGCCAGGGAGATAAGGCTTCTTCTCTCCCAGACCCTAGCCTTGACTAGTTTTCCATCTTTTCGCAGCTTGAGTCTGAATGTATGAGGGTTGAGAAAAATCCCTTGCTTCCCCTTCAACCGGTGTTGCAACCCCACCACTCACTATGGAGTTCAAGCCACTTGCCTTGCTCTTTCCCAAAAGGGAGCTTCTGCTTACTAGTTGCCAAAGTAGATTCATCCCCTGCCCCTTTGTTCTACTTGAACTGAATATTGAGGGAGATGTCAAGGTGGTCAGAAATGGTTTCCTAGTGGAGGAACTAAGACTTGTACATACTGAATGTAAATTCAATGTAGAAAGGGTTAATGAAGTACAGCAAAAAAGAAATGGAATGCAACTAGAGTGGAGGCAAAAATTACTTTTGAGTAAAAGGGGAGCTATAGATAAAATATTCTGGAAGTATTTTCAAATGGAAGTTCCAGAAAACAATTTGGTAGTATGTAACAAGAGACTTAAAAATGACCTAGTAATCCCACTTCTAGAAACAGCCTAAGATGTATTCAGTTATGCAAGGATGTTTTTGGAATATTATTTATAGCCA
This sequence comes from Myotis daubentonii, assembly GCF_963259705.1. Lineage (NCBI taxonomy): Eukaryota > Metazoa > Chordata > Mammalia > Chiroptera > Vespertilionidae > Myotis > Myotis daubentonii. The sequence continues at coordinate 97,536,056 of NC_081841.1, read as the reverse complement.
AAAAATGGAGTGTCCAACATAAAGAAATGGTTAAATAAATTTTGGTACATCTGTAAACAGATATCATGAAATAATTTTTTCAATGTATGGGAAGAATATTTAAAGGAATACCAAAATACTAATTACATGTTAAGTCAAAAAAGGAGGATACATAGCCCAGCCAGCGTGGCTCAGTGATTGAGCATCAACTTATGAACCAGGAAATCATGGTTCAATTCCCAGTCAGGGCACATGCCCAGGTTGTAGGTTTGATCCCCAGTGTGGGGTCTGCAGGAGGCAGAAGATCAATGATTCTCTCTCATCATTGATGTTTCTATCTCTCTCTCCCTCTGCCTTCCTCTCTGAAATCAATAAAAACATATTTTTTTAAAAAGTAGGATATATAAATATATACACATCTGATCCCAATTTCTTTTTTTTTAAAAAAAGCATATACAATAAACACATGCAAGAAAACTGTTCAAAAGACATACACCAAAATGTTAAGAATGGTTATTTCTGGATTATGAATGACTTTTTTTTCTTTTACTTTTACTTTTTATTTCTGCTAAACATTTTCTCACAAACCATATATTATATTTAGAATAGAAAAGAAAAACCTGTAGCTTCAAAAAGAAATTAGAGAAGCTGATGTGCCTATATGCAAATGGATATATTTCTGGACATGGGCCCTAAAGGCATATATACACACATATATATTTATTCCCTGTCTCTGATTACCACAGAAAATAGACAGCTGATGAATCTTTTTTTTTTAAGTGGGCACTCCTTTTAAGTGTTTCATATCTGAATATGTTCCAAGAACAGACTTTAGCAACGTTTCATCCTGGGACAAAACTTCAAACGACTGAGTTTCTATATAGCCCCTTCAGAGGTACAATATCTGACACAAGTAGAAGGGGCTGAGGTGGTTGCATCCTTTTTTTTTTATTGTTTTATTGCTTAAAGTATTACAAAGGGTATTACATATGTGTCCTTTCTTTTTTCCCCGCCCTTGACAATCCCCTGGCCTCCCCTACCCCCCAGGTTGCATCCTTGATTTAGTTAGATCTTATACCTGACAACTTCAGTAACATACATGTCTTCCTACCACTTTTGTAGAAAACTTTAAAAAGTACTTGTATTAAGTATATATATAAGATGATAGTTAGCCAGCTAGATGGACAGACAGATGATAGAAGGATTTGGGCCCTGGATGATGTGGCTCAATGGTTAGAGCATCAACCCCCACACCAAAGGGTTGCAGGTTTGATTCCAGGTCAAGGGCACGTATGTGGGTTGTAGGTTCGATCCCTGGCCCTCAATCAGGGTGGGTATGGGAAGCAGCTAATCTCTCTTTCTCTTCCCTCCCACTCCCCTCACATCCTTCCACTCTCTAAAAATCAATAGAAAAAATATCCTTGGGTGAGGATTAACAAAATAAAAAAAAGGAAGAAGGTATGGGATGATTTCTTGGAGGAGATAGGCACCGAGTGAACTTTGAAGGATGAATAGCACTTTAACTAGTGGAAGTATTCTAGTGGTGAGAACAGTGTGAACAAAAGCTGGAAGCAGAAAAAACATAGGGCATATTTGGAAAAGAACAAATAATCCAATTTGTCTAGATTGATAAGGTGAATGGAGGAGAAACTGGGGAAATATGATGATAAGGGTAGGATGGAACCAGATCATGATGGTCCTTGAGGGCTATGTTACTCTCCTTTGGGAGGAACTGACCAATGACTCTTTGCTCTGCAGAAGCACCTGGGCTCTCAGGTGGAGGTCCTGGAAAGAGGAGAGCAAGTAATAAAAAATCTGGCTGTGCCTCCCAAGACCTAGTGCCCCTCCCAGATTTGGACTTAGAGGGGCCATTGGTCTTGTAGACCAAAGGCATTGTTTGATAGAGGAGAAAACAGGTCCAGAAATGTGTGATGTTTAATTGGGTTTTAGAGTCCCATATGATCTGCCCAAAGTTAGCCATGACATTGAGCAGAGCAGCGGTCGCCAACCTTTTGGAACTCACGGACTACCAGTGGTCCGAGGACCACAGGTTGGCGACCACTGGAGCAGAGCATCCAATGGACAATAAACTACTCAATAAACACTGTATTTATTGAAAAGTTCATATATTCAATTTGTTATGCACAGTGAAAGTGTCTTTCAAATACAAGATGTAATCTAATCCTCCCAACTACGCAAGGGTCATTACTCCACCTCCAAAGGGTGAGAAACTGAAGCTGAGAGGTCAAATATGAGATCACAGAACAGAAAAGTGGCAGGGCTAGGACTTAAACCTAGATTTTCCTCTTGCTTCTTTAGTTCAGTGGTTTCCAAATGTGGTCCCTGGAGCAGCAGTAGCCCATCACGTGGGAACTTGTTAGAAATGCAAATTCTCTGTCCCCAGTCTAGACCTACCGAATCAGAAACCCTGGGGATGGGGCCCAGCAACCTATATTTTAACAAGCCCCCTGCTGATTCTGATGCACACTGAAGTTTCAGAACCACTGCGTAATATATGGCTAATTGATGCAGGAGGACATGGAGGCGCCAAGACTGACCTTCTTTCTCCGAGTGAACTCTAGATATGCCAAGAGGTAGCACTGGCACCAGACCTGGAGTAATGCAGACCCCCCCCCCCCCCAACAGGCAGGGATGTTGGCTTTAGGGGTAGAATTTAGCTATTTAGCTGACCACCACATTCTACAACATAGTCCTGGCATAGGCCTCATCCAGAGGAGGGGTTGCCAGGCACTTTTTGAGAGCACAAAGGATCTAAGCCTCACAAATCTAAATTTCTTGTTTCGAGGCGAGATACCACGACAGTCACTGCGATCAGCTGTGTGTGGTGATTTACGCCCACTCTGATGAGAGATGGTTGGGATTACTCCAGCCTGGAAAAGGGGTATGTTAGACCTGCCCCACTGGGGAGAGATGTCTCTCTCCTGTCACCCAGCCCTGCTTTTCATGGGAGGGAGGGGAGCAACTGCAGGCAAGAGTGGGACCTTCCCACAGGGCACAGGAGCACAGACACCCAGGCTGGGGGCACTCCACCCTGCAGAGGTAGAGAGGAAGAGCAGAGGGGTGTAGTATGCCCAGGGCCTTGGGGACAGGCGTCAGGAGGGAAGGGGCAGAGCTGAAACATCAGGCAGTGGGAGAGAAGTGCGTCCGCCGGAGGATCTCTGCGAAAGGGCCGCCAGCGTCCTGAACCAGTGAGCCTCAGGGCTGCAAGTCCACCAGGCTCCATGCCAAGAGAATGGAAAACCCCTGGGCCTCTCCAGAGGTGAACTCCCTGTTTCCACAACCCCTGTCCAGGGAACCCGAGTTGTTGACCCCCAGGTGCGAGGACCAGGCTTTGGTCTTTGTTTTTGTGTGCCTGCCTTGTGCCCTGGGCACAGAGTCCAGGGACTGATCTCTGCCTGGATACACATTTTCAGTCCTAATCTGTACACAGCCAGGCTGGTCTCATTCACACAGCCAGGACCTTTCCCCTTCAGCTGCAGTTTCCTAGAAGTGTGACCGCCCAGTGTTATGATTCAAACAGGGCTCAGTCCCCAGGGATAGATAGCAGGGCTGGGTGGAGTTGGCAGTGTTGGACCTAAAATGCCACGCCCTGTCTCTCTGGTTTTCAGAGTGATATACAATGTAATGCCCATCCACACTCCTTGTGAATTACCTTCAAGAGGGTTAGGGGTGGGGATGAGGAACAGAAATCTTGCAAGGACAGACTCTCTATTAACCAGATCTTGGGCTACTCGAAGCAATCACTGGAAGCCAGTACCTTCCTAGCTCCATGGAGCTTCCAAGCTACAGATCTCTGTGCTTTCAGGCCCTTGAGGAGCAGTCACCTGGGCAGAAGCTCCAAATCCTCTGCTGAGATTACTCCTCTCCTGGCAGTTGTCGGGGTGGCTTGAAGAGGAGGCAGGGTGGGAGGGAGGGGAACAAATGATGGACCAGCTTTCTGCTCCAATTTCTATTGGTGTTCCTAAAGCACAGAATTCGGCATTGCCTATGAGTGCTTTTCATAGCAATAGCAGCCATCAGAGGGCTGCAAGTGTGGATTAGAGAGAGATAGAAAGAGGAGAGAGAGAAAGAGAGAGAGAGAGAGAGAGAGAGAGAGAGAGAGAGAGAGAGAGAGAGAGAGAAAGAAATGAATATGCATATGAGAGAGACAGAAAAGAGCCCTGTTATTTTGTTTCCCATTCTCCATGTGATTGGCAGTAGTTTTCCTCCTCCACTAAGAAGTCAGCCTCCTCCCCTACCATCCTGATGTGACCTATTTATCTATTCCCTTTAAAGGAAGGTACCTTGGAAGGCAGCCCAGTCCAGGGCGGTTCTGTCTGAGTCTCAAAGAGACAAGCTCTTAGTAAGTGAAATCCAGAAGCTGTAAAATCATGGGGCAAGGGCAAGGTAGTAGGGAGTTAGGCAAGGCTGGGGGAAAAGGGAAATGGAGGTTGGGGCTCCAAGGAGAGTGTTCAGTGGCGTGCTCTTGGACATCAGGACTCTTCAAGCTGTGACTATGGGGAACAGGTTTTGGGCCCAGCAGAGTAGTGGAAGCAGCCAACATTGACTCCTGGAAAGAATGCGCAAACAGAATAAACATAAAATCCCAGTTCTTGCAAGTTTCCTGCTTTCTCCTCCTAGTTCACTGAGCTGAGCGATCTCATCTCTGAGCCCGTTTCCTTATCTGCAAAATGCGGACAACAAATTTCTACCTCAGAAGATGGATAAAAAGATTAAATTATGTACTGCACCCTCTGTTCCCTCCTAATGAAAACTCAACTGGGTCTCAGATCAATGGCACATATCATAACTACCATTTATATGTACCTATTTTGTGGGAAGCACTGGATATAGAGTTTATCTCAATTCTGTGAGGAATCCTATATAATGAAGAGTAATATGCTAATTAGGCTGAACAGCAGAACGACCATCAGGACGACCTTCCAGACGAAGCCAGGACTGCAAGGGCCAAGCTCCTTGCACGAATTCCATGCATCGGGCCTCTAGTGTATTATGATCATTTAACCAATAAGGAATCCAAGACTTAGAGAAGTTAAAACACTTATGCAAACTCACACAGCTAGCAGGTAGCAGAGATGAGGTTGGCACTCATGGCTGTCTGGCCTCCCCGAGACTGTCACATCACTGGCCTTAATGACAAAGTAGCTGGCAAACATCCTTGTCCCCAAATATTAAGTAAATTTAGAATGCTGAGTCAGATTGAGTCCCTGAGAAATCAAAGAATAATTGGGTTGTATAATGCTATCATTTTATGTAAATCTTGGCAAGGAGGATATTGTTTTGCAGTCTGGAAAACTATAAATGCCTATCTGGTCTCTAGCTCAGGAGTGGGCAAACTTTTTGACTCGAGGGCCACAGTGGGTTCTTAAACTGGACCGGAGGGCAGGAACAAAAGCATGGATGGAGTGTTTGTGTGAACTAATATAAATTCAAAGTAAACATCATTACATAAAAGGGTACGGTCTTTTTTTTTCAATAGTTTTATTCATTTCAAACAGGCCGGATCTGGCCGCGGGCCGTAGTTTGCCCACGGCTGCCTAGCTTCTGGGCCTTCAGTCTAGCCTCCCTCCAACCCATTCTTCTCACTGTAGCCACAGAGAACATTTTCCTGCTTCTGTCACTGAGCTGCCCTGAGGATTACATCCAAACTCAATGTGGCCACGGCCTGTCCTGTCCTTGGTAGGCCCTAGACTTGAGAGTCCCTATACTATTTTTTTATAAAATGTATTAAAATATACCTATATCACTCCCAAATGTGAAATTTTTAATGTAAAAATTTTGAAAGGGTTTTTCATTATTTGCGATTTAGAATGATGAATTTAAATGTTTACTTTTCACATGTAGGTACCAATCATTTTTTTTCAGGTCTCAAATACTTGGGGCCTTTGGAAAGCTCACAGTCCTAAGGACTATGCATATGGTGCCTAATGAGTGAAACAGCCCTCTATGTGGCCCCTGTCCACTTCCGCTGCATACCAGGCTTTTGTAAAAACTGTTGCCTCTGCCAAGAATTTCGTTTTTCCTTCTATAGCAGTGGCCCTGTTCATACCATTTCCCCTCCCTCATTGCCCAGAAATTTATTTATTTTGACCTAAGTTCATAGAAGCCTATCCTCTCAGTTTCTTTGTATATAAAATAAGAGTGATAGTAGTAATAGTAGTGCCTACTTCATATGGCTAAAATAAAATAAGCCCTAGCTGGTTTGACCCAGTGGATAGGGCATCGGCCTGCAGACCGAAGGGTCCCAGGTTCGATTCTGGTCAAGGGCATGTACCTCCGTTGCAGGCTCCTCCCTGGCCCGGGCCTTGATTGGGGCTCATGCAGGAGGCAACCAATCGATGTGTTTCTCTCACATCGATATTTCTCTCTCTTTCCCTCTCTCTTCCACTCTCTCTACAAATCGATGAAAATATATCCTTGGGTGAGGATTTAAAAAAAAAGATAAAATAAGTTAGTACGTATACCAGAGCCTTGCTACACAAAGTATGATATCTGGGAACTTGTCAGGCTCCACCCCAGACACACTGAATCAGAATCTGCAGGTTAACAAGATCCACAGGTGATTCGAATGCACATTTAAGTGCTGCACTAATGTACTTAGAATGGCGATTTTCAATCTTTTTCAACTTATGGCACACACAAACTAATTACTAACGTTCTGCAGCATGCCAAAAAATATTTTTTTTTGCTGATGGGCAAAAAAATAGATATAATTTTGATTTAGTTACAAAACATGTAATTACCTACCCTTTTGCTTCAATGTGACTTTAAAAAATCAGTAGCCTATATGTGTATATAAGGATTTCTAATATCAAGAATTAACCAATCAGACACAACCTTATTATGCCACATCGACCAATAAGATGCAACTCTATTATATGACCTATATATTTATTGTTCAAGACAGGGCCTTCATATGAGATGGCTATTGTTGTGTTGGCTGTTGTCATGTTTTTATATGTCAGTCTAAAGGAAGAGAGGTCAGTGCCCCTGACTAAATAGTCAGGTATTCCATGTTTTAAAAATTCTTGTGGCACACCAGTTGAAAATCACTGACTTAGAACAATGCCTGTTACATAATAAACACTCAATAAATGATACCATTGTTATCATTGCCCTCCGTTTTCCTTCACACCTACTTTTAACTTCAAAACTCTAGTTCAGCGGCTTATGCACAGTGTTCCTGGGGAGCACTGGCATCTTGGGACCTGGACCATGGCATTTCCGCTAAATGCTGAGGCTCCAGTCAAAACAGGGTTCCTGCACTCAGTTAGCTTCCCTCCATCAAGAGGGAGTCAAGTAAGGAAATAGGCAACTGCAATATGTGGTGTGGCAAAGGTTATTAGAAAAGGACACCCAAGTCCTGTAGGAGGCAGCTAACCTAGGCTTGTGGGTCAAGGAAAGTGCTATTTATTCTACAACCTGAAAGATGTTTTAGTATCTCAAGATTTCCACCCCCCCAAAGTGACAAAGTGGTCTCTACTTAAACAGTGAACTGATTGCATCCAGGTGTGAGATGGCCTGGGACGGCCTTTAACTCTGCTCTGAAGTATCTACTGCCTTTGGGACCGTGGAGGTTTGAGTCTGTAGACACTACTTGGGGTCCAGGTCCAAGCCCCCTCACTTAGAGAAAACTTTGGCTTCACTGCAAGCCAGACCCTCGGTAGCTATAAAATTCTTAATCTTTCAGAGCCTTGGTGTCCTCATTTCCAGAATTTGCATAAGGATACGCCTCTCTACCGTGTTCTTGTGAGGACTGAGAGGACAAAAGTAAAGTTCCAGACACAGAGAAGGGGAAGAATCACGTGTCCCTTCTCCCTTTGCCTAGTTCGTGCGCCGCCCGCGGTATAGCAGCTGGGTGGAGTTAGGCTTGAGGGCTGGAGTTTCTACCCTGAAACATTCTTCTTACAAGTACCACTCTCCCTCCCCGCCCCCAACCGGTGCTGGGAGGCTGAGATAGGCAGCAATCGTGTCCGTGAGCAAGCTGGAAGGGACGGGTCAGTTAGGGGCACATGTGGGGTGATTCTGGAGGGAAGAAAAGGCCACTGTTTTCCAGGGCCCTAAACAACCTATGATGGATGTTCTGAAAGCTCCCGAACAGACCCGGCACAGTGCGGCCACGGTGAACCTCGGGCAGCCTGCCTGTGCTTAAGTGAGGCATTCCTGGCAGACACCTTCGTGGATATATGAATATTCTTTTCATAAGGAGAAGTCTGTGCCTCCTGAAGACAAACACGGGAGACCTGGCTCCCCGCCCCTCCAGCCCAAACTGGCCCCGGAAAGGCCGGCGAGAGCCCCGCGAAAAAGGCAGAACGTTCAGGCAGCAGCTGATTGGTTGGGAGGAGGCCGGGACCACGGGCGGGGCGCGCGGGGCCCGGGGGAGAGGCGCGCGGGGCCCAGGGGCGGGGCGCGCGGGGCTGGAGCTGGAGGGCCGGGACCACGAACACAGAATCAGCTGACTCGGGCTGGGCACGCTGCTGGGAGGGGAAGAAGGCCTGAGGGTACCCTTCCCCCATCCGGCCCTGGGGCCTGCCTTGCGTCTGGCCTTGAGCTTTTGTAACGGAGCTTTATCTCTTCCTTCCCCCACTGAAGATGGAGCGCAGTCCTCACCCTTTTCTAAAGCAAAACCACCCCCTCCCACCTACCAGCTCAGCTCAGCCTTTGTCACGGGGCGGTCGGGCTGGCTTCGGGCTGTGGGCGGGCAGAGAAGCCTCTTCCTGCCTCTCCCCCTCCGGAGCGGACTTGCTAACGGGTGGGTGGAGCCCAGTCAGAACTATTTCGGTTCCGTCTTCTCAGAGCAGCCTTTGGTTTCCTGCTTAGTTTCCCCTGTGCTTATGTTATTAATAATATAGCTACCACTTTCTGAGCACTTGCCTTATATCAAGTAGGAACTTTACATATATATTTTCCTGGTATTTTAGGTCAACTGTGTATCATTAACCCCATTTTACAGGTGAGGCAACTTGAAGTGAAGAAAAGCCAATTTGCTGGATGACACAGCTATTGTAAGTGGTTTAACTGGGATTCGCGTCCTAGGCTGGCTGGCTGGCTGGCTGGCTGAGCACTAATCCTGCCATGGCCTCTGGATGAGGCCTACGCCAGGTCTATGTTGTAGAATGCGGTGGTCAGCTAAATTCTACCCTAGAGCCACATTGTTTTCTGTTGAAGAACAAAAATTCAGTCGAGTAAATTTGAAGATCTAATTGGCTTTATTGAGTGATTCATGGTAGCATGCTGTCCAGCAAGTAGAGCTGAGCATACGATATGGAAGGTTTTCATAGGCAGAAGCTGGGTGGGGACAAGAAAGTTATGGTCAAATGAATACAGATTAAGGACACGTCAATATATCCGTCAATATATCGCCTCACATCTGTCAGAATGCCTATCATAAGTAAATCCACAAACAGCAAGTGTTGGTGAGAATGTGGAGAAGGGGGAGCCTTGGTGCACTGTTGGTGGGAATGTGGATTAGTGCAGCCACTGTGGAGGGTAGTGTGGAGGGTCCTCAAAAATTTTTAAATGGTACTGTCTTGTGCCCCAGAAACTGGACAACCAATGAGTTCTGGCTGCCAGTCACTACTTGAGTCAATTAAGCAGAGACAGAATTGAATCATTTATGAGAGTTTATTCCAATAATGTTGGTAGTATAGGAGAGCAACAGGTCATCTACAGAAATCTACGCTGCAACCCCCATAAGCCAGGTAGAAGGACAAAGATTATATGGGAATGTCGGCAAAAGGAATAAAAATGGGTATGCAAAGGAAATAAAAGTTGGTAGAATGGTTACAGATTACATGCACTGTGGGCTGGGACAAGGTTGTTAGTCTCTCCAGAATAGGCAGTTCTAGGATAAGGAGAATGGACCACATCTCAAAGTTAACTCCCAGGTTCCAGAGCACAACTCCCAGCCAGATCAAAATATGATTCCTTTAATCAGAATAAAGGGAAGGGTGGGGGAATGGGGAGAGGTCAATCCATGAATTTGTATGCATATATGCATATCCCATGGACACAGACAATAGGGTGGTGAAGGCCTGGCGTGGGGGCGGGAACAGACTGGGAGAGGTCAATGGGGGAAAGTATAGTATGTAATACTTTCAACAATAAAGATTGAAAAATAAATAAATAATCAGAAAACAATTTCTTCTAACTATAGCTAGTCTCTACTATTCTGTTTCTGCCCCTAACAACCCAGTGATTCCATATATATATATATATATATATATATATATATATATATATATATATATGGAAGGCCTTTAACTTTGCTCTGAAGTATCTACTGCCTTTGCTGTCTGCTTCATATATATATATATATATATATATATATATATATATATAATCTCCTATATATATTAATACTATATATATAGTATTAATTCAAAAGAATGAGTTCACACCTATGTTCATTGCAGCATTGCTTACAATAGGCAAAATATGGAAGCAATCCACGTGCCCAATAGAAGAGTAGATAAAAAAGCTGTGGTACATATATACAATGGAATGTTACTTGGCCATAAAAAAAGAATGAAATCTTAACATTTGTGACAGCATGGATGGACCTAAAGAGTATTATGCTAAGTGAAATAAGTTAGTCAGAGAAAGCGAGATACCATATGATTTCACTTATATATGGAATCTAAAAAATGAAATAAATGAACAAACAAAATTGAAAGAGATTCATAGATATCATAGACTGATGGTTGCCAGAGGGAAGGGGGTTTGAGGGACTGCGTGAAAAAGGTGAAGAGATTAAGAAGTACAAATTGATAGTCACAAAATGGTCGTGGGGATGTAAAGTACAGCATAGGGAATATAGTCAAAAATATTGTAATAACTGTATGGTGCCAGGTGGGTACTGGAAATATTGGGGCAGGTGGGAGGGGAACACTTTGTAAAGTATATGATTGTCTATGATTATTTTGCATTACTAATGCAAAATAATATTGAATAGAAACTGTAATTGAAAAATGAAATTTTAAAAAGAAAGTTATTAACAAAAGAAAAGAAAGATTGTTTCATTACTTTCCTTTATGGGAAAGGACATGTCTCATCAGGCCAATTGCCTCAATTTCTTGAGGGGTAGGGTGGAGAGGGCCCGTATGACAAATGACCTCTTTGGTACTGACCAGAAAATTCCAGATTGATAATAAGATTACATTCCTGGAGAAGGTTAAAACTGCAATTAAGTCAGGTAGTAAATCCAGGTTCAGTGTCATGGGCTTTAGTACAAGTGACTTCATGTTGGACCTGTAGTTTTCTCTTTGAACACATCAAAGACATTTTTGGGGACCAGACTAGGGCAACGTTAGAAAAGATTTCCCTTAGAACCTGTTTCTTTAGCACAGGGATCTAAGCAAAGCTAGTGATCTGGAATTCTTTCCTGACTTTGGCGAGGAGCATTCTAGCTTGAGGCACATTCCTCCTTCCATCCTCCTGACCCTTTGCCACCCTTTTGGGTTTATCCATGCTGTTGCAAATGTAAGATTTCAAATGGTGAACTCTGGAGAGAAAAAACAAGGTATTCTGTTCTTTCAATGTCTCACCAATTGGAACTCACCTACAGATCAGCCATAAATATAAATCTAGGGAAAGAGAAAGTGAGTCAGGGAGCAACTCAGTGCAGTTACTTTCAGGTGCTCAGGGTGCTTGAGAAGGACTACAACCTCCCAGATCCTAACTTACCTGCCGCCACAGAATAGACACATCCCAAGTCCCCAGAACAACCCCTTATCAGTGAACGGGTAGGACCATTGAAGAAAGTATAAGTGGTAGCTTTGAAAACCAGAGAGCATTATACACATGGAAGACAGGGTTTCTGTTTTGATGAGACATCGGTAAGGCAACGTATGGTTTTTATTATTTAAATATAGTTACAAGCAATTTGTCAAATAATTCTACCTAGTGAACATAATTACATAAGAGAAAAGCCTGAAAACCACCTCGAGGACCCAAACCTTAAGATCCTTAGACATGGTATGCAACAGTTTGTGAAGATCATCTCTTACCCCCATTTCCAACCTACAGCCCTCCATCTGGTACTGAAGTGGGGAGAAATCTGCAGCATTGGAGCCATAAAGGGCTGGGGCAGTATGACTCTCCGTTCACATACGAGTAAACACAATACAAACTGGACATTTTTTAAAAAAATACTGTTAGCCCTAGTTTCGCTCAGTGGATAGAGCGTCAGTTTGCGGACTGAAGGGTCCCGGCTTAGATTCTGGTCAAGGGCACATGCCCGATTGCGGGCTCAATCCCTAGTTGGGGGCATGCAGGAGGCAGCCGATCAATGATTCTCTCTCATCATTGATGTTTCTATTTCTCTCTCCCTCTCTCTTCCTCTCTGAAATCAATAAAAATATATTTTAAAGAATAATAATTAAAAAAATACTGTTATATGGGGAAGAGAAATAAAAGTTACCAAGTCCTTGAGATTGTTAATGAAGTCCTGAAGCCTTTGAAAAGGTCTCAGCGGCCACAGTGCTGTTCATCCAGCTTATGTTGTATTAGAAGAACTACACTCTAGTTTTTCTCAGGCCAGAAGCCCCTAATATTTACCCTGTTTTAAAGCGTCAGTTTCACCCTAGTGGGTTGGGTTGCAAGCTCGATCCCCAGTGCGTGTGGGAGGCAACCAATCGATGTGTCTCTCTCACATCGGTGTTTCTCTCTTTGTCTCTCCCCTTCCCTTCCACTCCCTAAAAATCAATAGAAAAAATATCTTCGGGTGAAGATTAACAACAACAAAAATAAAGCTTCTGTTTCCACATTTGTAAGATAAGGAGGTTGGATTTAATGGCTCCTAGGTTGCCACAAGTTGGGGAAATTCCTTATTCTGCAATGCCCAGATGTTTTCATTAGTGATGCTCAGCTCCTCCATCTCAATAATATGTTAATCATCTGACCAACTGCTCAGCTTTCCTGCTTTATGAGATCATCACTGCCAGTTCCAAGTACGTTTGGCTGCCAGAGAGCAAACATTCCATGTGTGAACTGGGGATACATATTGCTGTGACAATAGTTCTGGCAAATTTGAGGCATGCTGATTTAATCAAGAACAGCACTAAATGTGGTGCAGTCTCCAACACAGCATTAGAGACCTGGGCCTGGGGCAAAGCCTCTGAATTTGCTTTCAGGGCAGCATCAATCTTAATGCTCCAGGGCTTTGAGGAGCCAAGAATCAGAGTCCTAGAAACCTTACACCTACCAAGAATCCTCAGAAAGTTACCAGATCTACCCCCATCTTCGATCACATAGGATTCATTACATCTGAACCATCCTCAGTCTTGTCCATTAGGCCAAGGTTCTACTTGATATGATGATCCACAGTTGGGGCTAAAACCATCCTCAGGAGGCACTTGGGTAACCCATGTATATTTAATGATTAAAGAAAGTTGCCGCAAAATGGTCATAATCTCAAAGTGACAACCCACACACGGTTTCCAATAGGCATCAGTATCTCCTTATAGGTACCTCAGACCTTCAAATCCATAGATGAAGCAATAGGTTGGGGTGAGGAATTGATTTTTTTTGTCTTTTTAGTGAATTCTTACACAATTTTCTGAGTGCCATCATTGAGGTATATGAAATATGTAGAAACACAGAGAAGGGAGGAGAGTGGTAGGGAAAGGGTCACATTTATTGAACAATATCAGCCTAGGGGTTAACTATACAGGCACTGTGGGGTAGGTGAAGGTGGGCAAACGGGGAGAGAATGGGGGATGGAAAGAGACTGCTTGGGGTGATGGGAGCACTATGCAGTGTGCAGGTGATGTTTTGTTGAATTGTACACTCGAAACCTGTATAGTTTTCTGAACCAATGTGACCCCAATAAATTCCACAAAAAATAATAAAAGAATACAGGCACTGGAGTTAGATTGCTTGGGCTTGAATCCTGGGTCTCCCACTTCCTGGCTGTACTGTCTAACCAAAGGCAAGTTACTTCAGTTGGAAGCGCCTCAGTTTCCTCTAGTACTATTATGAGGCTGACATGAATTAATTTCTGTAAAGCACTGAGAACAACGCCTGCCCCATGTAAGTACTATGTAAGTGTGACTTATTGCGGCAAGTCCTATGCTAACTGCCTTACACATATGATTTGTCTAATATTAACAATTCCTTTTGAAAAGAAAAATATAGGGAATTACTGAGTCCTATTATACTAGTTATAACAATGTCTGTGACTAGGGGTATGTATGAAGAAAGAAATATACAGATATATAAATCAAGCCCTTGTTTCTTCTACTAGTCCCTTCTACATAAAGGGTTTCATACTGTGCCTGATTATTGCTTTGTTTTTTGACACCATCATATGAATTGGAAATCTTTCCACATCAGAATATGTAGCTCCGCCTCGTTCTTTTAACTGCTACATAGTATTACATAATATGGATATACAGTAGATTATTTACACATCCCTTATAGTGATTGTGTACAATACAGGATGTGGGAGGAAATAGAGGTGGCAAAGCAGCAGAGAGCATGGTTCCCTAAGAAGCATGCAACTTTGTGGGGGAATTTGGAACTTAAATAATCTGAGACCAGTACAAGAAGGTATGTAATAAAATAGTAAATTGAATTTAAAACTAAGTGTCAATGCTAGTGATTTAATAGGAAATAACACATTGTATATAACAATGGAGCCGAGGACCCGCATCCTGGAAGGCCTGTCTGAGACAGAACAAATTTACCCATTAATTCTTCCAGCCTCTTGAAAAATTGCTCAAAACAAGAAGGACAAGTCTACACTCCCTTAACAAGCTGCAACACAGCAGCACACTGGTGTCTCAGCTGGAGGTGGAATGCTGCAGGCCTACGTGTTCTGCAACTTGCTAAGCACGTGGGCAGCACCTCCCTTCTAAAGCTGTGCTGGAGAGTGTTCGCACCTCCATCTTCTGGTAAAGGCTGGTGTTGTTCTCCCTGAATCCCAAGTAGTGCAGATCCCTCAAAGCATAGTGACCCTGCTCAAGGAGCCAAAATGGGTGCTCTCCTTTTTGAGGTCCACAGACCATTGTTTGACCTTGCTTCCTTGGGGAGAATTCACAGGGTTGTGAGAGCAGTTGTACTATAGGGCCAAGCTGGGAACATTCTGTGCTTAGGTATTCATAAGCTTTTGCCAAAGCGGTACTTCTTTTCCTCCACCCCTCAGTACTAGTCAGCACCCAAGTCAGGAACACCTGGTTGCCATAGAGAATTAGATTGTGTCAAAGCCCACACTTGACATTCCTTCTGCAAGGCCCTATCCCAGAGCATTTTAATACCTTAGTTGAGATAAACCTTTTGACCCCATCCTTGACCTCTTATACTTCTATACATGCCTTTCTATACTGATGGGATAGTCAATAATGGAAAAATATTTACTGGACACTTACTATGTATTTAGCTCTGTATAAAGCATGGGATTAGGATGTTGGGGGAGGGAGGATTATAAGAAAAGTGAGACATGACCCTAACCTTGGGGGCTTAAAACTTTGACACACACACACAAGAACACAACACAGTAGATCCTGAAGTGGCATAGACAATATGCCTCACCCAAATCACCTCCAAGTAATCAGCTCTCAGCTCCTTCTGGCAACCCTGGAATGTGAGTTCAGTAAAACAGGATGTCCCAACGTGGCAAACAGATCAACATTTTGTTCACAGAGGTCACAGGAAGTCAGTGTTCCCCTGATCACTTGGGAACCAAAATGACGATTCCATTTTTTTCCTCTAGCTTTTTATTTTCCAATACAGAAGAACAGAAAGACTAGTACAATGTCTTTAAACTCTTCACCTACATTCATCAATATTGCTATATTTATTTACTGTATCTTTCTGTATTATACATTCCCACCCTATCCAACCTATTTGAAAGTCAGTTGTAGACATTAGATATAATGTCTACATATATCTAAAAACTTCAACATATATCTTCTCAGAGTGGTAATTTCCTACCTTGGAAGAAATTGAATATTGGTATACAGTTCATATTCACTTTTCCCAATTATCTACACAACAATGCTCTCTAGACTCTTCTCCTTTTTAAAAATTGAAATAAAATCAAGGGTTAGTCACTGTATTTGGGTGTCCTGTCTCTTAAATCTTTTTTACTCTATAACAATACCCTAATCCCCACTTTTGTTCTTTCCTCATCTTGATGTTTGTGAAGACTGCAGATCAGTTGTTTTGGAGAATGATCCACAATTTGGATTTATCTGATTATTTCCTCATGATTGGATTCAGATTCTATTTCTTTTTTTTTTAATTATTGTGGTAAAATATCTGTATCACAAAATTTACATTTTAACCACGTTTAAGTATATAATTCAGTGGTATTAGGTACATTAATAATGTTGTACAATTATATTACTACCACTATTTCCAGAATGTTTTTTGTCTTCCCAAACAGAAATTCCATATCCATTAAAGAATAACCCCCCATTTCAATATCCCCCAGCTCCTGGCAACCAACATTCTACTTTCTGTCTATGAATTTGCCTATTGTAGGCACCTCATATAAGTAGAATTTGATGTTTTGTGTCTGGCTTATTTCAGTTAGTATAATGTATTCAAGTTTCATCCATGTTGCAGCATGTATCAGAATATCCCTCCTTTTTAAGGCTGAATAATTTTTCCTTTTTTAATTTTAATTTTTCTTTTATTGTCTAAAGTTTTACATATGTCTCCTTTTCCCCAATTGACCCCTCGCCTAGCCATTCCCACCCCAGGCAAGCCCCCACCGCCCTAGTGTCTGTGTCCATTGGTTATGCTAATATGCATGCATACATGTTCTTTGGTTGCTCTCTAATCCCCTCCACCCCCCCACCCCCCCGCTACCATTTGTCTCTGGATCTATTCTTGTTCATCAAATTATGTTGATCATTATATCCCACATATGAGTGAGATCGTGTGATATTTATCTTTCTCCGACTGGCTTATTTCGCTTAGCATAATGCTCTCCAGTTCCATCCATGCTGTTGCAAATGGTAAAAGTTCCTTCTTTTTTATAGCAGCATAGTATTCCATTGTGTAGATGTACCACAGTTTTCTAATCCTTTCATCTGCTGATGGGCACTTAGGCTGTTTCCAAATCTTAGCTATGGTGAATTGTGCTGCTATGAACATAGGGGTGCATATACAGTGGGGCCTTGACTTACGAGTTTAATTCGTTCCGTGATGGAGCTCGTAACTTAAGTTACTCGTATGTCAAATCAACACCGAACAAGTGAGGCACGTGATGCTGGGCTAATGTTGTGGCGTTCACTGTGACGTTCGGGGCGCCAACTAGCAGTGGGGTATCTGAAGCTGGCTCGTAACCCGAATTTTAGCCCGCAACTCAAAGCAAAAAATCGGCCGAGAGACGACTTGTATCTCGAAAAACTCGTTAGTAGGGACACTCGTAAGTCAAGGTCCCACTGTATCTGTTCTGATTGGTGTTTCTGGTTTCTTGGGATATATTCTTAGAAGTGGGATCACTGGGTCAAATGGGAGTTCCATTTTTAACTTTTTGAGGAAACTCCATACAGAGAGAGAGAGAAAGGGAGAGAGAGAGAGAGAGAGAGAGAGAGAGAGAGAGAGAGAGAGAGAGAGAGAGAGAACAATCGGTTGCATCCTGACCAGGAATCAAACCTGCAACCTTTTGATGCACAGGACAATGCTCCAATCAACAGAGTCACCCAGCCAGGGCCCAGCTTCCAATTCTAAGGAGGTTTCCAATTGCTCTATATCCTCGCCAACACTTTTCTTTCTTCCTTTTTTACAATAGTCATCCTAATGGGCAAGAAGTGGTATGTCATTGTAGTTTTCATTTGCATCTCCTTAATGACTAATAAATAATGTTGAGTATCTTTTAATGTGCTTATTGACCATATCTTTTTTGGAGAAATGTCTATTCAAGTTGGTTATCCATTTTTGAATTGGGATTTTTGGGTGCTTTTTGTTTTTGTTTAAGTTATAGGAATTCTTTTTATGTTCTGAATATTAATCCCTTATCAGAAATATGATTTGCATATATTTTCTTGCATTCTGTGGATTGTCTTTTCACTCTCTTACAGTGTCCTTTGATGCACAAAAGTTTTTAATTTTGAAGTCCAAATTACCTATTTTTTCTGGTATTGTCTGTGCTTTTGGTGTCATATTCTAGAAATCACTGTCAAATCCAATGTCATGAAGATTTTTCCTTGTTTTCTTCTAAGAGTTTTTGCTCTTAAGTTTAGGTCTTTGAATCATTCTGAGCTAATTTTTGTATCTGGTGTAAGGTATAGGTCCAATTTCATTATTTTGTGGGTGGGAATATCTGTTTTTTTCAGCACCATATGTTGAAAAGACTCCCTTTCCCCATTGAATTGTCTTGGCATGCTTGTCAAAAATCAATTATTTCTGGCTATTATTTCTTTGTTCTCTTTTTCTTTGGTCTATTGTCTGCTATGCTCCATTTTAAGAAGTATATGGTCTTTTCCAACCTCTTTCTCATATTTACACCCACTCCCTCAAAGAAAAGGAGAATGAGAAGAAAAGTCCTAAAGGCAAAATAATTTGATATTTTGGTGAACTGTATTTGAATGCCAGGAAGAATGCAACATCCTGGAGGTGCCCAATTTTCAGATAAGCATTCAAATTGTCGGTATTGAGGAAGCATTTTATTCTATCTTGAATCCATTCCCTTACTATCTTAGGCACAGCCATTCTCTCCATTTTTTCCCTGTGTTACCAAACTTAAAGGAACCAAGTATACTTACAAGTCATGTTCTTTTGAAATCCCACATGGGAATGAGACTAATTTTGTGTGTGTGTTTAGCCTTTAACTCATAGAAGAAGAAGGACTGCAATTAATCACTAATTATTTATTGAGCACAATTTATATGGGACACTGTAACATAAAATTCATATACATGGTGGTAGCTTACAGTATAGTTGGGGAGGCTATATCTCTATATATACAATATCTACCTCTTTCTATTTGTCTATCTATCTATGACTTGATAATTACTTGGAGATGGAAAAGGGGAAAATTGAAATAGTTAAAAAAAATTCCAAAGGTAGGGCATTTTGGGGATTGTTAAAGAGGAAGAGTAAATTTAGATTCCAGGTTTAGGATGAAGAATACTGATATTAAAATGCAAAGGCAGGAATGAGTAAGCTATCTGGGGACAGTGAGAGGGCCAGCCTGACTAAATGAGAGGGTATGTGTGGGAGAGCACTGGTGCATATGTGGGGTGGGGCTAAATTATGTAGGCTTTTTAAATAACTAAGCAAAGGAATGTGCACTTGATTTAGTAGACAGTAGGACAGCCTTTAAAGTGTTTACATGACATGGTTAATTTTTTTCTAACAGAGGAGTAGAGCACTGGTGTAGGTAGGATAGTTCGGGGGGGGGGGGGGGGGTGTGAGAAAAATTATTAGAGCAGGGGAATTGATTCCATTTTCTCGGGACTTCCCTGGGGGGGAAAAAAGCAGTAGATCTTTGCCCTGTGTCCAATACAAGATTGAGGTATTTCCCAAAACTTCTTATTGAAATTCACTGTTAGAAAATGCTCTGGACTCAAGATCCTATGTGATTTTGTCCAAATTCAACCTGGCCCCCTAACCTTTTGTGTTAATGGCATAAAATTCCCACTCTTAGCCTGCTTTGGTTTGGCACTCTATCTAGATTGCCTCACTGTGGTGCCGTGTTTGTAAAGCATCCAAGCTACAGGCAAGGCTATAATTTTAGTTTCCTTCTTTTTGCAGAAGGTCAGAGTTTTCTAAAGATATTAGTGCGGCGGTTCTCAACCTGTGGGTCACGGCCGACCCCTTTGGGGGTCGAACAATCCTTTCACAGGGGTCACCTAAGACCATCAGAAAACACATATATAATTACATATTGTTTTTGTGATTAATCACTGTGCTTTAATTATGTTCAATTTGTAACAATGAAATTGGGGGTCACCACAACATGAGAAACTGTATTAAAGGGTCTCGGCGTTAGGAAGATTGAGAACCACTCTATTAGTGGATCAAATGGAATTGTCTCTTTTTGAAAAGGTACATGAACAATGGGAGACATTGCATTTGACCTTTAGGATCTTCTCCCTACGTCTCCCTCTTCTCCCCTAGATGCTAAGCCTTGTCAGGCCTAGTACTTTCTCTTCATTCATTGTTTTCCCACAACAGCTGGAAATTGCATGTGATACTCACAAGTGGTTCCAGATGCTCAGTTCCAGACAGGTATGCCGAGTCTTGCTAGATGACATTCGGGAGAGTAAAGAGTGTCCTGTGTGCTGGAATCAGGGGACATGCAAGGACCCCTGTGAGCATTCCAGAGCACAGTGTTGGACAATGGCATTGAGGAGCCTTTGGGGTGATTTCCCCCGTGGTCAGAGCTGCCTGCATTTTTACCCTCCCTTCTTGGCCTCAACACTCCCAACACTGGAATTTCTTCAGATGACGACCGTGTTTGGTTTTCAACCAGGACAAACAAAGAAAAGAGATTTCTTTTTCTGTCTGCTTTTGCTGAATGGAATATCTTGGTTCTACTTACTGGTCATGCCTTAGACATTGTGGGGCTGGTTAGGACATTAAACTCTGAGCACATAGGACTCCTAGCTTTACTGAATCCTTTTCCATATCCTGAGTACAAACTTCACCCTTCCCCTTACCCCCCAAAGCCCTTCAATCTATGGGTAATTCTACAGCCAATTCCCAGCTAATATTCTACCCATAAATTGTTATTTCAGCTAAACTTTCCCAAACTTGAGCATTCTTACCAAATATTTTGGGCTTCCTCACAATCTAGCTGTCTTCTTATCTGCATGCTTTTCTGGTATAATTTTAAAATAGTGAAAAATCTCCTCTTATTTTAAAGGGTGCACAATAAGTTCAGCCCCCTAAGGGATGTTGCAGAAATCTGCATACCTAATTCCAGCCATCCCAGAGTTTCAGGTAACATTTCTGAGAAACCTTTGTGTTTTGCTTGGTATGTGTGTGTGTTTTTTCACCATCCCCCCCCCCCCCCCACACACACACACACACTTAACTGAAAATCGTGAGGAACAAGAAAAAGGATTGTGAATCATAATCATTAAAAATAACATGCACACACAAACACACGGAGAGGCTTTGCACTTCCCATTTCTGACCCAGGGCTCAGGAGGTAGAGGCAACTCCAGGTGAGTAAATTCGCAGATGCCCTTGCGTGTCCGGAACAGTCCCTGAGGGTCATTAGAGACTGACAAGTGGGGGCGAGGGGGCCAGTCTTCCGTTTTGGTTTTCTTTCAGAACTTTTGTCCAGGGAGCATCCTGTTCTGTTATATGCATACCCACTGCAGCCTTCAAATTGCTAGGTGGAGAACAATGCTCAAGGGCCTGGCATTGGGTTAGAAATAGAAATAGCACTCAGCAGTCCTCCCCCACAAGCCCTTCCGTATTTTGCCTCTCCTTCTCCACCCCACTCAGATCCCCAGAGCTTAACCCCATCCTCACTCAACAGTTGAAGGCATTTTTAAATGTTTTCAAATATACCCTTGATCCTTGCACATATTTATTAAGCAGCTCCATACCCTCCAGAACATTAGGCATAAAGCTGAGCATCTTCCTCCCTCACACACTTGGTCTGGCCAGCTGGGTGTGCTGCTGAGTTGGGGCCTCTCAGAAGGGAGCTTGAGCCTAGTCTTTGAGTGAGGGACCTAATGGGGTGGAGGCTGTGCTCCTTGGGGATTTGCATTTTGCAGGCTCTATTTAGAAGCAGTCTTCCTGCTTCTAGAAAGCAGTGGCCCACTCTGGCTATAATTATGACTAGAAAATCACTTTCTCTCAAAAACTCTATTTTCAGGTTTTTGCTATGTTTTTTAAAATGGCCTTGCAAACAGGTGGTCCCCAGTGCATCCTGTCTCCTGAGGAAGGAGCCTGGGGCTGTTTAGTAAAATGTCACTCTGCTATCTTGGAGTTACCCGAGTTATCTTGGAGGAACTGAGGTAGGGCCTTAGGGACAGCAGGGACTGAAGATTCTTGTTTTCATCACCTCGCCAGTCGGTGAAGTCTTGAGTAGGTTCATTGCGTAGGCAGACCTAGAAGACAGGATTCCTGGATTGTGTACCCACTTTCCCCCTACTCAGACCTATGCTACTTCCATCCAGATAGCATCACACAATGGCCAATGGAGCCAGACTACCTAGGTTCAAATCCCACATTACTAGTTGTGTGACCTGCTTGCTCATTGTGTGAACTTGGGCAAGTTCCCGAATAATGGTATCTACCTTAAAGGATTATTGTGAGGATTAAATAAGTTAATACATGCAAAGTGTATATTAGGATAGGGACTGGCATATATTATAGAACAATATTGCGATTATATTTTTTCTTTCCTTGTCTGTAAAATGAGGAAATGCTATTATTAATGTTATGCTGGTCATTCTGCACCATGACAGGAAGAGCACCCATTGTGGGCTGAACACTAACTGTACATGACGTTATGAGGAGATGGAGAGGAAAATAAAGACATGCTCTTACCCACTGGGAGGGGAAGGGAGACTTTGCAGAGAGATTCTCAGAGAACATGCAAAAGGGAAAAGAATTCCAGACTCTGCTTTCCCTTATGGAGACTGTCATGACACAGAGTCTATCAGAGGCTTGGGGACCCAGGGTCACTTCTCCACCCAGAACAGCGTATCAGTGCAGCCTGAGGATCAAAGAAAGCTGTGGAGGGATCATGCCGGCCTCTGACATGCTCGGCCTTGATCTTTGGACTGCAGCTCCCTGCCTTAGTGATTGGCCTGTCCCTGTGGCGAATCCTTACACCCGAGGCCTCCTGTTTGGCCCAGGGTGTGGAAGGACTTGACCTGGCCAACTGGGATTTTGGCAAGGGTCTCTTGAGCACCTGATGGGCTCCAGAAATCTGCCCCAGGTGATTCTGGCTCCACCTCCAGGCCTGGCCCACACTCAGAGCCCATGCTCTGGGCACAGTGGTACCATCTTTAGTGTGCCTGTGGCATTCTATGGCTGTGCCCAGCAAGTTGCCTCCACTTCTCTTGAACCCCCAGCCCATTCTAGGCTTTTATGATCAGAGTCCTCCTTGCTTTGTCTTATGCATCCAAATCCTACCCAAATCTATCAGGTCCACTTAATCTTACCTTCTCTGTGCCGCACCAGCACAGCCATGGGTGAACCTGAGGCAAGGCGGGTGGGGGGGGTGAGGGAGTGGGAGGGGGGCGGTGAAGGATTAGAAAAGACAGACAAGAGAATAAAGCTGGGTCTAGGTGGGATGCTGCCCTCTGATTAGAGAGACAGTGCCACGGCCTGCAGGCCTAGTCTTTATTTTATAGCTAGATTCCACGAGACAAAGTAAGGGTGTGGTCAAGATGTTTACAATGTTCTCATGGGTTTAGAATCTACTCAATTACATGCACCTGACCAAGCTTTGTTTACTTGCTGCACCTCCCGAAGCTATATCACAGCCACGTGGGACCACAGGTTTGGACCATAGGTCAAGCTTACAACTGTAGCTCCTTAGTCCGAGGCTTGGACCTGTCCAAGCACTGCAGCCGCTCTCCACACTTCTCCATGAAGCCTTCCCTGACTGTCCAGCTCACACCGCCAGCCTCACTGTCCTAAGTTTCCTAATTACTTATTCCATTTATTTGGAAATAAGAAATGTGCTTAATTATAGTTCCCCAAAATATCCGAGTACCTGTTTGGTTACAAAGCACAGGGGTGGGGGCACTGGGGACAGATCATCTATCAAGAAGCTTAAATTCTAAGGCAGCGGTTCTCAACCTTGGCTGCACATTAGAATCAGCTGGGAATCTTTTTAAAATCCTGATTTCTGGGCCTCATCCTCCAGAAATTCTGTTTCTTTGTTATGGGGTGGGGCCACAGCTTTAGTAACAAAGAAACAGAATTTCCAGAGAATGAGGCCCAGAAATCAGGATTTTAAAAAGATTCCCAGGTGATTCTAATGTGCAGCCAAGGTTGAGAACCACTGCTCTAAGGGGATGGCCTGAAAAAATCCCTATTGTCATATGTTCCTTTTCAGGTCTGATGTTAATATTTAACTAAATAATGATGATGATGATGATAAGTAAACAATTTGGAGTCCTTGCTATGTGCCAGTACTGTACTAAAAACTTACCTAAGCTATCTGGTGCCTTAATAGTAGTATTCCTATAAGGTAAGGTTGTTATTAATCCTACTATACAGATAAAGCAACCAAGATGCAGACAGGTTCAATATTGCCCAATGTCAGTATTTGAGTCAGACAGTCTGACCCCATTGTTCATATCTTAATCATGTGTCATATTTTTCCTGAGTTTTGCCTTTTCTGTTTCAGCAGAATGAAACTCTTTGAAGGCAGGCACCTGTCTCATCCTTCCCCACAACCCCTGTAGCGTTTAGTACATCCTTGCCTTGCAGGTAGGAGGCAGACATAGGTGTAAGTACTCAATCAGTACTTACAGGCCCTGCAGCAGAAAGGAGAAGGGATTGTCCAAGGTTTTTCTTAGTTCTGGGGTGACAGAATTGGGAAAAGAGATCAGGAGTCCAGGGCCCAAATACTGCTGTGTACTACCTCTAACTCTCACTGCCTTCTTGCTAACCCAGTTCTTCCTCCGTTACCATGGAGGCATCCAGCTGATCATAAGGAAGGCCTCTTCATACCGTGGACATTAAGAACAGGCCCTTGCCTTAGCCGGTTTGGCTCAGTGGATAGAGCTTTGGCCTGCAGACCAAAGGGTCCCGGGTTCAATTCCAGTCAAGGGCATGTACCTTGGTTGCAAGCTCTTCCCCAGTCCGGATCTTGATCAGGGCTCATGCAGGAGACAGTCAATCAATGTGTTTCTCTCACATCGATGTTTCTCTCTGTCTTTCTTTCCCTCTTTTCACTCTCCCTAAAAATCAATGGAAAAATATCCTCAGGTGAGGATTAACAACAACAACAAAAAGGACAGGCCCAGAAATATTAGTGACTTCAGGTTAATGCTTACCAGGACAAGGGAGTCCCAAACATTGCCTAGAACTGCAAATGTTCTGTCTTGAGGACAAACTCATCCTGTCTCCAAATGTACCAGCTTCCAGCTTCCCTCAGAATTTCTCTCGATATTTGTCAAGTTAGTGATTGTGTGTGTGTGTATATATATATATATCTCCATATATTGCGTATACATATATATATCCATATATATATTTTGGGTTTTTTTTACTTTTCTTCTTTCAATTTTTTTTTAATTAGAGTTCATATTCAATATTATTTTGTATTATTCAGGTGTACAGCATAGTATTTAGATAATCATATACTTTACAAAGTGACCCCCAATATTTTCAGTACCCACCTGGCACCATACATAGTTATTAGAATATTTTGACTATATTCCATATGCTGTATTTTACATCCCTGTGACTATTTTGTAACTATCAATATGTACTTCTTAATCTCTTCACCTTTTCACCCAGCGCCCCAAATTCCCTCTGGCAACTATCGATCTGTTCTTTTTGTCTATGAATCTGCTTCAATTTTGTTTTGTTAATCCTCACCCAAGGATATTTTTCCATTGATTTTTAGAGAGAGTGGGAGGGAGAGGGAGAGACAGAGAGAAACATCAATATGAGAGAGACACATTGATTGGTTACCTCCTGAATGCAGCCCAACCAGGGCTGGGGAACCTGCAACCATGGTATGTGCCCTTGACTGGAGTCAAACCTGGGACCCTTCAGTCCACAGGCCGATGCTCTAACCACTGAGAAACTGGCTAAGGCGATATGCTTCAATTTTGTTTGTTTATTTTGTTCTTTAGAGTCCACATATAAGTGAAACTACCAGTATATGATATTTTATTGTGGTTTACTTATACATCTTATTTCCTCCACTATACAGCAAGTTATTGAAAGCAGAATTCAAATCGTATTTATTCATATATTTTTCTATATCCTAGTACATATTTATGCTCCCCCATGTCCCCCAAATCCTAGTATCCTAACCTAATTAGAGCTCCAAAAATATTTCTTGGATAAGGTAATTTTAAAAATCAGACAATAAATTAGTAGCCAATGTAACCCCAATAAATTTAATTTAAGTAAATAAATAAAAATAATGGCATTAAAATCACCAAAAAATAAAAAATAAAGAAAAGAATAATTAGTTCGAAGAATTTGAATATGTATGGCCTCCCCTTCAATCCTCCTTTGAACTGCTCAAACTCTTATACAACCTGTAAAGATATCTAGACAACTATAATTTTAGGGTCTTAGAAAGCCAGTCTAGAATTGAGCCCAGCAAGGTAAAATGATAAACAATGAATCATTTGCATAGTACAGTGTAGAGCAGCGGTTCTCAACCTGTGGGTCGCGACCCCTTTGGTGGTCGAACAACCCTTTCACAGGGGTCGCCTAAGACCATCCTGCATATCAGATATTTACATTATGATTCATAACAGTAGCAACATTACAGTTATGAAGTAGCAACGAAAATAATTTTATGGTTGGGTCACAACATGAGAAACTGTATTTAAAGGGCCAGAAGGTTGAGAACCACTGTTGTAGAGGAAAAGGATGAAACATAGAGTTCAGGACGGGGGTAGAGGAAGGGCTGTAATAGCAATGAATTTCATTCTTTGAAATATTGCCCAACATCCTGGTATTTGGGGAATTTACCTCCCTTGCCTGATACAAACTGTGGCCTCCCTAGCCACGCCTGGCAGCCTGGACTGTCACTGTGGAGCTGTTGGTTTTCCCCTGGGCCCCTCCAGACCTACTACACTCTCATTCATCTCAGGGCACATATTGGGTGCAAACTAAGTGTAAGGATAGATGCTCTTGGGACAACTGAGCTTGGACTCAAATTGGCAAATAACCACTGAGCTTTTAGATTCAGAACTATGCCTTGTGTGCATGGGAAAAACCTCCCTGATTTGGGTTCAATCATTCAGGGACTCACAGCATTGAGCAGGCTGAGCGGGCTGCCTCAGCAAGAAAATGAGCTCTAGGAAAAGGTGTCTTCACACAGGATCTGAAGGTAAAAGGAGAGCTGCCCCAGTGGGTAGTTGGGAGGATGGGTGGAGCTGGGAGATCCTTCCCAGAGATGAGAGCAGCTTTCCATTTTAAGGACTACAGGTCTGCAGGCCCACAGTTCTTAGGATAGAAACTTATAAAAATAGCACTGTCAGGAGGGACTCTTCAATCTCCAGTGGACTCTGTTCCTAAGCCTCTCTCCTGGTTCCTTTCACCTCACACCAGCTACCCAAAGAACCTAGCCTTGAAGCAGTCCACCTTTGTGTTGCCCCCTCTTAGAGCATGCAGCCTTTTCCCATTCAGTGTCCCAAAATCTAAGAAGCCTATAATAGCAGTTGGATAAGGCGATATTAGAGGTCCCATTAAAAGTCGTATGGGAATTTTAGAGCTTACATCTATGGAAAACCAAGAGAAGATAAATTTAAACTTGTTGAAAGCAACCAACACAAAAGCAGGATTTCTTAACCTGGGGTCCATCAATCCCCAAGGAAGTCTATGGCAAATCCAGGGGTGGACAAATCAATGAAATTGTGTGTAAAATTATATATGTATGTATAGGTGTGGCTGCATTTCTTCTGGAACAGGGTTCATAATCTTTATCAGATTCTTTTTTTAAAATATATTTTTTTATTCATTTTAGTGAGAGAGAGGAAGGGAGAGGGAGAGACAGAGATGAAACCTCCATGAGAGAGAAACATCAACATGGATTGGCTGCTTCCTGCACACCCCCTACTGGGGATCAAGCCCGCAACCCGGGCATGTGCCCTGACCAGAAATTGAACTGGTGACTTCTTGCTGCATGATCCACACCCAACCACTGAGCCATACCAGCTGGGCTATCAGATTCTTCATTGAATTCTATCAGATCTCCTCAAAAGTTAAACAAAACAAAGAATTTTTCTAGAGGATAAAGGTGGGAATAGGGTGTCAGGGGAATTTGGAGGACATTCCAGCTCCTCCCACTTCCCATGTGTTGCAAACATGTGTACAGTGGGAAACAATGACAAATACAGGGAAGTGACGGGTCACTTTTTTAAAAAGACTTCCAAACCCTGAGAATTTCCACGATTTTCTTTCTTTTTTTTTTTTTAAATATATTTTATTGATTTTTTACAGAGAGGAAGGGAGAGAGATAGAGAGTTAGAAACATCGATGCAAGAGAAACATTGATCAGCTGCCTCCTGCACATCTCCTACTGGGGATATGCCCGCAACCCAGGTACATGCCCTTGACCGGAATCGAACCTGGGACCTTTCAGTCCGCAGGCCGACGCTCTATCCACTGAGCCAAACCGGTTTCGGCCAAGATTTTCTTATAAAAGTTGTCCTCCTCTCCTTAAGTAACACTACTCTTTCTTACCTGTCCCTCTTCCTTCCATTTTGTCTTCACTGCTACAGGAGAACCTATTCTAGCAGCTGCTACTTGTTCAACAGGATTAAGGTTAGAAGGGAAGAGGTGCTTGTTTGTCAGTCTGGAATGAGGAGTCAGGGTCCAGGAAAGGTTGAGTATGTCGTTTATGTGATTCAGTAATTACCAAGCTTTTCAAGCTTACAACATTTCACAAACACCTCTGGAATCCTCCAAGGAATTGTAATTATACTTTCAGTATCTGTGAAGGAAAAATTGCATACTGATAAAAAGCTAGTATGCATTAAATAATCCTTTAATATTTTAAAAATCACAGCAACATCTGTGTGTGTTTGAAAACTAGCTCAGCACCTACCTGTGAGATGAATTACCTGTTTGGGTGTAGGCAGTGTTGGGTGTGCATCAGGATGCAAGGCCCCCATGCTGTAGCTGAGGACCCTCTCCCACTCCCACAAAGTGGGAATCACTGGTCTAATTTAATGTCTTCACTTTAAAGATGAGGAAACTTTGGTCTAGGAAAATGAAGTTCCTAGTAAGGTAGGATAGAGCCCATTCCAGAACCTATTCCTCCTAATCATCTCCTGGGCTTTTTGCAGGATGCCCAGGCAGCTATATATGCTCTTAGGGCCTCCAGTCTCCCATTGGCCCTGGAACAGCCTCATCTCCCACACCCACAGCCACACTTCCCCCTCTCTTCCCTCACTGAGAAGTCTCCAAAGGTCACCTAAGGGAAGAAATGACTCTTGAGAGTTTTCCAGAGCTAGGAAACAATCAGACAAGAGAGTCAGCTGCAACACCAGGTCTTGGCCATAAACTGGAACGCAAACTGTAACAATGGCTGTCATGGGCTCTGGGTGCCAGCCAAGGGCTTATCCCATCCTCATTTAGTCCTTACAGCAACCCTATGAGTTAAGTATCATTATCCTTTTCATTTACAGACTAGTGGCCCGGTGCACAAAAATTGTGCACTCGGGGGGCCGGGGGAGGAGAGTGAGTCCCTTAGCCCGGGCCTGCGCCCTCTCGCAGTCCAGGACCCCCCGGGGGATGTCCACCTGCTGGCCTAAGTCAGCAGTCAGACATCCCTCTCCCAGTCCAGGGCTCTCTCAGTCCAGGATCCCTTGCTCCTTACCATCCGCCTACAGCAGAGGCAGGAGAGGCTCCCACCACCGCCACTGCACTTGCCAGACGTGAGCCCGGCTTCTGGCTCTTGCGTTGAGCGTCTGTCCCCTGGTGGTCAGTGTGCGTCATAGCAACCGGTCGTTCCACTGTTCAGTCGATTTGCATACTAGGGTTTTATTATATACAATGAGGAGACTGAAGCTTAACAAAGTGAATGACAATGGCACAGAATTACTAAAGGCCTCAAAGATAGGATTCAAAGCCAAGTCTAAATTGAGACCCTCAATGGTGACCACTGTGCTTCACAGGACTATGTTATGCAAGGCTGACTGGGCTCAGATTCTCACATCTTCTTTAGGACTAAATTGTTTTGTTACCCCTTTACTCAAGGAATCATCCTAAAACTAGTCCCAGTTTAACAGTAATGTGTAACCCTCTCTCTTCCAGGAGACGGAAAGTGTCTTTGCCACATCTTCTAGGGACCCAGGTGGATTCCATGGACAATACTTAATCCTTGAGGGCAGAGACACCTACTTTTTAATATTCTAGCTCATAGCCCCTGTACAGGGGGATTGGAAATGGTGAGTTCCTGTGCTCATCTACCTCTGCTCAGGCTGTTCTCCATCCTAAAATGCTCCTTCCCCAGTTCACCGATTAATGAAAGAGTATAGGCTAAGGTAAAGCTTCCCCTTCTTCATGGAGCTCTTCAGGACTCTATGAATCTGTTTTTTCTCATTTTCTCTTTGGCCTTAAACACAGCTTCTGCTTTTTAACTCTTTGTTGTTGTCCTCACCCGAAGATATTTTTCCATTCATTTTTAGAGAGAGTGGAAGGGAGGGGAAGAGACAGAGAGAGGAGAGCATCAATATGATAAAGACACATTGATTGGTTGGGTCCTGCACGTGACCCTGCCACCGATACCCTTCATGGGAATCGAAACCAGGACCCTTCAGTCCACAGGCTGACTCTGTGGGCCAACACTCTATCCACTGAGCCAAAACGACTAGGGCTGTTTTTTAACTCTTTTGACTCATGTGTAAGAGTCTTATATCCCACCAAGCTTTTTGAAAGCATTCTGTGACCCCACCCCCCACCCCCACCCCAAGTGCCTAGCCCCATACCATACACTACTAATAAATACTTGCTGAATTAAATCTGGTGGTCTTTAGAACAAATTTCCTCCCTCCTGGACCATTTATTCTGGCTACAGCTTCCCTCTAAAGTAATTGGTGTTTCCCCTCTCCCAATCCCTACCCAATTCCCCATGAGGCTCATGAACTTTAAAAGTACTGGGATGTGTTTTTGCTGCCTTGTCAGAAACAAGCCTGATCTTTCTGAGACTCTTTTGTCTGTGGGCCCACATGGATCTGCCTGGAAGACATGACTCCAGTGTTTCTGCACCTGAGCAGGGCTCTCATAAAGCCCTAAGAGACCATGCAAGGCTTTAGCACAGCGGTTCTCAACCTGTGGGTCGCGACCCCTTTGGCAGTCGAACGACCCTTTCACAGGGGTCGCCTAAGACCATCCTGCATATCACATATTTACATTATGATTCATAATAGTAGCAACATTGCAGTTATGAAGTAGCAACGAAAATAATTTTGTGGTTGGGTCACAACATGAGAAACTGTATTTAAAGGGCCAGAAGGTTGAGAACCACTGCTTTAGCAGCTCAGCCTTTTAAAACCACCTGAGTCCAGGCAGTGGGTTCAAGGCAAGACACACAGAAAGGTGTGTGCACTGTTCTTCAACACTCTCATCATTTTCTCAAGGGCTCTTGTTAACCAAGTGTGTTTGCCTTTTCCTCCCAAGGGAGGCTGAGAACCTCTTTATCTCTTCAGACTGAGACTGGACGTCTGGGGTAAGAGGCAATTCATCTCCTGATCCAACACTGCTGTCTCCCCAGAGCCCAGGACTCTGGCATTGTGACTGAGCAGGCCCTCCAGCCACAGTGCTGTAGACTGACCTTCATTGGGTCAGCCTAAACTGCTAACTGAAGCCTGCTGGGAGTCTTGAGCAAGTCACACACCTCTCTGAACCTCCGTTTCCTCATCTGTAAAATGGAGAGGCGGGCATTGATCCCCAAACTCCTTCTTGCACTAATGTCCCAGAGTTCTAAAATAGCACTGCCTTCCCAGCCCTTCCCCCACCTCTACTCCCAGCCCCCACTGCGTCCCACAGGATTATTAACCACACTATAGCCAGGGCTGGACCTTGGCATTGTTCCTACAGGTTGGGGTAGTTTTATTGACAGAACAGGGTTAACATTATCAGCACCCGAGAAAACTGCAGAAGGGCACAGAAGGGTCTTTTATGACATTTGACATTAAATCAATAAATCAGATTCTCCTCTGGTTACCTTTGGAAAATGCTTTATTCGTTTCCAACTACCAGAGTAATATTACTCACTGAATAATTTTAAAAAATATTTATTTGCTGATTTGAGAGAGAGAGATGAAGAGAGAGAGAGAGAGAGAGAGGAAGGGAGAGTGTGTGAAACATTGATTTATCATTCCACTTATTTATGCATTCATTGGCTGCTTTTTGTATGTGTCCTGACCGGGAATGGAACCTACAACTTTGGCATTTCAGGATGACGCTCTAACCAACTGAGCTACCAGCCAGGCCACTGAATAATTTTAATAATAATAATATCTGAAAATTTTACCTCTTCTTTACAGTTTATAAAATGGTTTTACATCTACCACCTCCTTTTTATTTATTTTTTATCATCACCCAAGGATATGTTTTTATTGATTTTACAGAGAGAGGTAAGGAGAGAGAGAGACATTGAAAAAGAAACATCAAGTGAGAGAGAAACATCAATTGGCTGTCTCCCACATGCACCCTGGCTGGGAATTGAACCTGAAATCTTTTGATGTACAGGACGATGCTTCAACCAATGGATCCACCTGGCCAGGGCTCCTATCTCATTTTCAAAACCTCATGACAACTCCATGTATAAGATAGGGATTATTATTCCCATTTTGCAGACCAGATAAATAGGTAACCTAAGTTACTCAACCAGAATGATAAAGCTGAGAATGGATGTACTGTGTCCTAAATAGAAGCCACAGGGACCTAGACTCCAGGAGCAAACGCGTACCCTTTTCAGGATGATTACTTTACCGTGAGAGAACTCAGTGTGAGCATTTGAAGGAACCTCTTGATAATATACACATTATATGCAAATAATATGAAGACTTGGTTATGGAGTTTTTTAACTAAGAGGTTGCTGGTGTTTTGCAAAGGGACACTGTAGTGCTCATTCCATCCCTTCCCACAAGCAAGAGCAGAGAAAGCAGAGGAGATTGTGAGGGAAAGGATATGGGGCCATTTCCAGCCTGCTTTGTTCTTTCTTCTGATCATTTTTGTGTGGGAGAGAGAGAGTGGAAAGGGATGTAGGGATCTTTGGCCAGTCAAGACCTTGGGAAAGAGGAAAAAGCTCCCTATGTATGGCCCCTTCCCCCCTTTTCCCACCCCACAGCTTCTGCCTGGAGCGAGGCAGGATCAGAGAACCCTCTTGAGACCTGCATTTCCTTCATGAAGCCCAGGGCCTCCCACTATGGAAGGGCAGCAATGAAAGTCTGCAGTGGGAGCGGGAGGCTCGGCGGCGATCTCTCCCACACACCACAGGTCTGACCAATGAAGGTCATGCCTGCCGTGACTCAGGCCCACTTCTAGAAAGTGGCAGAGTGTGATTCTTTTCTCCTGAAAGGAAAAGACTGAAAATAGTGACCACGTTACACTATGATCACCCTGAAATTGGGCAAAGGAAAATGAGGTGATGCTTAAGATGGTAAAGCCGAAACTTCACACTCATGTTCCTGTCTGGAGAGTCAATCAGTTGAACTCCAGGTACCTCTTCTGGAACTTTATATTCTGTGCCCTGGGCCCATCAGAAAGTACAAGTCGGAGGCAGGAAAGGCACTGGGTGAGGCAGGAAGGGCTGTTTTGGCTCTCCAAGGAAGACTTGCTGATCTGAATCCATCGGGTGACTATAGGGCTGTCGTCAACATTTCTTAGAAAAGACAACCACTCCAATTGCACTTACCAAAGGCCAGGAACGTCAAACAAATTATCTTGTTTAATCCTCACAACATCTCTGTAACAGAGGAACTATTCTGAACCTCATTTACATGGGGTGAAGGTCAAAGTCACCAGCTAGTAGGTGCTCAGGGTGGGTGACCCCAGAGCCTGCACTCCTGGCCAGAGCACAGCACTGCCTCCATGTGGGAGCTGGGTGTGGACAGAGGTCTCTGGGCACGAGACTTTGAACAGCAATGCCCAGAGAATGACCAGCCAGGTGCAGGCTCAGGCTTGAGGGTGACTTTAGAGAGCCCTTTGCTAGGAAGAGGGCCCTGGCCCACTGCCCCACTACAGTTACCCGGCCTCTGGGGCTAAATAAAGAGAGCCGAGGTGAGGAAATCAGCACATCCTGGGGAAAGAGCATAGAGAAAATGCGCAGACACCATGGGGCCTGGAGGCCGAGGG
This sequence comes from Myotis daubentonii, assembly GCF_963259705.1. Classification (NCBI taxonomy): domain Eukaryota; kingdom Metazoa; phylum Chordata; class Mammalia; order Chiroptera; family Vespertilionidae; genus Myotis; species Myotis daubentonii. Next base: position 97,502,123 of record NC_081841.1, on the reverse strand, counting down.
TCAAGGGCACCCGGGAGCCTGGCTGAGGGCTGTGGCCAGAGCCTCTGCACTTGGCTTTGTGAGCCTCCACCTGCAGTGACCTCCTTGGGAGCTCAGGGGACCCTGAGAAAAAGCACAGGGGCCAGGCTGGTCCTTTTATCCAAGGAGCTCGAGAGCTTTACAGACACCCCTTAATTACAAGCCCAGGAAAAAGGGGGAGGCGAATTGTGTTTTGGCCAGGACACTTACCTCATCAGCTATTGTGAAGACAGGCCTGGGAGGCAGAAGCAAGGCTGGGGGCGGGGGCGGGGAAGGAGTAGGAGGCAGGGTTAGAGGGCTTCTCAGCACTGGACTAGGGTTTTAACTGCAAGGGAGACGCCTGGGGAGCCTTTGCAGGGGCAGTAGGCTTTGGCTGCCGCATGTTCCTCCCCATTGTCTTTCTTCTGACGTCCTCTTAGCATGTCCCAGGCTTCTGCACAGCCCGGCTTAGGTTAGAGGACTCAGGACAACAGCAGGGGCAACACACTCTTTTGTAGCATTGCAAGTGCCAGCAGCTCTCGGCATTTATTTTGGAAGATGAGCACCCAGAAATTTTTAATCCTTTGTTAGCATAACTAGGGATTCTTTTCTCCAGAATTAGGTCATATAAGAGGCTGCCAGCCCTGGCTGGTGTGGCTCAGTTGGTTGGGTGGCACCCTGTGGGAGGCAGCAGATCGATGTTTCTCTCTCTCCCTCTCCCTTCCTTTCTCTAAAAATCAATAAAGTTAGTTTAAAAAAAAAGAGCTGCCGTATGGAAGGGTATATTCCCTTTTGGACGAATTTTAAAAGGATAGGAAAGGAAGACACTATGCAGTTTCCTTACACCATTCAGAAGTCTAGCTTCTAATTTATAAATTGGAAGATAGATTCATTTCATAGTCAAGAAGTCCCTGATCTTGGCATCTTGGCCTCCTTCCTATTTGGAGGGGGTGCGTTTCCTGATGAATCCTGTGACAATGTCATTGTTGTCCCTGGGACCAGGGCAATCACATTTTTCGCTGTAACAAAGAGAGCACCCACACAGATGATTTTCTGGCAACTCATTCCTGAAAACTGTGCTGCCACCACCCAAGGATCCAGACAAGTATCCTCCTCAGGTCAAGCCCTCTCGCCACTATAATTATCTCTAATATAGAGATTATATCTATAATAGAAATTTTATCTCTGTATTTCTGTATCTATATTGCTACTCCCCCCACAAATCAGAGAGACCATGGAAGTGCAAAAATATCCTGGAATCCCTGCTTGGCCTCTGTGTTTAATGTCAGAGTTATGAGCTTGTGAGCTAAATGGAAGAGGTCAAGACCTCAGGCTTACTTAGGCCTTTCACCAGGCTTAGGACCACAGCCTCCTCACCCCAGGCAGCTTCCCTGTCTTTGCGTGACAGCTGTTTGTTTTTCATAGGGCACTGACAATGCATGCCACCCGGCATGTGAAGGCATAGTCCTGCCCTCAGGCCTCTGGGACCTGAGCTAGAGAGGTACTCAGCTCTGGGTGCAAACACAGCTCAAAAGGCAGGCAGGCTGAGCCCGGAGATGTGGGGCCTTTGTTTCCTTCTCTGGGGGGAAAAACGAGCTAACTACATTACTTCTTTGAAGAAGGTGGCACTCAGGGGGAGTCACCAAGATGTCCTTTGATGGGGATAAGAGAGAGGTCGGAATCATGTTAGGGCCAGGCACTAAAGAATGCCTGAAGATGGAGGAGGGAAGCATGGCCTAGGCAAGTGGGAAACAGTGGAGGTAGAGAGGGAGGGAGGACAGGCCACTAGAGGAGAAAATGAGAGGGCACCGCTGGGAGAAGAGTGCCATCTGCTGAGCTTCCCACGGGCACCGTGGAGCACACTGCCCCTTCCCACCAGCCCAGCACTGACTGACCCAAATCAAGCCCTGGTGAGCAGGTGCCCATGGAGAAATCTGGAAAATAAAGGCAAAAAGGATTGGAAAGCCTGATCTTTGGGAGGCTCAAGACAGACCAACCGATTCCTTTCCTAGTATCATTCCTACTGGCTGTGGGTCTGGGTAAGTTGTGTTACTGTATTCCCGGGCAAGTAGTGTTACCTGTACTGTGTGCTTATTCTTTCTCAACTTCACCTTCCTCTCCTAGAAAATGAGTTCTTAGAGAATTTAAATGAAATGATAGCTGGTAAGTGCCTGACACAGTGGAGGTACATTCATTTCTCCTTCCAGGGAAGATAAGCCATTTAGTCTTTAAAATATATAGTGAGGCCCTAGCTGGTTTGGTTCAGTGAATAGAGCATTGACCTGCAGACTGAAGGGTCCCAGGTTTGATTCCAGTCAAGGACACATGCCCAGGTTGCATGGTTGGTCTCCAGTAGGGGACATGCAGGAGGTAGTCAATCAATGATTCTTTCTCATCATTGATCTATCTATCTATCTATCTATCTATCTATCTATCTATCTATCTATCTTCTTTTCTGAAATCAATAAAAATATATTTTTTTAAAAATACATGGTGAGATTTAGAATTAGAAAAAAAAGTCATTTTACATTTTCCTGAGAAGCCACAGAAACGACAGATGTAACACATCTGTCACAGGGGGGTTGCTCATCAGTCTGTGGGAGCTATTCCTGGTGTGCCAGAGCATCTCCCAAAATCAGGCCAGCCAGGGATGGCAGGGGAAGAAGAATGAGGCTGGGGTCCAGGGCTAGGGTCCCAGCCCAGGCTCTGCCAGTGAACTGTGTGGCTTTAGGCACATCGCTAAGCCTCCATGGACACACTTTGCCTGATGCCTTTTGCCCCTTTTATCACAGATTTGGAATCTGTGATTCCATGAGGCCTGCTTAGCACTCCTTGCAAATCCGTGATTGACCTGCTAGCCAATCAATTAGGAAATCAGCCTATCTGTTCATTTAGTTCAACTCCATGTCTTTTATGGTTGCAATGATGGAAGGATCTAATGTGCCAGTGGCTGGGCTGCAGAGGCCTGGCTTGCAAGGATAGCCAGATCTTTACAAAAATCAGTAAAGACTAGTATACTTTAAAAAATATATATATATTTTATTGATTTTTTTACAGAGAGGAAAGGAGAGGGATAGAGAGTTAGAAACATCAATGAGAGAGAAACATCGATCAGCTGCCTCCTGCACACCCCCCACTGGGGATGTGCCCACAACCAAGGTACATGCCCTTGACCGGAATCGAACCTGGGCCCCTTCAGTCTGCAGGCCAATGCTCTATCCACTGAGCCAAACCGATTAGGGCGAGACTTGTACACTTTTGATTACAGGTAACAGAAATGAACCTAAAGCATCTAAGGCCAAAAGGGTCCTGTATGGTATCAGGGTCTCCTCCAGGATCGATGTGCAGAGTGATTATGAAGGCCATACCAAGGCCTGGAACCAGAAAGTAGGAAGCCCATACCAATCCAGGCAGCTGCTTTTACTCTGTCTCCCTGGGGCACCTGGCCTCTCATTTTTGCTTCTTCCTGTGCATCTTGGTTTATGCAATCAATTGGATAGCAACAGTGAATCTCTTTTGCAAATTCATGAAAGAAAGAATCTGAGTGACTGGCCCTGCTTGGATGGAATACCTACCCATAGTCCACTCGGCATTCATAAACCACTATAATAATCTCTTAAATATAATCTCTCTGGGCTACCTCCTGGGTGAGTAAAATTGGGGAAATCTCAGAGAAGGGGAGTTTGGGACTGCCCTGATACCCCAAACAGGGTTGTGTTATTTAGGATACAAGTTTTGCTGCTATAGCAAAACCCCAAATAATAAAGGCTTAGACAAGATGGAAGTTTCTTTCTCTCCTGTGTGTAACAGTCTGAGTGCAAACAGTTCAGGGATAATATGGTGGCTCCACAGTGCTAGGGACCCAGGCTCCTTCTAGCTTGCTGCTCTGCTCTTATGATATTTGATTTATTCATGTGGTTAAAGAAGGCTCACCATAATGTCCACATTTCAATCAAGGCAAAAGGGGATAGGGAGGGCATGGGCCTTCCTTTTAAAGGTGCAATCATTCCTACTAACTTCTCATTAACCAGAATCTGGTCAGGTGGACATTCTGCAAAAGAGATGGAGAAAGGTTGACTTTAGCTAGATAGTCATGAACCCAGTCAAAAATCCCAAGAAGATCAAATCGATATTGGGGGATGACCTCCTACAATGAGCAATAGTGGCCTTGGTTCTTGGAAATGCACCAAAGTTTTTATCTCATTTTACTCTAGCTATGGGAGATTATTGCCAAGGAAGAGATGTGGCAAAAGCCTGGGAAGAATGTCAACATGGAGAAGCTTAGGAAGATGTGACTAGGAGGAGGTTAGACTAAATAATTTTTTAAATCCTCTGTATTCTTAACACCACTTCAAGAAAGGCATGGGGTAGATGTGCCTTTTCCCCTATCCTAGAGTACAGAAAAGGAACTTCTTAGGATAGATTGCAGAAGTGAGATTATAACAGTTTTTTTAAGGAATGGATTTTCAGTGCTGTGGTTCTTGTAAGCCTAGCTCAGCTCTGCTCAACAAGAGGGAGTTGAAGTCATTTCCTTTAGGTGCTATTCACACATATTATGTTCCTGCCTAGCAACCCCATCCTGCAGCTGTGTTTGGCAGAGAAGTTCAGAGCAGCTAAACCACCAGTAAAGCTGTGTTGAGCCCCTACTGTATGTAGGGCACTGTGCTGACTTCTGTAGAAGAGCCCATGGTGGTACAAGGTGTATCTAAGAGAAGGTGGTGTTCACTGACCCCTTCATCTCAGCCACAGAGTAACCTTATCTCTAGCTGAGGTCTTCCTGTTCACCAGTAATTACTTGGTGGGACAAGAGCTTCAGTTCCGACTCAGCGGATAGGGTCATGAGTCATGATGCATATGGTAACTGTGGCTTCGCTGACAGTGCATTTGCCATCTCAGTGCTGCACTCGACTTTCGGCAAAAAAGGAAATCAGAGGGGATTTCCAGGCACTTGACAGCATAGACTGTGTGTGTGTGTGTGTGTGTGTGTGTGTGTGTGTGTGTGTGTGTGTGTGTTTGAGCTTGTTGGGATGGGGAAGGCAGAGGGTGTTACAAAATGACTGGGAAATTAAGAACTCAAAGTAGACTTCGTAGCTTTTCATCACAGTGATGTCAAGATGAGGTAGGACAGTCGGGAGCAGAAAGAGCCCCAAGCTAGAAGTCAACTTGGAGTCACACTCTATTTGGCTACAACTGAATTGAGTGACCTTTCCATATTCAAACATTATTTCACCCATTTTAAAAAACAGGGATAATAATTGACTTGCTCAACTCCAAAGGATTTACAAAATGAGAGAGAATTGGACTGTGGGCCTCTCAAAGGCAAGAACTGTGTTTAATGTCTCCCTGTCCCTTCAGCACTGGGTGTACACTGTGCACATAGTAACTCTTCAGTGAGGGTTGTCTGGATTGAATCACTGAAACCACCTGTCCTCTTTACATGTAAGGAAACTGAAACCCAGTGAGGGACAGTGACTTGTGTAAGGCCACACAGGTTAGTTGGGGAGATTAAGCACTTGGCACATGCTCTACATTCAATCAGCATTGTATCCTTTCTTTTTACATGGCAGTGCCAGGAGTAGAATTCAGATCTTTTAACTCTAACACCGCTGCTCTTGCCCCTCACCATATTGCCTCTGAGTTATTTGGCTAAAATCAGAGAGCTTAAGACTAAAATTGGATTCATTGGCAAGAGAGTTGTTGCTGACACCTTGTCCACCAAGGGCATCTGTGCCCTTGGTTTAAGTACAATGGTTAAAGAACAGGGACTGTGGAGCCAGACTGCCATTTATTAGCTTTCTGACCTCATTTAATCTCTTTATGCCTCAGCTTTCCCATCTGTAAAATGGGGGTTGAAATGGTACTTAACCTCACAAGGTTGTGAGGATTAAATGAGTTAAAATATGAAAAGTACTCAGGGAGTGCCTGGTACATAGTAAGCACATCATTAAGTATTTAGTGCTATTCAAGCTTTTATTGCTGTAGTGGTGGCAACTGAGTTGGTAACTATAATCAGCTTTAATAGGACAGTCATTACATAATATTGGTTTGTTATTTCTGAATAGAATAAGATTCTTATGGGTGTTTTAAAGAACTGGAGGACTGTAAATTCTTGGAGGGCTAAGGCACTTCTCCAGTAAAGACCCTCAAGGATTGAGATAGTGCCATACAAGTGGGGGACAATTATAAAGCAATGACCAATAACTACTGGGGAGGTACAGACCTGGTGTAACCATCCTCTATCCACAGTGCACCGAGGCTAAGATGGGATACTGGCTTTCTGCAAGCACATCTCCTTTTTCCTTTGAAATCTTTAAAATCTCTGCTTCAATCCAAATTTCCTCAGCAATGGACAGACAACAGAATCCCCAAGCACAAAGGAGGTGGCTGAATGCCAAAGGACTTGAGCCAGGAAAACTCTGTGAGAGGCAACCTAGCTCCTGCCAAGAATGGGACATGATTCCCTACCCCTGCCCCACAGCGGGCCCCCCAACCTCCTCTCATTCCCATCCCCCTTTCGCCCCCCAGTCCTATGGGCTACAGGTTTCTGCCTGAAAAAGCAATTAGGAGCTGCTCACTCAGGATCTTTTCTCCTGACCTACTTCCTAAGTGCAGGGGCAGAATGCTTGCTCTGCTGAGAAGGGTAGCATTAACTCAACATTCCCACAGCCAAACGTCATCCCGGATGCTGAGTATCTGTCACTCATTCACAGCCAATTGCCACACCTGAGAGATGGCTTTTCTTAATGGTTTCCCATGTCAACACGCGGACTGACTAACCTGACAGGTTCCTGGAGTAGAAACCTGTTTCCTGGCATAAATGTACTTTCTACTTTTTCTGTTGTGTGCCTGTTTTTGTAGTTTGGTTCAGAGCTACCATTTGCCATGGTTCCAGGAACCCATCCTGAGATTGTCATTCCAAAGTTGTCCTAGTTTCTTCTTCTTTTCTTCTTCTTCTTCTTCTTCTTCTTCTTCTTCTTCTTCTTCTTCTTCTTCTTCTTCTTCTTCTTCTTCTTCTTCTTCTTCTTTTTCTTCTTCTTCTTCTTCTTCTTCTTCTTCTTCTTCTTCTTCTTCTTCTTCTTCTTCTTCTTCCTCATAATCATCATCATCATCTGCAGAATACCTAACAGAGTACCTATTATGTGATTAAGTATTTCATATATATTATCTTTAATATGCCTGGTACCCAACCTTGCAAGGTAGATACATTAAGAGAGTGTTTCTCAGAGTTTTTTATTTAAATGATTTTTAAAAATGTATTGATTGATTTTAGAGAGAGAGAGAAAGGGAGAGGGAAAGAGAGAAAAACATTGATTTGTAGTTCTGCTTATTTACGCATTCATTGGTTGGCTTTTGCATGTGCCCTGACGAGATCGAACCCACAACCTTAGTGTATCAAGACGATGCTCTAACCAAGTGAGCTACCTGGCCGGGCTGCTGCTCAGACATTAATGTGCATATAAACCACCTGGGAATCTTTTTTTTTAAAATATATTTTATTGATTTTTTACAGAAAGGAAGGGAGAGAGATAGAGAGCTAGAAACATCGATGAGAGAGAAACATCGATCAGCTGCCTCCTGCACATCTCCTACTGGGGATGTGTCTGCAACCCAGGTACATGCCCTTAACCGGAATCGAACCTGGGACCTTTCAGTCCGCAAGCCGACGCTCTATCCACTGAGCCAAACCGGTTTTGGCTGGGAATCTTTTTTTTTAATTGACTCCCATTTTATATATATATGTTTTTATTGATATCAGAGAGGAAGGGAGAGGGAGAGAGAGATAGAAACATCTATATAATAAAAGCCTAAGTGACCATTCTGGCAGAACAACTGAACGACCGGTTGCTATGATGTACACTGACCACCAGGGGCAGACGCTCAACACAGGAGCTGGCCCCTGGTGGTCAGTGCGCTCCCACAGGGGGAGTGCCGCTCAGCCAGAAGCCGGGCTCACAGCTGGCGAGTGCAGCAGCGGTGGTGGGAGTCTCTCCTGCCTCCGCGGCAGCACTAAGGAGCAGCGAGCTGAGTGGTAAGAGGCTAGCAGGCAGGTGGTAAGGAGCAAGGGGTCCCAGACTGCAAGAGGGTGCATGCTGGGCTGAGGGACCAACACTCCCCCCGCCCCTGCATGAATTTCATGCACCGGGCCTCTCATCAATGATAAGAGAGAATCATTAATTGGCTGCCTCTTGCACGCCCCCTACTGGGGATCGAACCTGCAACTTAGGCATGTACCCTTGACTGGAATTGAACCTTGGATCCCTCAGTCCACAGGCTGATGCTCTATCCACTGAGCCAAACTGGCTAGGGCTGGGAATGTTATTAAAATGCAAATTTTGGCCCAGATGGTGTGGCTTAGTGATTGAGTATCAACCTATGAACCAGGAGGTCATGGTTTGATTCCCCATGAGGGCACATGCCTGGGTTGTGGGCCTGACCCCCATTGTGGGGCATGCAGGAGGTAGCCAATCAATGATTCTCTCTTCTTTTTTAATTTTATTTTATTTACTTTTTAGTGGGGGAGATTTTTTTTTTAATTTTTGTTTTATTGCTTAAAGTATTACAAAGAGTATTACATATGTCTCCTTTTTTTCCCCCTTGACATTCCCCCGGTCTCCCCTACCCGCCAGTGTCTTGTGTCCATTGGTTATGCTTATATGCATGCATACAAGTCCTTCAGTTGATCTCTCACCCCTCGCCACTCACCCCCCAACCCTCCCCGGCTTTCCTGCTGTAGTTTGACAGTCTGTTCGATGCTGCTCTGCCTCTGTATCTATTTTTGTTCATCAGTTTATAATGGTCTTTATTATCCATAAATGAGTGCGATCATGTGGTATTTTTCTTTCATTGACTGGCTTATTTCACTTAGCATAATGCTCTCCAGTTCCATCCATGCTGTTGCAAATCGTAAGAATTCCTTTTCTTTTTACAGCAGCATAGTATTCTGTTGTGTAGATGTACCACAGTTTTCTAATCCTTTCATCTGCTGATGGGCACTTAGGTTGTTTCCAAATCTTAGCTATGGTAAATTGTGCTTCTATGAACATAGGGATGCATATATCCTTTCTGATTGGTGTTTCTGGTTTCTTGGGATATATTCCTAGAAGTGGGATCACTGGGTCAAATGGGAGTTCCATTTTTAACTTTTTGAGGAAACTCCATACTGTCTCCCATAGTGGCTGCACCAGTCTGCATTCCCACCAGCAGTGCACAAGTGTTCCCTTTTCTCCACATCCTCTGCAATGATTCTCTCTTTTCATTGATGTTTCTATCTCTCTTCCTTTCTTCTCTGAAATCAATAAAAATATATTTTTTAAAAATAAATTAAATTAAATGCAGATTCTGTTGAGTAAGTCTTGGGTTCTACATTTCTACAAGCTCCCAGGTGATATTGATGCTGCTGGTTCAAACTCTAGAGTAGCAATGATATCAGGAGGAAACTTTTGGTTGCATGTGAACTAGTTGAGTAAGAAGCAGAATTTATTACAAGGATATGGGGTGTTACAGGATAAAAAATGGGCCTCAAGAAGAGTTGAAGCCAGGGAGGACTCTCTTTGTCTCCTGATTCTGCTTTCTTCTTGCACTTACCTTATTGTTTCATTCCTCCTCTGTCCCCTCCTTTCTTCCTTTCCTCTCTGAACTGTTTAGTGCCAAGGCAGTTCTGCCCACAGTCCTGTGGATTCCATTTCTTCCTTAATTTACTCTCTTGCTTTATTGGTGCATATATTTCAGTAACTTCCTAAAAAGTGAACAAAGGAAGTAAAATTTTTGCTTATGCTACTGAAAGGGTCTTTATACTTGATCAATAGTTTGCTGAAGTATGTAATTCTAGCTTCCAGAGTGGCTATGTGATACCAAGGCCATTTCAATTCTCTATCTTTTGTATCTCATGTCTGAAAGCATTTAGATTCTCCTCTCTAACCTCCAGTACCTGGAAGTACACAATGATGTGCTCTGGGATGGGTCTTTTCTTATTCATTCTACTGGACACTTGATGAATTCTTTTGACCTGAGAAATTATGCCCTGCTGTAGAAAAAAAAAGCGTTGATTATTTGTTTAATTATTTCTCCCCCTCTCTTTTCTTTGTTTAATTTATCTGGAGCTCCTGTTATTAGCATGTTGGATCCCCTGTGCCCACCCTTTAATCTTCTTATCTTCTGTGCCTAATTTCCCATCTCTTTATCTCTTTGTTTTACTTTTTGTGAGGTTTTACAAACTTCTTTTCTAACTTTTCAAATTGAATTTTAAATATTTTTATTTTATATTTTCAATTTTCAGAAGTTCTCTCTTTATTTTCTGAATATTTCTCTTTTTTAATAGAATACTAGTCTTATTTCATTTATGTAATAGCTTTTCTTCTGTCTCCAGGATATTATTATCCCTTTCCTTTTTGAACTTTTCTTCTCTTTATATTTTTTCTCTGTGTTTCTTATTTCTTTACTAGAGGCCTGATACATGAAATTTGTGTAAAAGTAGGCCTTCATTCCCCCGGCTGCCGGTACTGGCTTCCCTCCGGCGCCCAGGACCCGTGCTTTCCTCCCAGCCCTGGCTTCATCCGGAAGGTCCTCCGGAAGGACGTCCACTCTAATTAGCATATTACATTTTTATTATTATAGATTTTGGTCTCTGTCTTCCATGTAGGCTCTCTGTTTACATTAGTGAGGCACTAAACAGTTGAATGAAAAGGGAACTAAGTAGTGATGGATAGAAGACCTTTCATTGTACTCTTTTGAATCATTTGAACTCTGAGCCATCCTATCTAATAAAAGAGTAATATGCAAATTGACCATCACTCCAACACCCAAGATGGCCACCACAAGATGGCCAGCAGGGGAGGGCAGTTGAGAGGGACCAGGCCTGAAAGGGAGGGCAGTTGGGGGTGACCAGGCCTGCAGGGCAGGGCAGTTGGGGGGAACCATGCCTGCAGGGGAGGACAGTTGGGGGCAACCAGGCCTGCAGGGGAGGGCAGTTAGGGGTGACCAGGCTGGCAAGGGAGGGCAGATAGGGGTGACCGGGCCAGCAGGGGAGGGCAGTTGGGGGCAACCAGGCCTGCAGGGGAGGACAGTTGGAAGGGACCAGGCCAGCATGGGGGGAGAGTTAGGGGCAACTGGGCCAGCAGGGGAGCAGTTAGGCATCAAGCAGGCTGGCAGGGAAGTGGTTAGGGGGTGATCAGGCAGGAAGGCAGGTGAGCAGTTGGGAGTCAGCAGTCCTGGATTGTGAGAGGGATGTCCCAGATTGGAGAGGGTGCAGGCTGGGCTGAGGGACAACTCCCATGCACAAATTTTGTGCACCAGGCCTCTAGTTTTAGTATAAACCTTATTAAAAAAAAAAAAAAGAAAAACAATACTTTTTAAACTGTATTTTAAGCTTTATGTACTTGGGTATGGCTTGTCCATTGGAGAACTTCACTCTAGAGATATAGAGATGGGATGTCAAGCAGCTTTTCCTTTGAGGTGACTTCCAAGTGTCAGTGTTTAAGTTTCTCTCTGGGCCATTAAATATTTTCTGATAAGAATCTTCTAGACTCCTACATGGAGATAGGTGTTGGGGGAGGGTATAAGCCGACCTGACAGTTTTTCTGAATGAGAGTGGAGGAAGGCTGGATACTGCACTATTCAGAATGCAGATTTTCAGCCAGGTGCTTCCATCCTCTCCCAACTATACAGGTATACCTCATTTTATTATGTTTTACTTTATTGCACTTTGCAATTACTGTGCTTTTTTACATATTGAAGGTTTGTGGCAACCCTGTGTTGAGCAAGTCTATAGATGCCATTTTTCCAATAGCATTTGCTTGCTTTGTGTCTCTATCACATTTTGATAATTCTCAAACTTTTAAAATGTACTTGTCATAGTGATCTGAAATCAGTGCTCTTTGTAATTGCTTTGGAGCACCATGAACCACACCCATATAAGACGGTAAACATGTATGTTCTGACTGCTCCTCCAAACAGCTATTCCCCTATCTCTCCCTCTCCTCTGTCCTCCCTATTCCTTAAGTCACAACAATACTGAAATTAGGCCCATCAATACCCCTACAATGGCCTCTAAATGGAAGCCCATCTGTAATCATCTATCAACACTAATAAAAGAGAAAAATGGTAATTGGCGTACGAGCTACCCTTTTCATTCGCTAATCAGGGCTATATGCAAATTAACTGCCAACTAAGATTGGCAGTTAACTGCCAACAAGATGGCGGCTAATTTGCATATGTAGGCACAATGCAGGGAGGCGAAAGGGAAAGCAGGAAGAAGCCCCCTGCCACTGACAGTGATTGGAAACCCAGGGGGGAGCTAAGAGCTGGGGGGCAGGGCAAAGGCGGCCCTGGGGCCGCCTTTGCCCTGCCCCCCAGCCATGATCGGAGAATCAGGTGCTTTTTCCGCCCTGGCCAGTGATAGCAGGAAGTAGGGTTGGAGCCAGCGATGGGAGCTGGGCACGGTCGAAGCTGGCAGTCCCAGGAGCTAGGGGTCCCTTGCCTGGGCCTAAAGTGAAGCTCACGATCGTGGGGCCGCTGCAGCTGCGGGTCCCCGCTGCCTGGGCCGGATGCCTCAGCCAGAGGCGTCCTGCAGGGGCAGGGGCGGAGCCCGCACGATCGCAGCGCCCCCCGCTGCCACTGCAGGTCCCCACTGCCCGGGCCGGACGCCTAGGCCAGAGGCGTCAGGCCTGGGCAAGGGGCCGATCCTGCGATTGGAGGGTGATGAGGGTCAACGCCTGAGGGCTCCCAGTATGTGAGAGGAGGCAGGCTGGGTTGAGGGACACTCCCCCCCCCCACACACACACCCAGTGCACGAATTTCATGCACCGGGCCCCTAGTATGATAATAATAGCAATATTAATATTACTATTGAATGCTTACTGTGTTCCAGGCACTGTTGTAATTACTTTACATGCATTAACTCATTTAGTCCTGTGAGAAAATTAAGGTACAGAGAGGTTAACTGACTTCCCAAGGTCACACAGATGGTAGAACCATAAGCTCACAACCTATAATTATTTTCATTTTAGTGTTTAACATGCTGTTTCCCCCCATGTGTATATAAAGGCATTTTGATTTATTTTAGAAAATAGGATCATAAACATACTTAACAGATGTTAAGTGTGCTTCTTTGTTCAGGGTATAAATTTGTAATACCTGTGGCATGCCTTTTAATTTTAAGAAGTTCTTCAAGCAATAGAAGTTTAATATTTTTGATATCTATTATTCTTTTCCTTTGTGATTTCTGCCTTTTTAAAAAATTGTTTTTATTTAAGTACTAGAGGCCCGGTGCATGAAATTTGTGCATGGGAGAGGGGGTGTCCCTCAACCTGGCTTGTGCCCTCTCACAATCCAGGACCCCTCGGGTAGGGTCCCTAGGCCTGGCTGGTGATCAGGGCCTATCAGGGCTTTCCTTCCCCTGGCTGCCAGCAGCTGGCCCCACCCCTGCCACTACCACTGCTTGCCATCTGTGTGATGTTCGCCCCTCCTCCCCTGCCACTGGTCGCTTCCCTCTGTGGGTGGCAGGTGTGAGGTGTGATCGCTTGGCTGGTCTGGGCCTCCCTCTGCGGGGTGATCATGGGGCGATAGTGAGATCCCCGGACAAATCACATCTCACCCACCTTGGCTGGCCTGGCACCAGTATGTGCATAGCGTGGTCATCAGGAAGGTCATCCAGACAGTCGTTCTGCTGTTCAGTCGTTCGGTCAATTTGCATATTACACTTTTATTCTTATAGATAGTTGGTATACAATATTCCATTTGCTTCAGGAGCACACTATAGTGATTCAACATTTATATACCTTACAATGAGATCACCACACTAAGTCTGTAATCACCTATCACCATGCATACTTATCATAATATTATTGACTACATTCTCCTTCATCTGTTTCCTTCTGATAACCATTAATTTGGTTTCTGTTTCTATGAGTCTGTTTTGGTTTTGTTGTTTTATATTCCACATATAAGTGAAATCATATGCTATCCTCTAAGTTCAACCATGTGGTCGCAAATGGCAAGATTTCATTCTTTTTATGGTTGAGTAATATTCCATTGTATATATGTACCATTTTCTTTATTCACATATGGATGAACAACCAGGTTGCTTCTATATCTTGGCTATTATAAATAATGCTACAGTGAACAAGAGGTGCATATATCTTTTTAAATGTGTTTTCATTTTCTTGGATTAATACTCAGAAGTGGAATTGCCATATGGTACATCTCATTGCACGTTTTTTGTGTATCTCCATACTGTTTTCCATAGTGGCTGCACCAATTTGCAGTCTCATCAAAAGTGCAGAAGTGTTCCCTTTATTTCACATCCTCCCCAACATCTGTTATTTATTGACTTTTTGATAATAGCCATTCTGACTGGTGAGAGGTGAATACTCACTGTGGTTTTGATTTGCATTTCCCTGGTGATTAGTGATGCTGAGCATCTTTTCATATGTCTATTGACCATCTGTATGTCCTCTCTGAAGAAATGTCTCATCATGTCCTCTGCCCATTTTTTGTAGAATTGTTTAATTTTTTGTTATTAAATTGTATAAGTTCCTTATATATTTTAGATATGAACCCTTTATCAGATATATCATTTGAGAATATATTCTTCCATTCAGAACGTTGTCTTTTTGTTTTGTTGATAGTTTCCTTTACTGTACAGCATTTTAGTTTGATGTAGGTAGTCACATTTGTTTATTTTTGCTTTTGTTTCCCTTTCTCTAGGGACATATCCAAGAGGATATTACTAAAACTTTATTGGGCACTCTCTCTTTTTGCTTGAAGAGTCTCATCAATTTTATTTATCTTTTAAAGAACCAGTTCTTAGATTCATTGATCTTTTCTATTGTTTTTTCTTTAGTCTCCATTTCATTTATTTCTGTTCTTATCTTTATTTTTTCCTTCCTTCTACTAACTTTGGGTTTCGTTTGTTTTTCTTTTCCTAGTTCTTTTAGCTGTAAAGTTAGATTGATTATTTGGGATTTTTCTTGCTTCTTGAGGTAGACCTGTATGACTCTAAACTTTTTTTTTTAATTGAATCTTTATTGTTCAGATTATTACATTTGTTCCTCTTTCCCCCCCCCCCCATCCTCCCAGCTCCCACCCCACCCTCCGCCCTCACTCCCCACCCACTGTCCTCATCCATAGGTGCACGATTATTGTCCAGTCTCTTTTCGCATCTCCCACACCCCTTTCCCCCCCAAGAATAGTCAGTTCATTCCCTTTCTATGTCCCTGATTCTATTATGATCACCAGATTATTTATTCACTTGATTCTTAGATTCACTTGTTGATAGATGCATATTTGTTGTTCATAATTTGTATCTTTACCTTTTTCTTCCTCTTCCTCTTCTTAAAGGATACCTTTCAGCATTTCATATAATGCTGGTTTGGTGGTGATGAACTCCTTTAGCTTTTCCTTATCTGTGAAGCTCTTTATCTGACCTGCAATTCTGAATGATAGCTTTGCTGGATAAAGTAATCTTGGTTGTAGGTTCTTGGTATTCATCACTTTGAATATTTCTTGCCATTCCCTTCTGGCCTGCAAAGTTTCTGTTGAGAAATCAGCTGACAGTCGTATGGGTATTCCCTTGTAGGTAACTCGGTTTCTTTCTCTTGCTGCTTTTAAGATTCTCTCTTTGTCTTTTGCTCTTGGCATTTTAATTATCAAGTGTCTTGGTGTGATCCTCTTTGGATTCCATTTGTCTGGGGTTCTCTGCGCTTCCTGGACTTGTAAGTCTATTTCTTTCACCAGGTAGGGGAAGTTTTCTGTCATTATTTCTTCAAATAGGTTTTCAATATCTTGCTCTCTCTCATTTTCTGGCACCCCTATAATTCTGATGTTGGTGCGCTTGAAGCTGTCCCAGAGGCTCCTTACACTATCTTCGTATTTTCGGATTCTTTTTTCATTTTGCTTTTCTGGTTGGGTGTTTTTTGCTTCTTCGCATTTCGAATCTTTGACTTGATTCTTGCGCTCCTCTGGTCTGCTGTTGGGTGTCTGTATAATATTCTTTATTTCAGTCAGTGTATGCTTAATTTCTAGTTGGTTCTTTATCACAACATCGAGGGTCTCATTAGATTTCTTGAGGATCTCACTACATTTATCGGCGGTTTCTAGACAGTTCTTAAGAGACCTTAAAAGTGTGGTTCTGAACTCAATATCCTCCATTGACAGTTTTGTCCTGTTTCTTTGTCTCCGCATTTTTTATGCTTTCTTGGTACACCCCCAAGTGGTCTTTGTGCGCAGTCTTATTGCCTTTAAGCCTTGATTGATGTCGGCAATAGCAGCAGTGATTTGACCTCCGGGCTAACTGGCTATGAGAGTCAGCTGTGTCTGCAGTGGGAGAGCTTCTGTGCTGGATTGCCGGGGTCCAGCCCCAGCAGGTCCAGGGGTCCCCAAAGGTGTAGACGGAGTCGGCGAAGAAGGAATGACACGGAGACAGCGTTCAGTTGATCAGCAGCCTAGCCAGGATCTCCAGCCAAGTTCTGGTCTCGATCTCCAGAGAGGCTCTGCTGTTTATTGTCTTGTTACATCCGTATTTATACCAGTTGATTTTAATCCTGTCAATTTCTATTACAAAGGTTAGGGTGTTTCTTATCTCCATTCCAGGGAGTAAAGATTATGTAGCTTAAGCATGATTGTTTGTAGTGATTAACTACCCGCCTGGCACTTAGTTAAGGAGTTTCATCCCCTCCCTGACTTCAGGGAAAAATTCCTACCTGGGGAAACAACCTTTCTAGGAGAGGCATCCCCTCCCTGACTTCAGGGAAAAATTCCTACCTGGGGAAACAACCTTTCTTGGAGAGGTGACCTTGGTTAAAACACACAGCGCTAAGGGGAGCAAACATATTAAGAACAGTATGCTATATACGCCAGGTCCCTTGAAACATATGCTGTGCAGATGTTTCTTTCCTGCAGCGACTGTGTCAGGCAGCAAGGATGGACCGGCTTCCGGCACTGGATCTCTAGGGTGGTGCTAATCTAGCCTTTGCCTGAGGCTATCCGGCAAATGGTTCTGCGCCGGGCTTGGGCGGGGCGGGTCCCCGGGGATCTACAGGGCGGGCGGAGCGAGCAGTTATGGCTGCTCTCAGTTCCTTCCCCAGGGGCTCTGCCTCTCAGAGTCCCAGCAATGGCTGAAAACCTCGGAGAGAAAGCCGCCTTCGAGTTCCGACCGAAGCCAGATAGTCCCCCTTCTCCCGTTTGAGTCTGGGTCCCCAGAGACTCGCCCGGATCTGGAGCTCAGAGTCTGAAACTCCCTCCTGATTGAAAACAACAACCGCGCCCTCCGCCGCCAGCCCGCTCCGCACGCGCACTCTGCACCTCAGTATTTCACTTCAGCACTGCGCCTCCTCTGAGTCTGGGTATGATATTCTCTTTCCTCCTAGTTGTAGAATTTCCACTCAGCCAGCCTTCCTATAGTTCTGGATGCTGTCTGTTCTGTCCTTTAGTTATATCTCTGAAGTGGTTGTTCGAGGGCAGCAATCTCCGGCGTTAACCTATGCCGCCATCTTGGTTTCTCCCTCTTAAAAAAAAAAAAAAATCTAAACTTTTCTCTTAAAACTGCTTTTGTTGCATGCATCCCATAAATTTCGTAAAGTTGTGTTTTCATTTTCATTTGTCTTAAGGTAATTTTGATTTCCTGCTTAATGTCCTTTTTAATACATTAGTTGTTTAGTAGCATGTTGTTACACTCCTTGTATTTGTGTTTTTTTCTGGTTTTCTTCTTGTAGTTGATTTCTAATTTTATGCCACTGTGGTCAGAAAAGATGCTTGATATAAATTTCAATCTTCTAAACTGTATTGAGGCTTGTTTTGTGGCCTAATATGAGATCTATCCTGTAAAATGTCCCATGTGCACTTGAGAAAATGTGTAATCTGCAGTTTGGGGATGTCTATAAATGTCTAAAGTTCTATAAATGTCTATTAATTTGATTTAATGTAGCATTTAAGGCCATTATTTCCTTATTAATTTTCTATCTGGATGATCTATTCATTGAGGTAAGTAGGCTATTAAAGTACACAATATTTTTGTATTACTGTTAATTTCTGCCTTTATCTTCATTAATATTTACTTCATATACTTGAGTGCTCCTATGTTGGGTGTGTAGATGTTTACAATTATTGCATCATTTTCTTGGATTGACCCCATCATTATGTAGCATCCTTCTTTGTCCCTTTTTACATTCTTTGTTTTAAAATCTATTTTGTCTGCTGTAAGTATTACTATTCCACTTTCTTTTTATTTCTATTTGCATGGAATATTTCTTTCCATCCCTTCACTTTCAATCTGTATATATATATATATATATATATATATATATATATATATATATATATTAGCTAAAGTGAGTCTCTTGTAGGCAGCACATATATTGGTCTTGCATTTTTATCCATGCAGTCACACTATGCCTTTTGATTGAAGCATTTAGTCCATTTACATTTAAAGGGAATTATCGACTGATATGTTCTTATTGTCATTTTGTTAATTGTTTTTGTTCTTCGCTTTCCCTTTTTCTTTTCTTGAATTGGTTCCTTTTCATTTGCTGGTTCTCTTCAGTGTTTTGACTGGATTTCTTTCTCTTTATTTTTTCTGTATTTTTGGTAGGTTTTTGGTTTGTGGCTATCATGAGGTTTATATATATATTCAGCTATATCTAAAATTGAACATTTTTCATTATTGATTTTTAGAGAGAGAGGAAGGGATAGAGAGATAAAAACATTGATGAGAAAGAAACATCAACATCAATTGGCTGCCTCTTGCACGCCCCCTACCAGGGATTGAGCCCACAACCCAAGCATGTGCCCTGACTGGAAATCAAACTAGTGACCTCTTGGTACATGGGTTGATGCTGAAACACTGAGCTATACCAGCCAGGCTATCTTCAGCTATATCAATAATAGTCTCTTTTAAGTTAGCATTTAAGTTCAAAGGCATTCTGAAAGCACTATATTTTTACTCCCCATTCCATGCTTTATGGGTTTTTTTTTGTTTTTTTAATATATTTTTATTGATTAAGATATTACATATGTGTCCTTATCCCCACGTTACCCCCTACCCACCCCACCCCCGCTCATGCCCTCACCCCCCCCCCCCATTGTCCGTGTCCATTGGTTAGGCCTATATGCTTGCATATAAGTCCTTTGGTTAATCTTTCCCCCTTACCCCCACCCTCCCCTACCTTCCCTCCAAGGACCGACAGTCCAATCAATGCCTCTCCGTCTCTGGATCAGTCCTTGTTCATCAGTTTATGTTGTTCATTGTATTCCACAAATGAGTGAGATCATGTGGTATATTTCCGCTCTCCAGTTCCATCCATGCTGTGGCAAATGGTAAGAGTTCCTTTTTCTTCTTCCTCTTCTTAAAGAATACCTTTCAGCATTTCATATAATGCTGGTTTGGTGGTAATGAACTCCTTTAGCTTTTTCTTATCTGTGAAGCTCTTTATCTGACCTTCTATTCTGAATGATAGCTTTGCTGGATAAAGTAATCTTGGTTGTAGGTTCTTGCTATTCATCACTTTGAATATTTCTTGCCACTCTCTTCTGGCCTGCATGGTTTCTGTTGAGAAATCAGTTGACAGTCGTATGGGTACTCCCTTGTAGGTAACTGACTGTCTTTCTCTTGCTGCTTTTAAGATTCTCTCTTTGTCTTTTGCTCTTGGCATTTTAATTATCAAGTGTCTTGGTGTGGTCCTCTTTGGATTCCTTTTGTTTGGGGTTCTCTGTGCTTCCTGGACTTGTAAGTCTATTTTTTTCACTAGGTAGGGGAAGTTTTCTGTCATTATTTCTTCAAATAGGTTTTCAATATCTTGCCCTCTCTCTTCTTCTGGTACCCCTATAATTCTGATGTTGGTACGCTTGAAGTTGTCCCAGAGGCTCCTCACACTATCTTCATATTTTTGGAATCTTTTTTCTTTTTTGGTTGGGTATTTTTTGTTTCTTTGTATTTCAAATCTTTGACTTGATTCTTGGGATCCTCTTGTCTGCTGTTGGATCTCTGTATATTATTCTTTATTTCAGTCAGTGTATGCTTAATTTCTAGTTGGTCTTTTTTCATATCCTCCAGGGTCTCACTAAATTTATCGGCGGTTTCCATAAAATTCTTGAAAAACCTTATAAATGTGGTTTTGAAATCTATATCCAGTCGTTTGCTTTCCTCCATTTCTGTCATTTGTGACCTGTTTCTTTGTCTCCACATTTTTTATGCTTCCCTGTGTTGGTAGAGTGGTTTTGTGTGCTAGGTGTCCTATAGGGCCCAGTGGCTCAGCCTCCCCCGTTACCTGAGGTGGACAGTCTTGGTGCACCCCCTTGTGGGCTTTGTGCACAGTCTTGTTGTAGTTATGCCTTGATTGTTGTAGGATCACTGGGAGGAATTGACCTCTAGGCCAATTGACAGTGAGAATCAGCTGTGTCTGCAGTGGGAGAACTTCTGTGCTGAAGACACCCATCTGGGGCAAGACTTGCTTCAGTGGGGCTTTGGTGCTCACTGAGTCTGCCCCCTGAGTGTGTCCCTTATGGATATGAGGAGTTGTAATCCGGGTGGTCCCCCTCTGACAACTGGGTACACTGGCTCTTGGATCTAAGGAAGCACTAATTTAGCCTCAGCCTGAGGTTACCCAGCAGGAGCTACGAAGAGAACTGCAGATTCCTCTTCCTTTTTTGGAGTTTGGAGGTGCCCTGATGAGGCCCAGCTGTGAAGCAGTGCAAGCTGCTGTGGGGCCTTGGGCCTTCTCTTGGAAGTTCTGGGTCTGTCTGGCCCAGCTGCAATTTTTTAGGTAATTTTCAGGTTGCAAAGGGCCAGGGCATTCATATGCAAAAGCCTCTGCCGCAGCCTGGGTGGGGTGGGGTCTCAGGGAATCAAAGGGCGGAGCAAGCAGCTATGGCAGATCCTCAGCCCTGCCCTAAGGGGCCTCGCATCTCAGTGTCCGGGTAATTGCTGCAAGCACCTCTGAGGGAAAGCTGCCCTCAAGCTCCGAGTTCTGCCTGCTGCCAGACAGTCCAGTTTCTCCCTGTATGAGTCCTGGGTCCCCAGAGACTTCCCAGAACCAGAGTTCAGAGCAGTCGGGAGCTTGTGCCTCCCTCCCGATTCAAAAAGACAGCCGCGTCCTCAGGTGCCAGCCCCAGAACGACAGGAAGGATGATGTCTGTTTTGTCTTTTCGTTGTATTTTTGAAGTTGTTGTGGGAGGCAGCAATTTCCCGGTATTTACCTATGCTGCCATCTTAGTTTCCTCCATGCTTTATGTTTTTTATGTCATGTTTTATATCATTTTATTTTTGTATCACCTGACTATTATAGTTATAGTTAATTTTATTATTTTTGTCTTTTAACCTTTACTAGTATATTAGCTTTTTAAGAGGTTGATTCACTGTGTTCATTATATATTTGCCTTTACCAATGATATTTTTTATTCCCTATATTTCCTTATTTATTCTTATGGCCTTTTCTTTCCAGAATTAAAAAAACCCTTTAACATCCTATCTAATAAAGAGGGAATATGCTAATTGACCCTCACATTGTTGCAAAGATGGTGGTGCCCACAGCCAATAAGAAGGGAATATACTAATTGACTGCCACTCCCTCAAAGATGGCAGCACCCACAGCCACAAGATGGCAGTGCCCAGTCCCTTCAGCCCTGCCAGGGTGGCAGGCGCATGGCTTCCAGAGTCCCCCAGTCCCCTCAGTCCCCCAGCCACCCAGGGCCAGCCTGAGGCACAGGCAAGCCTCATATGTCAGGTGCCCAGCTGCCCAGGGCTGCTCAAGGCTTAGGTAACCAGGGCTGGCCCAGGCTTGTGCTGCTGGCAGTGGCAGCAGCAGAGGTGTGATGGGGGCAATTCCTTCCCCTGATTGCCAGGTCGCCTCCCACCCCTGAGGACTCCCGGCCTATGAGAGGAGGCAGGCCAGGCTGAGGGACACAACCCCTCTTGTGCATGAATTTTGTGCACTGGGCCTCTAGTTTCCTATAAAGCTGGTTTAGTGGCAGTGAACTCCCTTACTTTTTGCTTCTCTGAATTGGTTCCTTTTGATTTGCTGGTTCTCTTCAGTGTTTTGACTGGATTTCTTTCTCTTTATTTTTGGTAGGTTTTTAGTGGCAGTGAACTCCCTTACTTTTTACTTTATCTCGTCTTCAATTTTAAATGATAACCTTGCCAGATATAGTATTTTCTGTATAGTATTTAGATTTATTTATCTTAGCACTTCAAATTTTCTTGCCACTTCCTTCTGCCTGTAAAGTTGCTGCTGAAAAATCAGCTAATAGTCTATGGGTTTTCACTTGTATGTGACTTGTTATTGTCTTCTTGCTGCCTTCAAGCTTGTCTCTTTATCCTTACTTTTGTCATTTTAATTACAATATGTCTTGGTGTGAGCCTCTTTGGGTTCATCTTGTTTGGAACTCTGTGCTTTCTGGACCTGAATGTCTGTTTCCTTCCCCAGATTGGGAAGGTTTTCAGTCATCATTTCTTCAAAAATATTTTCTTCCAATTTCTTTCTCTCTTCTCCTTCAGAAGTCTCTATTATGCAGATGTTAGAGCACTTAATGTTGTTCCAGAGGTCTTTTTCACTATTACTATCCTCATTAAAAAAATTTTTTTCTGTTCTGATTACGTGATTTTTACTATTCTGTCTTCCAAATCACTAATCTATTCTTCTGTATAACTAATCTGCTGTTTGATTTTTTTCTAATGTAATCTTCATTGTAGTTATTGTATTCTTCATCTCTGATTACATTTTCTAACTCTTTGTTGAAGTGTTCTCTGAGTTCCTCTATTCTGCTCTCAAGTGTGTTTAGTACTTGAATATGTCTTTAAATTCTTTGTCAGTCAAATTACTTATATCCATTTTATTCGTGTTTTTCTCTGTGTTTTTTTTTTTCTTCTTGTTCCTTCATTTGGGGGCATATTCTTCTGTTTCCCATTTTGTTTGTTTCCATGACTTAGATAAAATATGTATCTCTCCCAATCTTGAAAAAAGTGGCCTCTGTTAGACTATGTGCTGGACAGTTTGGCAGGCCAGTTGTAGTTGGGGAGGCCATCTGGGGTGCTTGTTATGCTGCCTGGCCAGAAGGAGTGGGTTCCAACTAGGGCAATCTGGTGTGTGTGTGTGTGTGTGCTTTCTTGCCCTTCTGCTCTAGGCAATGCTGCCTGGCATGGGCTAGGCTGCCCAATGTGCAAGCAACCTCTCTACTGCTTTAATTGTCTGTTGCCCAAATCAGATCTGTGAGGGGCTGCTCTGAGTTCAGTCATTGCAGTGCCCCACTATCTTTGCACATTCTTCAGGTGGGCAGACCTACATGCATGCATTGCCACGCCTTGCTAGTTCTGCACCCTATCTGGGTTGGGCAGCCCTGCATGCAGGCAAAATGTGTGTGTAGGAGTGCCCCACTGTCTCCACACTTTTTCCAGAGTGGTAGCCCTGCATACAGGTACCACAGCATTTTGTTTGCTCCACAATCTCTCCAGGTTGGGGAGCCCCATGTGCAGATGCAGCCCAGTGGATGCACTTAGCAGAGTCCTATTGCACTCACTTGATTAATTTCTAGGTGAAGGGACCCCATTTATGCATGCTATGGTGTATTCCAATTCCTGCTGGATCTAGCTTCAAGAGGGGTGGCTGGGAATGCACTACAGCAGCTCTGCAGGTTGGCAAGAGAACCTGGATAGCGTGCCCACCTGTTATCCAAGTCTAGGGAAAACGTAAACAATGGTTCCTCCAATTCTAGCTAGTTTCCTCAGCTCCCAGGGAGTTCTCATGGTTCCCCAACATTCTCTATTCAGTCTCTTT
Organism: Myotis daubentonii; assembly: GCF_963259705.1. Lineage (NCBI taxonomy): Eukaryota > Metazoa > Chordata > Mammalia > Chiroptera > Vespertilionidae > Myotis > Myotis daubentonii. The sequence continues at coordinate 97,478,367 of NC_081841.1, read as the reverse complement.
CTTGTTTGTTGTGCAGAAACTATTCAATTGGTTCTCAGGATAAATTGCTCTAAATATAGCCATTCCCTTGATTTTGGCATAGGGTGAGCTCAACCTCCTCTCTTGCCATTTTTTAATGTTTAGAAAAATCTGTAATCTTTTTATTGATTTTTTTTTTTTTTTTGGAGAGAGAGAGAGAAGAAGGGAGGGGGAAACAGAGGTATCAATTTGTTGGCCCACTTTATTTATGCATTCATTGGTTGATTCTTGTATGTACCCCCATGGGGGGAATTGAACCCACAAACTTGGTGTATCAGGACAACCAACTGAGCCAAGTCAACTATTTTTCCTTTTTTTTTTTTTTATAATCTCTGCTAAAAAAAAAATCTCTTCTATTATATTTATAACATTTTTATCAGTTTTACTTTTTTATTCATATTTTTTCTTTTTGTTTTTTTTCTGATTACATTAATAGAAAATGGTTTATTATACTTTTTTTTCAGAAAAAAATAAATTCCAGTGGTTTATTTACTAAATCTACTAATCTGCTTTGTAACTCAAAAATTTCTGAATCATCTTAATTTTATTCCTTATTTCTATTTTTCTTAGGTGTGTTTTGTTGTTCTTTTCATATCTTTTCTGAAATGAATTTCAATTTGTTTATTTTCATCATTTTTTATACTGGCCACATTTACCTGTTTTTTAAAAAGTGATATTTAGAGAGAGGGAAGGAGAGAGAGAAATATCCACCGGTTGCCTCCCACATGGGCCCCAACTGGGATGGAACCCACAACCTGGGTATGTGCCTTGACCTGGAATTGAACCCACCACTTTTTAGTGTACAGAACAATGCTCCAACCAACTGAACCATACAGGCCAGGGTCTGGCAGCATTTACCTTTAGCAGCTTTGACCACAGTCCATAATATGTTCTGATTCTCATAATTAACTAAAGACTCTAATTGACTTTTTTAAAACAGCTTTTTTGGAATATAATTTATATATCATCAAACTTCCTGTTTAAAGTTCGATGGGTTTTAATATATTTAGAGAGTTGTGTAACCACTACTATATTCTAATTCTATGACAGTTTTGTTACTCCTGTTATCAGTTACTTCCCATTCTTCCCTCCTCCTAGTCCCTGTCAACCACTATGTTCTATTTCTATCAATTTACCTATTCTAGACATTCATGTAAATAGAATTATATAATATGTGGACTTTTGTGTCTGTCTTCTTTCACTTAGCATAATGTTCTCAAGGTTCACCATATTATAGCAAGTATAGATACTGTATTCCTTTTTAGCAGAATAACATTCCATTGTATGGATATACTACATTTGACTTATCTATTCTTTAGCTGATGGACATTTGGGTTTATTTTATTATGGCTACTGTGAACACAAGACTGCTATAAATATTCACATACAAGTTTTCATGTGGACATGTTTTCATTTCTCTTGGTAGATATCTAGAAGTGTAATACCTAGGTCATATGGAAACTCTATATTTAAGCTTTTGAAGAAATGCCAAGCTGTTTTCCAAAGTAGTTGTACCATTTTACATTGCCATCAGCAGTGAGAGTTTCACTTTCTTCAGATCTTTAACATTTGTTTTCAATCATTTTCATTATAGCTATTCTAGTAGGTATGAAGTATATCTCATTAATTTGCAATGACAACTTATGATGACTAATTATGTTGACTATTTTCTTATGTGCTTGTTGGATGATCATGGAACTTTTTAGACATAAACCATTTTAAATTGGGTTTCTTGTGTATTTATTAGTTTTAAGTTATTTATACATTTTTTATATTAAACCCTTATTAGAAATATGATTTGCAAATATTTTCTCTCATTCTCTGAATTTCCTTTTCATTTTCTTGATGGTGTCATTTGAAACACAAGTGTTTTTAACTTTAATGAAGTTCAATTTGTTTTATTTTAGAACATACATTTTTCTTGTCATAACTAAAAAAATAATTGTTTAACCCAAGGTCACAAAGATTCACTTCTTTTTAAAAAAACTTTTTTTATTGTTGAGAGTATTACAGATGTTCTCCTTAATTCCCCCCATTGCCCTCCTCCACTCAGTTCCTGCCCCACCCCATGCCTTCACCACCCTACTGTCTGTGTCCATAGGTAAGATTTTTGGTTAATCTCTTCCTGCTCCCTTTCCTCTGAAATTCATCAGTCTGTTTCATGCTTCGTGCCTCTGATTCTATTTTATTCACCAGTTTATTTTGTTCATTAGATTTCTTGTTTATTTTGATTTTTAGATTTAATTGTTGATAGATATGTATTTGTTGCTATTTTATTGTTCGTATTTTTTATCTCTTCTTCTTAAAGGATACCCTTCAACATTTCATGTAACACTGATTTGGTGGTGATGAACTCCTTTAGCTTTTTCTTGTTTGTGAAGCTCTTTATCTGATCCTCAATTCTAAATGAGAGCTTTGCTGGGTAAAGTATTCTTAGTTGTAGGTCCTTGCTATTCATCACTTTGACTATTTCTTGCCACTCCCTTCTGGCCTGCAAAACTTCTGTTGAGAAATCAGCTGACAGCTGTATGTGTGCTCCCTTGTAGGTAACTAACTGCTTTTCTCTTGCCCCTTTAAAATTGTCTCTTTGTCTTTAACCCTTGGAATTTTATTTATGATGTACCTTGGTGTGGGCCTTTTTGGGTTCCTCTTGTTTGGAACTCTCTGTGCTTCCTAGACTTGTAAGTCTATTTCTTTCACCAGGTAGGGGAAGTTTTCTGTCATTATTTCTTCAAATAGGTTTTCAAAATCTTGCTTTCTCTCTTCCCCTCCTGGCACCCCTATGATTTGAATGTTGTCCCAGAGACTCCTTACACCATATTTTTTTATTCTTTTTTCTTTTTGTGCTTCTGATTGGGTCTTTTTTGCTTCCTCATATTCCAAATCATTGATTTGATTCTCAGAATCTTCTACTCTACTGTTGAATCCCTGTAAATTGTTCTTTATTTCAGTTAGTGTATGCTTAATTTCTGACTGGTCTTTTGTCATGTCTTTGACATTCTCACTAAGATCCTTGAAGCTCTCATGGAGATCCTTGAGTAACTTCATAACCATGGTTTTGAACTCTGTAGCCATTAGTCTGCTTGCTTCCATTTCTTTCATTTGTGACATATTTCTTTGTCTCTGCATTTTGGCTGCTTCCCTGTGTTTGTTTCTATGTATTAGGTAGAGCTATTATGTCTCCTGAAATTGGTAGAGTGGCCTTGTGTAGTAGGTGTCCTGTAGGGTCCAGTGGTTCAGCCTCCCTAGTCACTGAGCTAGGCATTCTAGGTGTGTGCCTGTGTGGGCTGTGTGCACACTCTTGTAGTTGAGCCTAGATTGCTGTTGGCATCTCTGTGAGGATCAGCTGCAACTAGTGGAAGAGTTGCTGTGCAGCAGGTGAGGCCCAGGTGTGAAGCAAGTTAGGCTGGAGCTGGAGCCAGGTCTTGGGCCTTTTATTGATAGGTTTGATGCATGCTGTCACTAGCTGCAGCTTGTTTGAGAGATTTTAGCAAAGTCTAAAGTCTAAGCCAGGACAGGCCATTCATATGGAAAAGCTGCTATAAACAGCATGGGTGGGGCTGCAAAGTGGATGGGGCAGGGTCTCAGAAAATCTCCAGGGTGGACTAAATTGGGTGACTGAGACTCAGCTATGGCTGCCAGTCAGCCCTGCGACAGGGGAGGTCCCAGCACAGGAACAATTACCCTTGTAAGCCCTGTAAAGGAGAAAGCTGCCCTAGAATTCCTGTCCTGATGCCAGACAATCCAGTTTGTAGTCTTTTACACCTGGCTTCTTTCACATTTATAAGGTTCATCCATGTTGTAACATGTGCCAGAACTTCATTTCTTTTAATTGCTGAATTATCACATTTTATTTATCACATTTTATTTATGCATTTACCAGTTGATGAGCATTTAAATTGTTTCCATTTTATTTAATTTAAATGTGTAAACAGGCAAAATATGTTTTTCTTAAAGTACAACTTTATTGCATTGGTAGAATTATTTTTCTCTTTAACCTTTGAGAAGGTTATATATTAGTACATGAATTGAGATGTGCTATAGTATAAAATACACACTGAATTCTAAAGACTTAGGATTATGACTATGCTTAAAGACATAAAGTAGAAGATTGAGAGGATGAAGAAGGAACAGAGACTATCAAAATAAAAAAAAGATTAACAAAAATTCAGTTCTGAATACCTCCAGCAATGATAGTAACCCCCTTGTATTTTGTAGTGGGCACTGCACTGTTTTGCATATATTATTCTTTTTCATCCTCATAATAATCAGTGAGGTAGGGACTGTCATCTGTTACCTTTTTAAAAAATATATATTTTATTGATTTTTTTACAGAGAGGAAGGGAGAGGGATAGAGAGTTAGAAACATTGATAAGAGAGAAACATCAATCAATCAGCTGCCTCCTGCAGACCCCCTACTGGGGATGTGCCCGAAACCAAGGTACATGTCCTTGAAGGGAATCAAACCTGGGACCCTTCAGTCCACAGCCCAACACTCCACCCACTGAGCCAAACCGGTCAGAGCTGTTACCATTTTGCACTCGGAGAACTCAGTTTGTCAAGCAAGCAAGTAGAAAAGCCAGATTTGACCCCATTCTGACTTAAGTAGATTTTTAAAAATATGTTTTTTATTGATTTCAGAGAGAGGAAGGGAGAGGGAGAAATAGATAGAAACATTGGTGAGAGAGAGAAACATCAATTGGCTGCCTCCGCCACCCCCACAACTGGGGATCAAGCCCACAACCCAGGCATGTGTCCTGAATGGGAATCAAACTGGCGACCTTCTGGTGCATGGGATGACACTCAACCCACTGAGCCACACTGGCTGGGCAACTCCATATTTTTATCCATTATAGATGAATGGAAACTTCACCAGGAATGCAAACAAGATATGTGTTTGGCTATAGCCTGGCCTTTAGGTTTAAGGAACAGTTGTAGGGATAAGCAGAGCAGGAGGGGCACAGAGGCGGGGAGGACAGGCCCTAGTGTTGGAAAGAGGTGGTGAGATGAAGAGTAATCTTTTCTCAAAATGACAAGTTATTTCATATTCTACACCTGCTCACTAAGCAATTCACTCTTTCAGAAGGCTTTCCTCTGAAAATGAGGCCTAGACTCTGCCCCTACATCCCTGAGAAATACCTCAGGACAAAACCCTTGGCCTTCAGAGGCAGCTCCCACCAAGCTTGGCAGCACCCCCAGCCCAGCTACATGATAAGATAAGATACGCCAAGGGACCTGGGGAAAGAAGCTAGCCTGGTGACGCCCCACTGCTCCCTCAGTGACGTCTGTCCACAGCAGACACCATCCCTCCAGAGACTCAAGACTCAGTTAAGAGGCCTCTATTTTAAGACCAGCTCTATGGAGCTCCGATAGCACTGCCCATCCAGAGGCTTCTGAAATCAGAACTGCCCCAGCACTCTGACCAAGGTAGCAGACAGTCAGCATTCAGTCTTCTGCAGCGAACTCCAAGCAGTGATGACTGAGAGAAAGAGAGGACCTGTGTCAAGAGAGCCAGCAAGCCCAGGTTATTGACGTGTGTGGGGCTGAGCACTGTGAGAGTGGCGGCTATTTTTGCCCCAGCAGAGTGCTGTCAGCAAGCAGGAGGTGAGGGTGATGCCGCAGGCAGTGCCACTTGATTCTTGCTAAGGGGTGGGCTCCAACAGCCTAAGGGCCTAAAACTGCCTTTCACTGTTGTTTCACTAAAACCATGGGAAGGTGAGGGGCGCTAATGCCTCTGACATCCAGGGACAGGAGCCGGAGAGCATGGAGATGCCCACACCATTTTGAAAAGAGGCATCACTCACTATGATATTTTCCCTCTCTCATCTCCCTGTTATTTGATCATAATGCATTGTTCACCACCTGCTTAGAAGTGATATTGTCTCAGGTTATGCTCAGCAGTGAGCATCAGTCAGAGAGGACTTTTGCCCCTGACAGGCTTCCCAAGGCCCTGGTGCAATGGCCCCGGAAGACTGTTGTAACTGGCAAATAGATATGTGCAGAAGATTGCCAAAGGTACCCTCTTTACACAAGAGCTGCGTTCCTGGGAAGTTGTTCATTAACCGACTTCTACTGGGGCTGCAACTCTGAGAGCAAGATTCCAGGCTATGAGTGCACAGAGGTTGCCACCCAACCCAAAACACAGGGTGTCATCCTTTACCCCTCCCTTTCCCACACCCTCATCATCCAATCATTCACCAAGTCCTGACATTTTACTTCCTTTACCTGTCTGTGGGCGGGCCCATTGCCATACCTACTGTCTCTGCTGTTGGTCAGACCCAGTGTGTCACCCTGGGACTCCTGACTCTCCAATCCATCTTTTTTGCTGCCTCTGTAACGATCCTTCTAAAATGGTGCTGTAAGGATGTCAGTCATTTACTGCTCCCACAAAGTCTAGGTGTCTTATCAGACCTCCTGGTCAGTCCCACCCCCACACTTTCCAACCTTATCCATCCATATCCAGGGACTGCTTCGGCCCTGAGCTTTAAGCCCACTGCATTTCTCCTGAGATTGCTGATACCTTATCTGCTCATATTTCAAGATTCTGCCCCAAGGGCCCTTCCCCCAGCCCAGGAGAACTGAGCCCAGAACACACTTCTCTCCCAGCACCTTCCACACCTGATGGCTCTCACCAGATTTGCCATCTGTTTCTGCCATTAGACAAGTTCCTTGAGGATGGAGCTCTGTTTATCGGTCTTCATACTCTCAACATCTAGCATCAGTGCCTGGGACTCAGTAGGTACACCTCGTACATGCTTGCAGAATAAATGAACAAACAGGGAAGGGTGTTTGCTCTTTATTTATTTATCATATATTTAATTTTATCCTTATTATGCTTTTCCAGATTATAAAAGGATGGTGTGTTAGTTGTCAAAAATTCAAATTCAGAAAATATATAACTTAGAAAGGGAAAGTTCTTATTATGATATAAATTCAGTATTTTGCCCTATGCTTATAATAATGCATAGTAATATAAAGTAGGTACTCTGAATATTTTGTTTAATTTTTACCAAAAATCATGATATAGGAACATATCATATTCATAATGATTTCCCCCCCACACACACTAAATACATTTTATATATCTTCCCTTTATATATCTTATGCATAGGGATCTACCGCTTTCTTTTTTAAAACAGAGTATTTCATTGTGTGGCTAAAATGCACTTTGTGAGCATTTTCAGTGGGGAAAAATTCCCAGAAGTAGACTTATTAGGTAAGTTGTTAAGAGTATCTTAAATTTTAATAGGTAATTGCTATATTGTCCTTCAAAAAATATTGTAGAAATTTGGATATTTGACAGTAATTCATAGTTACTCTAGGGGCCCAGTGCACAAATTTGTGAATCTTGAAAGGAACTGTGGGCCACAAGGCTGTGGTAGGCCCAGGGGCAGGTCTCTCCCCATCCTCCACGCCCCATCCGGCCCCTCTTGCCGCAGCCCCTGGTCCCCGTCTGCCTGCAGCCCTGCTCCCGCTGCCGCCATTCCTACCCACTGACGGTGCCGGCCCCACTCGAACCCACTGATGGCATGGAGCAATTGGGGCCAGCGCCAGCAGTGGGTATGAGTGGCGGCTGCTGCCTGGATCACCCCTCAGGAGCAGGGGGGGTGGAGAAGCCCTCAGGGGCCAGCAGGGCCAGCAGCCACCGCTCGCACTCACTGATGGTGCTGAGTGATCAGGACCAGTGCAAGCTGTGGGTGTGAGTGGGGCTGGCACTGGCAGCAGGTATGAGCGCTAGGCAGGACCACGGCACACGGGAGCAAAGAATTTTCAGTAACCACCAGAGGCTTGCCCGATAACAGCGACTGGTGCCCCACCTTGGTCTGGCGCACCCACTCTGCTGTGGCCAACACCTGCCATGTTCCACACACACACCCCTGGTGGTCAGTGCATGTCATAGCGACTGGTTGTTCAGTTGTTCTGGTTGTTCTGCCATTTGGTCTATTTGCATATTAGCCTTTTATTATATAGGATTCCCACCAAGTGTGTAAAAATGCTTGTTTATCTACATCTTCACCAACAATGACTATTATCAAGCTTTTAAATTTTTGCCAGTGTAATAGAAAACACACACACACACACACACACACACACACACAATAAATAGCCATTTGTGATGATTCTTCAGTGGCTTGTTTGTTCATATTTTCTATTTTTTGATTGGGCTCACTTTAAAGACCTCAACATATACCAGGGAAATCAGTCCTTTGTCCTATGTGTTACAATTTATTCCTCACTTGTTTCTGTCTTCTGACATTTTATGGTATGTGGCCTCCTAACGAGTGGTTAGAGCACAGTATCTGAAGGCAGGCTACTTGATAATCCTGGAGTCATCTCTAATTTACTAGATGGATGATCATGGTTTAGTCAACCTCTGGTTCCCCACCTATAAACTGAGGAATAAAAACAGCACTTTTCCCTGGCCTGTTTTCTCAGTGGTTAGAGCATTGTCCTGCGGATTAAAGGGTCGCAGGCTCAATTTCCGGGCAAGGGGATGTACCTTGGTTTCAGGTTCAATTTCAGGCCCTGGTCTGGGTGGGTGCAGGAGGTATGTCTCTCTCACATCAATGTCACTCTCTCTTTCCTCCCCTCCTCATTCCCTTCCACTCTCTCTCAAAATATCATCAGGTGAGGATCAAAAAAAAAAAAAAAAAAGACAGCACTTAACTCATGGAATTATTATGAGAATGAAATGAGTTAGTGTATATAAAGTGTCTGGCATAGCATTTGGCATTAAATAAGTCTTATAGGGGTATATGCTGTTATTCTCATTATTATAAATTCAAATAGTTTTAATTTTCATGCAATCAAATTTATCGATCCTTTATGGCTTCTGGATTTCAGGTCATGCTTTCTTTCTTTTGAGATTAGAAAAATATTCACCAAGTGTGCTATTTAAAGTAATCTGTGGGGAATTCATTTGCAATATGGATCTCCCTCCACCCCACCCCACCCTTTTTGCTGTCCTATAAATTAATTTGGCTGTTCTCACACCAGGATATTTTTAAAAGGGAGACCTACCTATGTTTACATCATGAACAAGGACTAGGTAAGGTGGCCTTTGTGGCTCACTGGTTTGGGAAATGGACTGTGCTAGCTGTAGTTTCATGTCTAAAGAATGGGCCTGACCCTAACCGGTTTGGCTCAGTGGATAGAGCATTAGCCTGTGGACTGAAAGGTTCCAGGTTCGATTCCGGTCAAGGGCATGTACCTTGATTGCAGGCACATCCCCAGTAGGAGGTGTGCAGGAGGCACTGATCGATGTTTGTAATTTTCTCTTTCCCTTCCTCTCTGTAAAAAATCAATAAAATATACTTAAAAAATAAAAAAAGAATGGGCCTGGTCTAGCTGGTGTGGCTCAGTGGTTGAGTGTCAACCTATGAACCAGGAAGTCTCAGCTTGATCCCTAGTAGGGGGCGTGCAGGAGGCAGCTGATCAATGATTCTCTCTCATCACTGATGTTTCTCTCTCTCCCTCTCCCTTCCTGTCTGAAATCAATAAAAATATATACTTTTAGAAATAAAGAGTGGGCCTGGACAGGTCATTCCTTCCCTTCATAAACTAAACAACTTCTACTTGTCAGTAAGTGCCAACCTCACACCAGCGATCCTACACTGAAGGAGTTCACAGTCCAATGAGACAACAGACTAGTCATCTGAGGGAAGGTGTCATCGAAGGCCCCATGGTGAAATTAACATCCTTGATGGAAGGAAGAGCTTACTGGGCGGATGGCAAGAAAGGCCATAGAGAATATTCCAAACAGTGGGGACAGGATGTTCAGTCACTGCTCTACAAATATGTACCTGCCTACAATGTATCAAACACTCTTGCTCCCTCTGCACAAAGGCACAGAGGCGGCCGTAGTGCTGGAAAGAGGTGGTGAGGTGAAGAGTAATCAGAAGCCAGATCATAGAGCATCAGACTAAGACTTCTCATCTCAGTTCTAGAACTTAGTCAGATAGCTGTAAGCCCCTCGGGGGCTCACGTTGCTCATCCTTAATATGCAGCCCCAGCTTCTGTCCTTAGGCAGCTGTGCAAATTCTAGAAGAATACACACGCACAAACATTCTGTCTTGTACAACTGAAAGATCTGACAGCCTCAGGGCAATTTTTCAGTTAATGTATCACTGAAGTGGTTCCTGCCTAGGGGCTTCACTGTGGGTTCTCATTCCTGAACTCATTCCCCGGCTCCTCCTGAGCCTGCTTCCTGCAGAGGGTACAGCTTCCTGTTGGATCCCACCTTCATATTTGCAGTAGGCCCTAATCTTTTTGTTGACTCAGGTCAGGACTCTACTCCAATACTCTTTCACCCTGACAAAGATTCTATACTCTATAGGAAGGGCTGAGCCTCCTACCCTGACAAGTTGTTAGTAGCAGAATTAGAAATTGCCCCCTGATACCTACTGCATCTCTTTGGCCTTGTTTTTCCCAGACATTGGCATGGTCTGTCTCTATCCCTGGCAACCGTATCATCTGTTCACAAGTAAGAGTTAAAGGTTTAGAGGTGGGGAGGGTATGCCACTCCTCTCCACATGACTAGAGCCCAGTGCACAGCGTTCTCCAGTGAGCAGCAGTGATTCTCTCAAGCGAGCAGGGTCCTGGTAGCAGACCACTCTACTCGCCACAAAAGGGAATAGTTAAGTCCAGAATCTGCAGAGGTAAGGCAGGGGAGGGTGGGTGGGTGAGAAGAGATCAATCAAAGAACTTATATGCACATATGCATAACCCATGGACACAGACAATAGGGTGGTGAAGGACTAGGGCCTGGGGTGGGGGTGGGCTAGAAGAAGTCAATGGGAGGGGGAGGCGCGGGGAGGAGACATATGTAATACTTTCAACAATAAAGATTAAAACAAAATAAATAAATAAAAATGTAAAGTACAGGATCTGGCCAGGTTATCTCACCTTCTGGAGGTCAACCTTAACCCAAGATGCAAACAGTGACACAGTCACTGGGTTTCCCAAGGCCTGTGGTCCTCTTGGCAACAAGAAATCCTAACTTTCTGGTGGTGATGACCTCCCCGTGACAATATGCCTCTTGCTAAGGATCTCCTTCAGCTCTCTCCAGAAGAGAAAAAGAGGAAGCACTAGAAGTGCCTGGTGAAGAGCCCCAATTCCTACTTCATGGCTATGAAACGCCCAGGAGGCTATAAAGTCACCACCGCCTTAGCCCTGCACAAGCAGTAGCTTTGCTTGTTGGGTGCTCCACGGCTCTCTGTCAGCCAACAGGAGGAAAAGCAAGGCTGACAGAAGGATGCTCCTTCAGAAGGTAGCAGCACTAAAAGCACCTCGAATCGAGATGAGGGGGAAACCATCCCAATAAACACATTTTGGATATTTAAAAAAGAGAGAAAGAAATTTTAATACTTTCCTCCTGTACTTCCTGGTTGCCTGAGCTGGCTCCCCAGGGCCTGTTCCAACAGGCCCAGCACTGAGAAGGGTCCCTGCTTGGTTTAATGCTCTGATGTGGCCATCTGAAATTCTTAATAATATTGAACTTGGGGACCCATGTGTTCATTTTGTACTGGGTCCCACAAATTACTGTGGGTTACATTAGTACCCATTTGGAAACTTTTTTTTAAAATATATTTTATTGATTTTATACAGAGAGGAAGGGAGAGAGATAGAGAGTTAGAAACATCGATGGGAGAGAAACATCGATCAGCCGCCTCCTGCACATCTACTGGGGATGTGTCCGCAACCCAGGTACATGCCCTTGACCGGAATCAAACCTGGGACCTTTCAGTCCACAGGCCGACGCTCTATCCACTGAGCCAAACCGGTTTCGGCACATTTGGAAACTTTTCACCAGTCTCTCCCACTAGGGCAGTGGTCGGCAAACTGCAGCTCGCGAGCCACATGTGGCTCTTTGGCCCCTTGAGTGTGGCTCTTCCACAAAATACCGACTTCTGTGCATGGGCCACGAAGTTTCATGGGCCCGCACGTGGTATTTTGTGGAAGTGCCACACTCAAGGGGCCAAAGAGCCGCATGTGGCTCACGAGCCGCAGTTTGCCGACCACTGCACTAGGGTATTGGTTCGCAAGGCAGGGACTCTGTGATTCTGAAGAAATCTTCTTGTCCTTCAAGATCCAGCTGAGATGGCATTGATGCCCATGAGGTCTCACTAAGCTTCCCACATGGGTGTCCTGCTTTCCCACTCCATTTGTATATCTCACATGGCACCCGTCCCTTCCTGCAGTTCTCACAACCTCCCTGTCTAAATCATCACCTCTGTGCCATGCCCTCTGTGCTCTGACTTGCCTAAAGTAGATAGTTGCTCATTAAATATTTGTTGACTGACTGAAAAGCAAACAGAGCTATATTCTCAGAACACAGTCCAGGGCACACAGTGGGCATACAATCAGTGCTGCTGAGTCATCCACAGAGCAGGCCAGGTCGTTACACCACATGGCCATGCCCTTGCCTCCGCCAAGGCATCACATGGATGGTCACCCTCTCCTCTTCCTGCCCAGTGAGGATGGAACTGGGAGGTCCAGGGTGGTGCTTCTGAACTACAGGGTTTCCGGGTGTAGAGCGGAAAGGAGACTTGCTAGCCATCCCTATGGTTCCAAAATGCCCTCAGGGAAAATTATATTAAGAATCCCTGACACTCGACTTGTAAAGCACTTTAAATAAATAAATAAAGTTTGCAAGCCACTTTCATAAACATTATTCTCAAGCTATCCTGCAAATCAAGACAATCTTAAATAACAATTATGTGGTTGTTGTTTTTAACATTTTTTTCTTTTCCTTTTTTTTTAAATCCTCACCCAAGGATATGTTTTTATTGATTTTTTTTAGAGAGAGAGAGAGAGAAACATCGACATGGGAGAAAAACATCAATCGGTTGCCTCCCGTATGTCCCTGACTGAGGATCAAACCTGCAACCCTGACCAGGAATCCAATCCGCCACCTTTAGGTGTATAGGATGACACTCTAACCAACTGAGCCACACCAGCCAGGGCCAACATCATATTTTTTTACTGTACATGATCATGGAGGAAAAATTAGAAAATACAGATAAAGCAAAAAGGAAAAAAATACTTCAGATCCTAATGCCTAGAGATGACAATACTTTAGTCCATATCATATCAGATTTATCTATATATCTTTAAAAGTAGGATAATACTGTTAACGTAAAATAACCATTGAAACCTGTAAAGAATTTTGTGAGTTTATTTGAGCCAAACTGTCGACATATGCCGGGAAGCAGAACCTCAACGAATTGAGATAGTGCTCCGGAGAATGGCAGGGTTACATCCGTATTTATACATGAAATTCATTGGTGACAGATTTAAGGAGGTGGGATTAAGCGAAGCGGGGGGGGGGGGGGGGGGGGAGCGACCTCTGTGATAGGATAAAAAGTAAAATGATGGACACATACTTAGGTGGGTGCAGGATCAATTAACATGATAATGAAGGAATTTGTAGTATCTGTCCTGGCGCCCAGAACATTTGGTTGTGCTCCAGGGGCTCCAGAAAAAGGGAAGTTACAAGTTACCCAGACATTTCAAGGGTATGTTATCTTAGAGGCAAAAAGGCAAATGGGCTCAGTAAGGATCAAAGTTGATCTTGTCAGTGAAGATACTGGCGTAGGACCTAACTGCCCACCATAACTGCTTTTAGTTAAGGTTTAATTTCAGACCATCCTTTGTGGTTACTTTAGGTCTCCGAGTCTGCAAAACTGCCATGCAGGCCTCTCCTGAGCTTGTCAGGTCAGCATGTGGCCCCTTTCTTTCACAATAGTATCACTGCTTTTGTGATATTATTCCCATTTGACTAGGTAGCTAATAGAGGTCCCAGGTCACACAGCTATTGGGGGAGTGCTGGAACTGAGTGTCCATACCCCTGAACCAGGCTGCTGCTCAAACTCCAAAGAGCTGGAAAGATGGAGGCCTGCGTTTTATGGCCGTAGAAATGAAGCCCAGCAAAGAAGTGTCTGCTCTGATTGGGCTTAGGGGGTCCCCTAGTTTGCCATGGGTGAGGCTGGGCCGGGCGGCAGCTTGGGAGTTCCCACCTCTGCAGAACTGCACTTTGCCTTGTAGTAAATAGTCACAGGGACAGCAGGGGTCAGCTGTCAGGCAGGGGGCCCGGAGGGAGCCGCTGCCAGGTGCCAGGATCTGGCTGACCCCAGAGAGCAACTGGATATCTGTTTGGAGGCCTTGGAGGGCTCGTGCTCTTTGTATTTTTAGAAAGGGAGTAAGGACACAGCAGGGACCAGCAAGTGCTTTGTTGCCTCGGGGCATTGCCTGGGCTGCAGAAAAGGTGCTTCCAGTCTGGTTTGGGGCCAGTGGCTGAGGCAGGACTAGCCTGTCTGCCTTTCTGGTCAGGTATTGTGTTAGGCAAGAGGAAGGATTTCCTCAGGGTTCTCCACAGACCTTCCAGGAAGAGGGTAAAAAACAAGAGCTAAACAGGGGCTTTCAAAACAGCACAGTGGTTAAGAGTTTGTGCTCTGGCCTCAGACAGACCTGGGTTCAAATATCGGGTCCCCTAGCGCTAGCTGTATGCCCTCGGGCAAGTTATTTAATCTCTCTGACCCCACGGTTCCCCTGGTGCTGGCACGTGGTAAATACTGCATAAAAGAGGCTGTAAGTCTGGAAGAATTCGAGTGTGGGCTGTCGGACATGTTCAGCAGCAATCCGCTGTGGATTGCTTTCTGGAGAGTTCGGCATCCCTTTGTGTGTATGGACCAGACCATACGTTAGCTTCTGGCAGTGAGGGGGGAGGGGTGGTGCCCTCCCATTTTACAAAAGAGGAAGCTGAGAAGCACAGAGGCTGCATGACCGGAGGCCCCGAGAGCAGAAATGGGAGCCAGACTCAGTTCAGACCCCTTCACTCCAAGCGCAACGCCAGCCATTCACTCAACCTTTACTTCCCCAGCCCCTGGCCCACGACATCAGAGCTGCTGCTCAGAGTGCAGGCGTTGGGGCTGGGAGAACGTGGGATCCTGCACTTCACTGCTGCTTTTAAGTCCTGAGGAAGGGAGCGAGAGTGGGTGCGAGAACCAGGAGGGAACTGCTGGGCCAGGACGGGGAGAATAGGGGACTGGGGCTGGGGCTGGGGCTGTGGCCATCCTGGTTGCTTCTGAGCCCAGGCCTCACTGGACTGGCTAAAGCCAGCGGGGACATCTGCCGCGGAGCTGGCCAGCCCTTGGGGGCTGTTTCCCCCTGGCTTTGATCTGGGGACTCCTCTCTATCTTGATTTCACCTGCCCCTGGAGCTGCATCTGGGCTTCTTCCAATAAGTGTAGCAGCTTCTCTTCCTCGTCTACAGCCTGTCTCATCTATGCCAGGACCTCCTAGACACTACCAACCACAAGGAAGCACACACACACACACACACACACACACACACACACACACCCCCCACACACACTAATGCTGTGCTGAAGGGAGTTGGGAGTCCACATGCCCACGTAAGACAGCCATTTACTGGCACCCCCAGAGGGCTCCATATAAGAGGGCCACGGAGCACAGCTCATCATGGTCCTGCCTCTTAAGCCCTTTCTGAACAAATACAGGGGGTGACAAATGCATCATTCATTCATTCATTCATTCAGCATGCCAGGCTAGGTGCCAGGCTCTGGGATTTGGCAGTGAACAGGACAGATAAAGTCCTTGTTCCTGTGAAGTTTATCTACCAGGGTAGGATTGAAAAGGCCTTTTTATCTCCTGGCTTCCCTCTTTATCCACTTTGTTCTCTCCTAAGCCTGTCATTGTAGGGGTTTAGGGGATCAGGGACATAGGGAAGGCAGGGATCTTTGTTGTAGCTTAAATGTGTAGCACATGATAGGAACTAAAAACATATTTGTTGAACTGAACTGAGTAGGAATCTTGGCAGGCTCTCCACAGGGCTGGGTGGAGTGGGAAATTCACCACCTTCCCTTTTTTTCCCAGCTCAGTGTGATAGGAACCATTTTATGAGGTCTCCTCACCTGGACTGTAGCCAGAGATTATAGAAACAGTTCTTATTGCTTCTTATTCTAATTGTCTCAAATTCCAAGGAAATAATTCTTGCCTTTTGGAGACATATAATCTAGTGGGGACATATGAAATTCACACACACCATTATGTCGAATGTTGATATTTTGTGTTATGATTACTTGTTCTGAAAGTCATTTTTAGTTCCCTGTGTTTAGGCCTCCTATCTGGATTTGGGTTTCACCACAAAATCTAAGGTTCTATAGAATAAAAAAAGCCTCGGTAAATGTTTCTGAGTAAAGACATGAGGAAGATCTAAGATAAATGTATCAGCGGCTGGGCAGCCATAGGCACTGGGGAGACAAGCTGCTGGAGCAGGCTGGCTGCTTGTGCAAACTACTGAAACTGTTCAGCAGACAGCTGTAGGTAGGTTACCTAAGCATACTTCCGATGGGTGGCCACCTGCAAGTTTACGCAGCCTGTGCTTCCAGGGACTGGATGGCGGTGTGGTTAAGGACGCAGGCTCCAGAGCCTGCCTGGGTCCAAATCACAGCTCTAATACTTAACAGCTAGGTGATCCTGGGCAAAATTACTGAATTTTTCTTTGCCTCAATTTTCTCATCTGTAAAGTAGGTGTTGTTACAATAATTCAATGACAAAATCCATATGGATATGTCTAGCACTGAGTTTAGAAGATAGTAAGCAGTTTGGCAGGATGGTGTAGACCAGTGGTCGGCAAACTCTTTAGTCAACAGAGCCAAATTTCAACAGTACAATGATTGAAATTTCTTTTGAGAGCCAAATTTTGTAAACTTAAACTATATAAGTAGGTACATTGTTATTAACTTAATTAGGGTACTCCTAAGCTGGCCTTTGCTAAAAACATGGTGTTTTGTGGAAGAGCCACACTCAAGGGGCCAAAGAGCCGCATGTGGCTCGCGAGCCGCGGTTTGCCGACCACTGGTGTAGACCAATGGCCCTCAAACTTGAGCTTGCATTAGAACCACATGAAGGGATTGTTAAAACACGGATGGCTGGGTTCCACCCATTTCTAAATCAATAGGTCGAGGGTGGAACCTGAGAATTTGCGTTCCTAATAAGTTCCCAGGTGATGCTATTGCTGCTGCTGCTTCTGGCACCACAATGTAAGAACTATTGGTAAACAGAAGAAAGATATAGGTTTAGGATTTTGACACTGGGACCACCCCTTGGTATCTGGTGACTTCGGGCAGGTAATCTCTTTGAAACTCAGTGTCTTCACTGGTAAAATGGGGCAATTAGTACCCACTTCATGGGGGAGGGGGAGCTGACACACAGCATTATCTTTATTTAGGTTCTGTTTTTTAAATTTTAGCTCAGTTTGTTGGCCCCTGAAAGAGGAGTCAGATTACAATGAGCACAGATGGTCTGAGTGGGCTTGGGGAATGCACTGGGAGCTCCAAAGTGGGGCCTAGAGCAAAAACACCCAGGAGCAAGGTGCTACTGAGGAAAGTGCTCCTGTTTAAGGTGTGTATTGGGAGAGAGCAGAAAAATTCTTTGGAAATTTCTATGTAACAAACCCATGATTAACTTTGGACCCTAACAAATGAGTGTTTCCTGAAAGCCACTGACATGGTGACCTCTTGCAGGGGAGGTGGAAAATGCTTCCTAAGGAAGAGCAAGCAGGTCCCATGGGTTTCCTATCGCAATCCCTAAGCCTTCCCGTCTCTTCTGCACACCCTGTTTCCGTTTATATGTAGCCCCCTTTTGTTAGAGAGAAACCCTGTCGACCTCATGGATTCATAAATGGATCCAAGCACTTGGGTTCCTGTCCCCTGGCAGGTTGAGCTCACCCAGGGCCTGCAGAGCTGTTTTCTGGCGGGGGGGCCCCTAGTGGACGACGGAGGCACTGCAGACTTTCCCAGAGTGGGGCTGCTTCCATGTGCCTTGTCAGTGCTGCAGCTGTGAAGCCTGGGTTTGCAGCTGGGGCAAGGGCTGGAGCCTCACAGCAAGACTGTGCCCAGGGCTCGGAGGAAATTTCCAGGCCGGTTTGGTGTTATCATCAGAATAGCACGCAAAAGACACCCCACCCAAGTGGATTAGAGACTGCTGATTTTTAAGGGCAAGATTCACTGTCTTGGCACTGGAAGGATGCAGTCAGAGCTCTTGCCCCAGACACAGGCCTCAAGGGTCTGCGCCTTTGCAGGTTTTGGCCTGAAGACCAGGGACAGCTTCCAGCCTGAGTCATTCATTCCCAGAGACAGGATACCAGGGAGAAAGGGCTATCTCTGGGCCACAGCCTTTCATTTTAAAGGCAAAGATTCACTGTCTGAATCCAACTCCCCTCACCCAGAAGCCATTGTGCCTGAAATCCCATCCTTAAAGATCCTTAAGATTTTTGAAAAAATCTTTTTGAAGTAACTCAAATTAAAAAGGCAATCATCTATCATGTATTTATTGTGGCAAGTCACTGAGCAAAGCACTGTGGGACCTGGGAATATGGAAGGTGGAGTCCCTGCAGTAATGCAGGCAGTGATGGGCCGTCTAGAGAGGTCTAAACAAGGCCCAGGCCAGCACAAAGAGGGCAGCCTTTGCACAGGGCCTAGGTGGAGGGTAATGGGGACAGGGTCTAGAAGGGAGGGAGGCTTCCTTGAGGCCGGGGTAGCATGGAGAAGAGAGGCCTTAAGTCCTGGAGCAAAGGACGGGGTGTGTTAGGGAACAGTGAGTAATCTGGTGTGACCCAGTACTGCTGAGCAGCAGGGAGCCTGGCACAAGAGAGCCCTGAGGAGGGTTAGCCTCTGCCCCATCCCCCGTGGGAGGAGGAGCAGGATCCAAGCTAGAGCGGTGGGTGGAGGCCGTTGGGAGCATCTGGAATGCCCAGTCACCGCAGAGAGCGTGGAGACCCAGTGTAGGTGGGCTTGTCTGAGAATTTCCTCTCTGAGACATAAGCCTGGTGCAGCTTCAAGTTGAAACTCACAGAGGTAAGAAGAGAAGGTGCCTA
The DNA here is from genome assembly GCF_963259705.1 of Myotis daubentonii. NCBI lineage: Eukaryota > Metazoa > Chordata > Mammalia > Chiroptera > Vespertilionidae > Myotis > Myotis daubentonii. The sequence continues at coordinate 97,459,449 of NC_081841.1, read as the reverse complement.
ATGGAGTAGAGAAGAGACATTTCAAAGACCATGGGGGTTGCTGAGAAGACAAAAGGTGCCTTCAAAATTTGGGCTGAGACAAGCCCTGAATCAGAACACATTATTTAAAACGCCCCAAGGCCCACAGGTGGGAGTATAATCCTGAGTGGGAGAGATTTTTCTTTCATATTTGTTTAAGTACTTTCACCCACATTATCTCATTGATCTCTTTAACAGCACTTTGTGCTAAACAGAGCAGATATTATTCCCAGTTCACAGGTGGAGAAGGTAAGGCCTGGGTAAGATGAAGTTATAGCTTCTGCTTTATTTTAACCATTGGCCTTTTGGGAGTGCACATTTGTTTTTGTTTTAAATTTGTATTTTTTAGTTCAAACATTCACATTGTTCAGAATTCAAAAGACACAGGTAAAAGTCTCTCTTGTCTCAACTCTGTTCTCCCAGGTTGCCTCCTACCAGTTTGAACCTAAGCCTTTGACTCCAGGTATAGTGCCCTTTCAGCCACAGGGGTGCCGGGGCTCAAGAACACAAGCCCACTGCAAATTCAGGAAAACCTAATGCTGCCGTGGTCCAGCCCCAGCGGGTCCAGGGGTCCCCAAAGGTGTGGACGGAGTCGGTGAAGAAGGAATGTCAAGGAGACAGCGTTCAGTTGATCAGCAGCCTAGCCAGGACCTCTAGCCAGGATCTTTAGCCAAGTTCTGGTCTGGATCTCCAGCCAAGTTCTGGTCTGGATCTCCAGAGAGGTTCTGCTCAGGTTCTCCAGTCAGGTTCAGTCACCAGGTTCTAGTCAGGCTCTCCTGCCAATCTCTGCAGTCAGGTTCAGTCCAGGATCCCCTGTCATGCTCTCTCGCCAGGCTCCGCCTCCAGGCTCCGCCTCCAGGCTCCGAGGCCAGTCCCTGTCCAGGATCCTCCGGCATGCTCTCTCCAGCGAAGTTCTTCTGTCTCTAGAGAACGTTCTGTGTAGGTTCTGTGCCTAGGCTCTGTCTCTCTTGGTCCTGTCTTCCAAGCCCTGTGTCCTTAGTTCTGTGTTCTGAGTTCTGTCTTGTTACAACTGTATTTATACCAGTTGATTCAATCCTATCAATCTCTATTACAAAGGTTAGGGCGTTTCTTATCTCCATTCCAGGGGGTAAAGATTATGTAGCTTAAGCATGATTGTTCATAGTTAAAGTGATTAATTACCTGCCTGGCACTTAGTTGAGGGGTTTTATTCCCTCCCTAACTTCAGGGGAAAATCCCTACCTGGGGATTCAACCTTTCTCGGAGAGGTGACCTTGGTTAAAACACAGCGCCAAGAAGGTGAGCAAACATATTAAGAACCGTATGCCATATATGCCAGATCCCTTGAAACAGCAAGGATGGACCGGCTCCCGGCATAATGCAAGCCCCACTCAGGTAGAGTTGTTTTACCTCCTCTTAGCAAGTGTATATATATGTATCCATATGGGACTATTTAATTGTCTTCTTTCATCTTTAGATTTTTATTTCATTTTATTTTTTGTTAATCCTCACCCAAGGACATTCCTCCATTGCTTTTTTAGATAGAGCGGAAGGGAGGGACAGACTGAGAGCGGTAGAGAGAGAAACATCAACGTGAGGGAGATACATCGGTTGGCTGCCTCCCTGACTGGACAGGGGAATGAACCCGCAACTCAGGCACGGGCCCCTGACCTGGAATCAAATCCCAGACCCTTTGGTTTGCTGGCCTATGCTCTAACCACTGATCCACCGGCTAAGGTTCATCTATATATTTTTATCTTTAGATCCTAAACTCCTTGGAGCCAGGGAGTATGTCTTCAACTTCTGGGTGGTAGCAGAGTAGGGGTTAAAATTACAGTCTCTGGCACACAGAGAATTGGGGTAAAAACTGTGCTGTGTGAACTTGGGCAAGTTACGTAGACTCTCTGAGCCTCTGCTTTTTCAACTATTATTAACATGTCCCCACACCAACTTCACAGGGCTGATGAGGACTAGATTCAATGGCTCATGTCCCGTGTTTAACCTTATACCAGGCACAAGGTATGTACTCCGTAAGTGAGAACTACTATCATTCCCCGTGTACTATGAGCCTACTGTGTGTATGACAGTATGACAGACCCAGGTACCCTTTCAAACTTAATTCTGACAGAGGATTAGGGACCTCGGGCACCTAATTAAAAACAAATTGGCAGAATAGGCTACCCGACCAATACTCTTCCTGGGCTGGGCCTGCCCGCCCTTTATGGAAAACCAGTCAGCCAGAGCTCTGGCTCAGCGACTGCTCTTTTTCAGGTGAGACCTGGCTTCCCTGGATTGTCAGTCATTTTGAGACCAACAGAAGGGTCAAGAGGCCACCACCCCTGAGCTTACTGTGTTCATAGCCTTGAGTTTGAATTGATACGCAGGGAGACTGCCATATGGCTTTTCTTGGGGCTGACAAGAATGACACATTAGAGGGTCACCAATGCCCTGGGGCAAAGTGACTCACTGGACCTGCCCCTGGGCCTGGCTCTACAGCTGTCTGACCTTTGCCTCTCTCAGGGAAATACTCTCAGGCCCTGATAATTCTCCACTCGGAGGAGGGGCTTCCCCACCCCTACATCACTCTTTGTTAGAATGACCCAAGGAACGACTTCCCCCGCCCTACCCCCTCCCTTGTCTCACAGAAAAGGAGCCCAAGTGATGGGACCAGGCTCGCTCATGCATCTACTCTGTAGCAGAACCAGGACTTGAACCTGGGCCCAGGGTGCCTTCCGTGATACTTTCCTGGCTGCCACAAACCCCCACCTCCTGGCGGCTCCTTTCCCACAGGGCACCCACTCACTGCGGCCACAGGCTCCAGGTCCTAAACACTCTGAGCAGTGGTTCCCACGGCCTTCTGGTAGGACAGTTACCCCTTTGAAATCTTGTTCCAAGAAATGCAGAATGCTATCTCAGAGCTTGTGGTCCCCATAATGTCAATAAACAATGAAAAATTGTTTATTTTTCTGTTAAAAGAGGCATTCCTTTCCTAGGCAACAAGTTTTGTAAAGAAACAGAAATAATATAGGCCATCAAGGATTAAGAGATAAAGAATGAGCAATGGAGCAATCCATGACTTCAAGAGCTGGAATCCACACCAACCTGGGGAGCGGGGACTTGGCAGGAGAGCTGTTACCCAGGGCTGTCTGAGCTGGAACCAGAGGGAGGGAAATGGTGGTGCCGGGAAGAAAGGCAGACTGGGATCCGGGTGGAGGGTGTCTGTCGTGTCCCCAACCCCCTTGCATCACCCTGCCCGACTCACCAAACCCAAGGCCTCTTGTTGCCCAGAACCTCCATGTGCTCCAGAAAGGAACTCTAGATCTACACCCACCTCCCCCACACCCACCCCTGCTCCAAGCTCATATCAACCAAAATCCCCCCTCCGTGTTCAGGTGTCATTCATTGGTTGGCAGGATTGGAATAGGTTGCTTTCTGGAATAGGGACACTGGAATCTCTGGTGTGGCCACCTGCTGTCCTCCAGGACGGGGGTTGGGTACGGTGGAATGGAATAAGACACATTGAGAGCTAGATCTCAGACTCGAAAAAAGAAGAGCTTGCAGTTCTGTCTTTCCTTTTGAGAAAGATCAAAGTCTCATCAGTTTTTCTATAGCTTCCACCCCTCCAGAGATGGGATTTTTTCCTCCTGTTTTATAGATGTGGAAACTGAGGCCCCAAGTGCCAAGCCCAGAGGCAGATCTAGGCCCAGAAGCCAGAAAGAAGTCCTTGTCCCTCCAGCCCCTGCTCTGAGGAACCAGAGGAAAGGGGCTGGGAACTAGGGCAGAGCAAGTGGGTTTGAGGGGAGGGGAGGCCCCAGCAAGCTCTGTCAGATCCTCAATGCAAGCTGCTCCAGAGCTGCCCATCTGCCCTGGGAGAGGGCAGGGGCCAGGGTAGGGAGCAGGCGAGGCAGCGATTCCTAGTCCCGTGAAATACCAATGACTCAGGCTGGGTGGCTCCCCTAGCTGGCCCAGCCCACATTCCCGGGCCTTTGTTCAGGCTGCCTGAGCCTAAGCCTTAAAGGGCCAGCTCCTAGAAGCAGGAGAGGGGGCCACCCTGCCCATCACCCGGCCTGCCACCCTGAATCCTTGTTGGGTTGCTCCTAATTTCTGGGCATGGGGTAAAAAGGGTGGCACCTTGTGGGATTTGGGTTCATCCAATCGAATTCTCAGGCTATAAAAGGGGACCCTCAGGTCATTTCAGTAAGCCCCCTGCCTCAGGGCAGGACTGCACCTAAACTGACCAAGAAGGATGAAGAAAACTGTTTCCCTCCCTTTCAAAGAAACTTTTTCCCGGGTCTCACAGTCCCAAGGCAGGTAGTGCTGGTTCCCCACCCAGTCCTGGCCCCATCTCAGGACTGGTTTATCCTTGGATTTTCATTGGACACCCGTTTGATGGGCTTCAGGTTGGCCTATCCAGACTTGTGAACCAGGCTCCCTGTCTTGGGCCTCCAGGAAATCTAGGTCCCACAGGAGCCTGGCTGTCAGTGGAGTCCTCGGGAGGAGAAACACCACCCGCCACCAGGGCAGCCTGGGTGCCCAAGTCACTTCTTTGGAGGCAGCGCGACACCATGTGGACATTGTGGAGAACTGGTGCCTTCGGGAGCTAGGGCGGGCGCACACTGCAGAGCCTCCCACCACCATAGCTGAGACGCATCCTCAGTTATGGAGCAATCCTGAACTGGCACAAATAAAAATAAAAGCAGGCCCTAAATTAGGGCGGAAAAGATGAGGCTCTAAGATCAACTTAATAACAAAAGCCTAGAAGTTCTCATAAAACTTACAAATGGCAATATTTTTTCTTGAGGCCTGGGGACATCTGTGTCCCCAAGTCCCCAAGTCCCCACCCCCTCACACACTATTTGAATGTAAGGTTTTGTCTACTTTCATATACAACATTTCAGAGAAGGGGTTTTCTCCCTTGAAGCTTTCACAGTAATTTCACAGTTTATCAGATCTTGAACCGAGAGCTGGATTCGGAAGAAGGAACAAGTGCAAAGCTTGTAGCTACTGGGCAAACTGATGGTGGGATGAGGGGGAGGGGGGGGGCAAAGCCAAGTGGGGAAGCGGCTTTCGGGCAGAAGCACTTTGAATTGTGGAGAGGGCTGGGCTGCTCCACAGACTCTCACTTAATATGTCCTTTGAACCCAGAATGAACCATTGCCAAATGGGCTAGACAGCCGTGGGCAAACTACGGCCCGTGGGCCGGATCCTGCCCGTTTGAAATGAATAAAACTAAAAAAAAAAAAAAAGACTGTACCCTTTTATGTAATGATGTTTACTTTGAATTTATATTAGTTCACACAAACACGCCATCCATGCTTTTGTTCCGGCCCTCCGGTCCAGTTTAAGAACCCATTGTGGCCCTCGAGTCAAAAAGTTTGCCCACCCCTGGGCTAGAACCACAGGTTTTAGCCGTGGTGTTATTGTGGGCTATTGGCCTTGGCACCCCGGCACTAACCGAACAAGCCCAGCATCCAGGAGCATCCAGAACCCTTGGATACCCACTCCATCTACCCATCCATCCACCCACCCACTCAACAGCTATCCTGCTGCGGTCATCTGCTGAGGTAGCTCCCTGCCCCAGGCTGTAACATCTCTCAAAGTCCTTCCTTGCTCTCCTTCTCACCACCACTCAGGTTCGGTTCCTTGTCACCCTGACCCTAAGTCAATACCATACCTTTCAACAGGTCTCCTGCTTCTGGGCCCTACTGGGCCAATCATCCCAAGCACCACTCCTAAATAAGTCTCCCTAGCATGGCCCCAAGTTCTCCCGAGTGACGGCAGTGTGCCTGCAGCACCCAGCCTGGATTTCCTGGCTCGGCCCAGACGTCCAGCCCATGTGCCTGCATTGTAACTCCATCTTTTGGCGTTCGTGACTTCTTGAGGATAAGAGCTTTATTTTATATTTCAAAATCAAATCAAGTGTAAAAAACAAAGGGATTTTAGCATACGTGCACACACACATACAGGTGTGTTTTGATTTGGGCCTGTGTTGGACAGCTGTGGCCCAGTGCCAAGGGCTGAGTGGGATCAGAACTCAGCTCAGGATCCTTTTGCTCAGCTGTGCAGCCGCCTTGGGGCCACAGCACCCTGGGAGAAGAGGTGCCTTTCCTATTGCGCCCAAGCCTCCTGCTATTGTCTTCTGAGAGGCGCTGCTCTCAGAGGAAAACAGAGTGGCCCTGGGCCCGGCCCAGCCCAGGTAAAACAGCATAAAATGAGTAAGGCACATTTTAGGAGCAGCTGAGACTCCTCCTGGCGTCCTTCAGATGAATGTGTGAAGGTGTGTCAGAAGGGCGACTCTACCCACTGTGAAATATAAATTACAACATAACACGATTTCTTTCAGGCCATAAAACTCAGCAGGGTGTTACCTGCCCTCACCTGGTTAGGAGTGAGTTTTAGTAACTCTCTCTTCTTTCCCTTCTGGAGCCTCCCTGGTAAACCTGTGCTTTCTCCCTTACAGCCTGAGAACCCCAACCCCGGGAGGAGCCAGCCCATCAACCTGAACCATTATGCCACCAAGAAGAGCGTGGCAGAGAGCATGCTAGACGTGGCTCTCTTCATGTCCAATGCCATGCGGCTGAAAACGGTGCTGGAGCAGGGGCCGTCCTCTCAATACTATGCTACCCTCATCACTCTCATCAGCATCTCTCTGCTCCTGCAGGTCGTCATCGGAATCCTCCTCGTGGTCATTGGTGAGCCCAGGCCTGGAGTTGGCCCCAGAGCCCCCTAGTGGGAAGATGAGCCCCAAGTGTCTTCCCTGTACCACCCTGCTTTGTACATGCCTACTTCTCAGCCATACACGAACCTGGTGTAAGCCCTCTGCACCTACAAATGCCCAAGTGACACCTACAGAGTGATGAGAGGCACCCTGCCCTACCTCTTGGTGTTCCATACAGAGGCCACTCCACAACACTGCTGAGTGATGCCCTCACTAACTTGTAGCAGAGTCCCATATCACCTGTGTGAGCATGCACCCCACTCAGAAGATCCGGTGGTAAGTTCCCAAACCCTGATTCTATGAAGCATCACATGGATGCCCCCATACTGATCAGTGAGGGAAGAGGTGTCCAATGCAATGGCACCACCTCCCTTGACTTCTGCCACATGGATCTCTGAGCTGCCAGACTTTCTCTGAACTCTAGTGGGTTTTGTGAGGGAAGCTTCAGACTGTAGCCCCACCCTGACTTTTACGTCTCACTCTCCACTTCTCCACAGCACGGCTGAACCTGAATGAGGTGGAAAGGCAGTGGCAATTAAACCAGCTCAACAATGCTGCCACCATCTTGGTCTTCATCACTGTTGTCATCAATGTCTTCATTACAGCTTTCGGGGCACATAAGACAGAGTTCCTGGCTGCCAGGACCTCAAGGAATCCTCTCTGAATTCAGCTTGGAACCCAGGTGAGGGAAGCTGAGAGGTCCTCAGGCCCAATGGCTCCCTCAGGTAGCCCTTTTCTCACCTCTGGGGGTTTAGGGTAAGAGAGAAATCCTTGCCACGCAAAAGGAGAAAGTAGATCTGGGACAAGGAGGGAATCCTGGAGAAGAGCTTGGATGGGGACTCAGAAAGGCCCCCAGTGCTGGTAATGATTCTTCTCCTCTAGTTTAGGCTCGGGTTTTTCCATCGCCTGAGATGGGTGGGAAGCAACGTGGATAGTGGTTGGCTCTAGCCCTCCGGCAAGAGGCAAGATGGAGATGTGGGATTTCCCCCTTGGCATTGCCCAGCAGTCCCGGCTACTCAAACTGTGGTCCATGAACCAACAGCAACAAAAGCACCGGAAGCTTGCTGGAAATGTAGCATCCCAGGCCCACTCCCGCTCTACTGAGTCAGCATCTGCATCTTTGAAGGCTGCAGGGGAATCGCGGGCACTGCCTCACCACCTGTTCTCGGCTTCCCCACAGGTACTGGATCTGGAGCTGCTTCCGCCTCTTTCTTCCCTGACCTGCCAGGCTGATGAGCACTTCCCCTGGGAGCTCCTGAAAGAGCAATGTAGATGCCTGCTTCCTACCACAGCACCCGAGTGAAGATGGGATAGTTTACTGGTCCAAGTGAATTTCATCTTGGTCCACAGGCCTGAGCTCAGCGTGGGATAGTGCCAGCCTTTGCTCCTGGTGGCACCTGCACCTGAGGCATGTGGACCCAAGGCTGAGTCCACCAGCTTAAGGACTCTGGTTCTGACTTACTCCATTCCTCCCCTCTGTCCCATCCATTCCCAGGCCTATTTTCCCAGGTAAAATGGAATGATTTCTATCTATAAAAGTTTCTGCAAATCCACTGAAGTCAACCTTTATGCTTTTAGCTGCATCTGAGCTGCCATCTCCATCTGTGTCCTGGAAAGGGCTCAAAGGATCAAACTCCAAGCCTGGAATGAGAAAAGGCTTTTAAATCACTCCCTCTCCTCTGGATTGTGCTCGGAGTCAACTTTCCAGGCCCCACATGCCTTGGGCCAATGACCATCAGCTACACCAATGGCCAATTAGTCAGTTCTAGATTGACGTATGTACGCACACTCCTGTCGAAAACTCCTTTAAACCCGTTCTAGCTTTCATGTTAGCACCTTGTCTTAGGCATGTGTTTGAGAAATATGAACTTTGATCTATGCCTACGCCAAATGTAACTAGGGAGGTCAGTCTGCACCTGCAAAGCATCAACAGGGCATCCCAGATCAAGCAGAAAGTATTTTTAAGTTGTCTGCTCTTTTAGAGTAAGCCACACCTCAGCTCCTCTCCACTACTCCCCCAACCATTCTGGCCCTCTTTCTAGCCTTATTCGCCTGGGGTGTCCACCAGCCTCGCTCCTCTGAAACCACAAGCTCCATTAACCTGCCAAACAGAAATGCCTGGTCTATCAGACTGTGAGCTCCTCACACGGGACCAATGTTGTCCCCTCCAGGAGTAAACCACAGCACAGAGCAGGCTGTCTGCCACACAGCAGGCATCAAACTAATGGTAATGGGTGGAGGGTGGTGTGGAAGGGTCCTTGGCACGTCCTTCAGAGGCCGGATGGCCAAAGGACAGAGACATGAACCATGGGGCCCTCAGCCCAACCCTCTCCCACCAGGATGGGCAACAGGAAAATGCAAGAGCCATTCTGTTTTCTAAGAAGATGCAGTATTTAATGCTTTCCCCCCACCATCCCAGTCCCTCCCCCACCCTAGACATTTCCCTACAGAGTAGGAGCCCTTGCCAGGTCCTCCCCCTTAAGGCAGATGGTGTGGAGGTAACAAACACAAGGCACTGGCCAGGAGCACAGGGGGGGGGGGGGGGGTGGGCAGGGCAGGGGAGGCTGGGCTGGCCCTGTTACCAGAAGAGAAGCAGGAGGGCTGTTTGGACTGGCTCAGGCCTCCCAGTGAATGCCCAATGATGAGAGTGGCCCCAGAAAGAAACCTAGCACCACAGCTGGCCATCTGTAGCTCTGCCTACTCCCTACAGACCTTGCCCAAGGGCAGTGAGCGGGAGCAGGGACCCTAAAGAGCCATAGCCCAAGGGCAGGTATGGGCATCCAAAAGCCACCGAGTCACTGAAAAGCCCTGTGCTTCCCGATTTCTTAAGATGGAGGCAAGGATTCTCTTCAAGCCCGAGGGTTCTCAACAGGCTCCAATCTCCCCTATGCAAAGTTTATGCTCTTGGTGAATACAGGGCCCACTAAGTAGACCCTCCAAATGCTGTGCCTGGGACTGACTGTCCCAGCAGGGGGCTTGGGCCAGCTGCCTGGGCCTGCCACACCGTCAGCAGCCCTTGCTCACAGCAGGGAGCCCTGTGCTGGCCTCCCAGGCAGCCGCAGAGCTCAGGGTCCAGTGTCCACTGTGCTAGCGGTGAATTCAGCAGCAGTGGCAGAGGCAGCAGCAGCAGAGAAATCCCCACCACAAAGGCACCTGGGGATCATTAGTGCAAGGTAAGTGTGTGATCATCAGGTGACAGAAAGGGTGGCCTCGACTATAAAGGCCGAGGGCTGTTTTCCCTGAACTTGCTTCACTTTTCAGTTCTTCCTAGTCCTACTCCCTTCCACTTGGGGAAGAGAACTCAGTACCACGTCCTCACCTCCCCAAACCTGCCACCCTGCTGCCTCCTACCCTGGTCCATTATATGGTTCCCTTCCACCCACACCCCTTCCTCTTCTTCCACTCAAGGCCACGGCTGGGGCTCTCCCTGCAGGACAGCAAGTCCGGGGAGCTGGGCTGCGAGGACTCAAAGCTTCCCACTTCCCTTTTCATCCCTTCCTGCTGACTCCAGCCCCTCCTCTCATCTACGTCATGGTCTACTTAGTACACCCACATCCTCTTTCCCCTCTGCCTCCTCCATCTTGCCTGTCCTGCTTGGCCTACGTGCCCAACACCAGGGTGAGCCCGCTGCCCACCACGTCCTCGTCTCCCAACCCCTGTGGCACCAGGAAGAGGATGCCAGTTCTGTGCTTCTGATGGGCCTGAAGTGAGCGCTGCCTGGAGGGTAAGGTTAATGCCCTAATTGGTGGCCAGCAGTTCGGTGACCACCTGGGAGAGATGTGCGTGTCTCTGCAAGGCACGGCCGGGGGTAGAGCAGAGGAAGTGCTCCTCGTGGGGCAGCTCCTCTGGTTATAAATCAGCTGCCGATCACAGACCGAGGGACACAGCTCTACATGGGAGTGGGTCTGAGGTATGCAAGTGGGGACACTCTCTAAAGGCACCACTCCATCCCCCTCTTGTAGTCAATGCTGGGTCTTGGACAGTTACGGTTTGCCTTTCTGATAAAATAAAAAAAAAAATGAAACCCCAATAAAATATGTCCAATAGAAGAGCTTCCAGTTCCTGGTCGCTGTTCCTGTGAGGAACACAGGGTGGATGCTGGCACGCACCTCAAAGATGTAGGATGGTGTCACTCAAGCAGGTCTTCCCCTCCCTGACCTAACTGCACAGCCTCTGTGACTGTGAGCGAGCAGCCCCTCAAACTGCCCTTCACAAAGTCTTCTGTCTTCCGTCTGCAGGCCCAGAGGATGGAGAGAGGGGCCTCGATAGCTGTCTGCAAGGGGACAGCTCCCAGTGGAGTGGGGGTGTTATGCTGAGGCCTTGGGGGCCCAGCCATGGCTTCTGCTCCCCACCTCACTTCCCCCAGCAGTCCACAGGGTGCTGGGGAGCAGCCGCGAGTCAAGGGGCAGGAAGTGGTCGGTCCAGTGGGCCACCCCTTGGGATTACGGCATCTTCATCTGGCGGCGGTTCCACATGCCTCGCTTGGAATGGAAGTGATGGAAGAAGTTCCTGAGGGAGAGACGGTCCACTTCCAGGCCTGCTTGGAGGATCCTGAGTGAGAGAGGGGCAGGATGAGCCACAGAGCACAGGAGGCAACCAGGCGCCACATCTACAACAGCCCCGTCCCTGTCTTCCTGTTTGTTCCCCACAGGCAGGAGCGGGGTATGGTGCAGAGTGTGGGCTTTGGAGCCAGACAGCCTGAGTTTGAATCCCAGCTCCACACCATGAGTCACATCATCTCTCAGGGCCTCCTCAGTTCACTAATCTAGAAGGAGGATAGTGATATACAGGCACTCGAGGTGGTGGCAGAGGAGAGATGGCAGACAGAGGTGCTCGGCACAGTGCCTGGCACTCAGCCAGCAGGGGACACATCATTGTGTTTGACGGAGACAGAGGCGGGAGCAGACCTCATCCTAGCCCTCCCCTGTCCTTCTCCTACGTGCACAGCCCACAGGGAGTCCCTCTCACAGAGAGACCTGTACTTTGGGCATGGGCGCAAGTTACTGGAATCTGAAGCAGTTTCTGTCTCCTTGGGCTTCAGTTGAGGAAGGAGGGTTGAGAACTGAACCGGGGTCTGCATCTTCCCGGCCGCGCAGGAAGACCACAGGTGGAGGTGGCCACTAGTCCAGGCTTCTGTCCACTTTGGGATCTACTTGGATCTGGCTTTATGAGACCGGGGCTATCTCATAGAAGCTCCCTCAACCTTCCTCCTTTGCACTTTAAACTCTCTTAGTATTATTACCTTCCTTTCCTTTCTTCCCTCTGGGGAAAAGGCATAAACACATGCAGCATTTATGCCTCTGACACTTGCTAGTTGCAAGATTTGGGGCAAGTTATTAAGACTCAGTTTTCTCATCTGGAAAAATGGAGATAATTACACCTACCTCACAGAGGTTTGGGGAGGACTGAATGAAGAAATGGATGTGAATCACCTACCAGTATAGGCAGACACCCACTGACTGGTGGCTGCATTTTGCCCTCAGGAAGCAGTGCATCTCTTCCTTGTCAAGTCCCACTGTCCAATGCTCCTGACCTTGCCCTGTCCCCTTCCCCTGGACACTGTTCCTACAATGACACCCTTTCTTACTTGGATTTTTACCCCCTCTCTCCTTTCCCCCCTCCCCTTAAGCTCAACTCTCCAAGTATCATCCTCTTTCCCGCCCCTTCTGTTGGCAGCAAGTTTCCTGAAAGAGGAATCTCATCCTAATGCAGCCTCCACTTCCTCACACCCACAAGCTCTGTAACCCCTGTGACCTGGGGTCCCGGCCCAGCCAGCTCCCGGCCGTGTCCTTCTCTGAGGTTTTCCATACCCATGACTGTTTCCTCCTCCCTGAAACTCCCTTCTCCCCAGGCTTCCAGGGACACAGACCTCATGGATGGCTTGTTGACCTTTAATGGTCCACACAACCTCTTTTGCTGGCTCAGAAGTCTTTCCTGACCCTTTGGCCTGTCTCTCTTATCCATCCCACAACTTCATCCTCTTCCCCAGGCAGCTGCAGGGGTGGGGGTGGAGGGGGGAGCGCCGACCTGGAGATGCAGCATGTGCATCCCACTGTGACTTGCTTGCTGCTCAGATCATTATCGTTTACATTTGTACAGGTCAGTTTTTGCTAAGCTCATGACCGTTCATCAAGCACTTTCCATGCCAGCCCTGTGACAGAGACAAAGGCAGTATCCTCCCCTTTACAGACCGAGAAACTGAGTCTCCACAAAAGAAGTAACTGGAGCCCAGGAAGTGGTGGAACTTCCTCCAAGTCCGATGCCTTCGCCTGCTTGTGGGGAACCTGCAGCCTAGGTGGCTGGGTCTAGGATGGTCTTGCCCCACTCCCTCCCCAGAGCAGAGCCCTCAGATGCCCCTCTCCCAGTCACCTGTCAAGCAGCTCCCAGTCTTCCCCACCCCAGCGGTCTCGGAACTCCTTGGTGTTCATGCCTCCGATCCTGTCTAGGTCTGACTTGTAGATGCCAAGCAGTCCAAATCCATTCACTTCCCAGTAGCCTGCGGACAGACAGGAAGGGATGAAAAGGGAAGTGGGAAGCTTTGAGTCTTCGAGGCCACCCTTTCTGACACACTTCCAGGTGAGGTGAGCCAGGGGCCAGGAGGAAGGCGTAAAGAAGCCTCCAGGTGGCCTCCCTAGAGCCTCCTCTGCAAGATGGACAATGGCGTGCCTGCGGCTGAAAACTGTCTGAGCTGGGCAAGTCCCTTGACTGTTTTTTGGGGGAAGCCCCCTGAGCTAGGGTGCAGGGTCCAGTGAAAGCAGCAGTCCTACCAGGGAGTGACCGAGGTCTGGTGACAGTCCTACATTAGGGTCTCACAACGGTAGCTACTAACAGTAGGGCGCGTCGGTTTCCTTGGCCATTTCCCTCTCCAGAGGAGGGGCCTGTCTTTCCATCTTTGCATCCTCACACGGCCAAGTCCGGCACACAGTAAATGCTTAATAAACGTGATGAATGAGTAAAGGGGAAGAGGGGAGGGCCATGTTCATCATTCCTGCTGCTGCTGCTGCTGCTGCTGCTACTGCTGCTGCTGTGGCTGGCAGCACAGCCCTTGGGGCACATCTCTGGACTGTCCAGGTGAGCAGAGCAGCAGGAGGGCAGGAGGGGAGGGTGCTGCTGCTGTGTTAGACAAGACTGTTTCCAGCTCTGGGGTTAAAAAACCAAGGCCAGGAGGTCTTTCCTACCCTCCCTAGACCAGAGCAGGGCTCACCCTCAGGCCACTGGGGAGTGGCCCCGCAATGAAGTCTCATCACCATGGGGGCGAAGGCCATCTTGCCCTCCACACAGTGCTTCCGGATGGTATCAATGATGCCAGCTGGGAAGTGGATGTGGAGATCACAGAGGAAGATGATGCTGTGCGGGTCCTGGGGACAGATGTGGGAGGATCAGCAGACCCTCCAACCAGGGCTACAAGGCCAAGCCACTCTCTAGGACAATCCTCTGGCTCTTCCCATTTGCATGATTGACAAACCTCCACTAAACAAACGATTGGGCAGATTTCCACGGTACTGGGCATCAGAGCACAGTTCTTACAATCAGAGAGTAGATCCTGACTCCTCCCCCACTCTTCATGGACTCAAGGACTCTGGAAAAATGCGCCACCCTGGCAGCACAACAGAGAGGACCCCGTGTCCTCATTCCTTCCTCCCAGAGGAACTGACCTCCTTACACATCCCAAATGTCTCTCTACCTCTTAACCAACCCTTAATCTCATCTCCCAAGCCCCTCCCAGTCCACTTACCTTCACCAGGTCTATGCCAGCCTGAAGTCCAGCTGAGCGCTCGAAGTTTCCACCTAGTTTCATGTACTGGTAGCTGCAGGGGAAGAGAGAAGAGAGGGGCTGAGCATTAGGACTAGGCCGTGGCAGTCCCTGAAGGAAGTCTGCAGGCATAGAGGAGAGACGATGTGCTCCTGGAGTAGGATTATGGCAGAGACTGGGGTCAGCAAAACTGGATGAGACCTGTCGCTCTGCCCCCGGGCCCAGCAGTGCTGATCTGGGGAAGAGGGTTCAGGCTGCACGCCAGCCAGGAAACCTCCTCACCTCCGCAGCTTGGACCTTTTCAGGGCCATCTCGACATCCATGTCCTCACTGCTATAGTCAGTGATGATGATGTTGAAGTGTGAGTCGCCGGTGGCCTGGAACAGCTTTTCCATGTCTCTGATGAACTGCTGCACCCAGCGCGCCTGGTTCTTCACTACCCAAATGGGGCAGGCAGAGAGAAAGAAGCAGAGGTGACACAAAGAAGGCATGCCCACGCCTGGGCCCTGCAGGACAGAGTCCCATCAGACCTCTGCTCAGGGGCGATGGAGCTGTGGGCAACGAGGAGCAATGCCGCACAGACACAGGCGAGCTCACTATGGAGGGGCCTCTCCACCCTGCACAGCCCCCCTGGCAGGGCCTCTGAGAAGGCCTTCGGCCAGGACTTGCCATCAGTCTCTCATATTTACCCCTCATGCTCTAACACTTAAAACCTGTAATCTGTCTGTCTTATTTATCATCCTTATTTCCTGCCCCACCCCACTGTTACACTCCTATCTGTTACACAGTCCCCATTCTATTAGGTTCCCTCTCTGTCCCATCTCTCCAGGTCAGCTGTAAACCCCAGCACAACCCCAGTGGATTATCACACCCAACCTTGAAACTGGTACCATAGAAAGAGTGACGGCCTCAAGTCAGTATGTACTCTCAGCTCGAGCTTTCTAGACATGTACACTTAGACTAGTGACTTTTCTCTTGTGAGCCTCAGTTCCGCGACTGTAAAGTGGCCATTTTCACAAGCTCCCGGAAGACGGTCAGTGGGCAGAGACCTGGTGCTCAGGGTTACTCTTAGCGTCCCTGCTCCGCTGACAGCGCCCAGGCTCGGCTGGAGGCTCACCAGGCACGATGAAGTGGACCACTGCTCGGTGATTCCAGGAGAAGCCCTGGGGCCAGCACAGCTTGGGCTCTGGGGCCCGGACATTCAAGACACGTCTCTGGCGGTTGTGTGGGCCCCACACCAGGCCCTGCAGGTTCCGGGCCTCGGCCTCTTCCCCACCAGCTGGATCGATGCCCTGCCAGCCTCGCGCAGACACATACTCAGAGAGCCGCACCAGGCGCTGGCCTTGCTCCAGCAGCTCAAGCTCCAGGAGGTAGCGACCCCCACGTAGCTGGTCTTGCCGCTTCTCCACATTCACAATGCGCCGCAGCTGGTATCTCCTATGGCAAAAAGGGTGGGGGGCTTGAGTAATTCTTTCCCCCACTGTGGGGCAGCGTGGGTGATAGAAGCCTATAAGGCCAATTGTCAAGAAACTCTGGTATTTGTCCTCGCTTTGCCATTGGCTAAGTTGCTTATGCAAGATGCTTTTAACCTCTCTTGTATTCCCTGCCTCCGCCTTTATCTTTTATTTGTTTTTGGTTGTTTTGTGTGTGTTTTGTGCCTCCATCTTTAAAAATGCACCTATTGAGTTGTGATGATCTCTAAACTCTTTCATAGCTCTGAGATTGTATATAAGGTGAATGAGTTTCCTTCAGAAGTTGACTCTAATTAATAAAATACTCTGTTCAAACAACAGCACATAATACATAATTAGGTAAATGTTCATTGGTTGGCTCAACATTATTAGTCACTGGGGAAATGTAAATCAAAACGACAATGTGAGATACCATTTCACACCCATTAGAATGGTTATTTAAAAAAGGAAAATAACAAGTGTTGGCAAAGGATGTAGAGAAATTGGAACCTTCATACATTGCTCATGGGAATGTAAAATGGTGTGGCTGATTTGGAAAAGAGATTGGCAGGTCCCCAAAATATTAAACACAGAGTTACCATATGACCCAGCAATTCTACTCCTAGGTGTATACCCAAGAGAACTGAACACATGATCACACAAAAACTTAGTACACGAATGTTCCGAGTAGCCTGGTATTCATAATAGCCAAAAAATGGAAACACCTAAATGTCAATTAAGTGATGAATGGATACTCATTATGTGGTATATTCCTACTAAGGAATATTATACAGCAATATAAAGGACGGAAATAGGCAATACATTTTACATGGATGAGCCTTGAAAGCATTTTGCTATGTCTAAGAAGACAGACACAAAAGGCCACATATTATATAATTGCATTTATGTGAAATGTCTAAATAGGTAAATCTATAGTGATAGAAAGTAGAGACTGGGAGGAGGGAGGAATAGGAATTAACCACTATTAGCTACAGGGTTCCTTTAAAAAGTGATAGAAATGGCCCAACTGGTGTGGCTCAGTAGTTGAGCGGCAACCCAAGAGGTTACCAGTTCGAGTCCCAGTCAGGGCACATGCCGGGAATGCAGGCACAACCCCCAGTAGGGGGTGTGCAGGAGGCAGCCGATGGATGTTTCTCTTTCATCAATGTTTCTATCTCTCTATCCCTCTCCCTTCCTCTCTCTTTAAAATCAATAAAAACATTTTTTAAAAGTGACAGAAATGCTCTGGAATCAGAAAATGGTGATGGTCACACAATATATGAATATACTTAAAACCCACTGAATCGTATACTCTTAAATGGTGTGGGAATTTGATCTTAATTGAAAAAAATGTTGATTGGTTAAATGAATGAAACAACAAAGAGCTCAGCCATTCTAGCCCTTCTAGCCCACATCCGGGGTTTGTTCCTATTAGTCTCTTTTAGCCTCCGTTTTGCCTGATCTGTCTTTTTACTAGCTCCTTCCCTGAGAGAGGGGACCACATTTGCCAGGTGTTCCCTGTGCTTTTAGACTGGGAGCCAAGGCATTTCAAAACCTTGCTTGATGGTGGGACGAAGACCTGACTGGTCCAGGTCACCTCCAGCAGCAGGGGCTCCAGGCACTTGTCCTTTCCAGGAGTCTGCAACAAGGGAACCCACTACAGCCCCCAGGCCCCTGCCCCCTGGGCCAGCATGCCTCAGCCCCGGGCCAGGAGAGCCCTTTACCTTACCCCCGGCTCCTCTGGTTGAGCTTCTTTATGAAGACCCGTGTGATCTCGAGAGCCTCCTGCTCTGGAAGCAGCAGGTTGCCAGATGTGTTACAGCTCAGATCAATCCAGTCAGTCCGCAGGGCTTGGAAGTCAAGGTTCTGTGCACTGAAAGTCTGGTCCCAGTTTACCACTGGGTCAAACATGGGCACGTATTCAAACACCTCACTCACATCCTCTTCCTCTTCCTCTTCTTCACCCTCTTCCCCTCCCTCCACTTGCCCTTCCTGGCCTGCAGCTGCTACCACCTTCTCCTCCCCAGGCCAACCCCTCCTGGGGGCCAGAGGCTCCATCCTGTCACCCCTCCTCTGCTCTGCAATGTATGACTCAACTTGATTAAGCCACTGGGACTGCCCTAGAGTCTTCCTGGGGCTATCACCAGTGGGGCTGGGCCTTTTGACTTGAGGTAGGTTCCCCATCCGGTGCCCAGGCCACTTGTCAGAATGAGGTGGATTTTGGCTGGGCTCCGGTCTGGGTTTTCTCTCCATCTTCTCTGCTTGCTGGACTGGGACACTGCTGGTCTTCACTGGGAAGGGAGTTATAGAGTTCTGCTTGGAAAGGGGGACAGGCAGCCCCTCCCGGGGCCGGGCCAGGAGTTTCCGCAGGCTCCGGAGGTGGTAGTCAGTGGCATCCCGCCCAGGGGTAGAGGTAGGCACGTGTTTTCCCTCTGGCTCAGTGGAAGCAGGGGTCTCCTCTGCTGCCTCTCCATACTGGGACTCTTCTAGAAGGCTTTCTTCAAAACCTGTCATTAATAACAACCATTCCTCAGAGTTTGTAAGCTTTTCCCAAGACATACAAATACCTGGGGGTTATGTGTGATACTTCAAGGGGTTTCAGACAGGGATGGCATCTGGGCTCTGCCACTTACTGTGTGACCTGGGTGAGTCACTCACACTCAGTAACCCCAGTTTCTCCATTTGCATAAAGGGAATAATGAGCCATCTTCCACAGGTTTTTGTGAAGACAGAGTGATATAAATACACAAAGTGCCTAGCAGGTGCCTGGCACATGGAGGATTCCAACAAACGGCCCAACCCAGGCCCTACCGCCTCAAGAAGAAAGGCCACAGGAAGACAGTGCTTCTCTGTAGAACTTCTCAAATGACGTGCTAGCGACAGCGCACCCTGGGCAGCCCAAGTAATCTCCAGGGCTCGGAACCTCCAGCTGACCCAGCCTGCTGCCACCAACAGTCATGTTCTTGTAGAACATGTGCCTTGATATAGAAAAGCTGCTGATATAGAGTACTGCTCTGCACCCTTGGGTGTGGAAGGAGTGGCCACGTGGTTTGGATTTTTTAAAAATATTTTTTTACTGATTTCAGAGAGGAAGGGAAAGGGAGAGAAATAGAAACATCAATGATGAAAGAGAATCACTGATCAGCTACCTCCCGCACGCCCCCACGGGGGATCAAGCCCACAAACCGGGTTGTAACCTTACTGGGAATTGAACTGTGAACTCCTGGTTCATAGGTCAATGCTCAACCACTGAGCCATGTTGGCTGGACTCGTTTGAATTTTAAGCTCCTCAGGTGCAGGGCTAGCATAGTCTGAACTTCTCTTAGAAATAGACCATGGTCACCCCTCTCAGCCTGACCTAGAAGCCCCAACTCTCACTCTGTACCTGGCTGCTCTGGCCCCTGCTTCTCAGGCTGGTCAATCTTGATGTACTCCTGGAAGCTGAACCTGTAGGAGGAAGGGAAAAGCAGGCTGCACAGGTGCCCTGCAGGCAGAGCATGAGGCTCTGCTGGAAGTTCCAGCAGCAGTTTGAGGTCATGTCCTGGACCATGTGTGTGTGGGGGGGGCGGGCGGGGGGCGAGGGGGACCTGTGAGTATGGGAAGTGCCTAGGAAGGGCCAAGGCTCCTTGGGCTGGAGGGCCATTGAGTCCCTCTGGTCCAGGCAGCTCCCCTGGCTCCTGCAGAGCGCCATCTTCTTGCCTCGTTCATTGTTGCTCACCTGTCCTGGTAGAATGTGTTTTCTTGGTAGAAGCATTTGTTATAGGTTTCCATGTGGCTAAGGCGGGTGTAGTCATTGGGGTAAACAAAGGACAGATGAACCTGGAGGTAGAGAAAGAAGCAGCAGGAAAAAGAAGGTGGGATCTTGGTAAGAAGTCAGCCAACCAGAGTTGCACCTGCCCCCACCTCCCCCTCTCCTAGGAACCTGCCCTAATGGGGAGGGAAGGGCTGCTCTGAGCTCTGAATGCAACATCTGCTCATGCAGACCAGGATTCCACTCCTCTCTCTCTCTTTTTTAATCCTCACCTGAGGATATGCTTATTGATTTTAGAGAGGGAGGGAGAGAGATTAATGTGAGAGAAAACATCAATTGGTTGTCTTCCGTACATGCCCGACCATGGATCAAACCTGCAACCCTTTGGTGTATGGGACAACACTCCAACCGAGCCGCACTAGCCAGGGCCCACTCCACTCTATGCCTCCTCTCTGGGCTCTCTGGACCTAACATAACCCCTACAGGCTAGTTCTCCAGTGCACATGTCCCTCATCTCCCGACCCAGCTCATTCTCTCAGCTGCAGACCCTCCCTCCTCCTCCTGTCATCTTATCCTCTCCTGCAACCTCTACACCTTTACCTGCAACCTCCCACCACCCTGGAACAACCCCTTTTGTTATTTACTTCACTATTTTTTGTCCCCTTTAAACATAGCTCAAGGCAATCACCACCCCAAACCTTCTCTGTGCCACCCCAGCCATCCTCTGAGTTCTGGTCATTCTCTCCTGCCTCCAGCACTCTCTCTGTTCTTCTGCCTCTCTAGTTTCCACATAGCCTGAAAGTTCTCTCGCGTTCCCCTCCATAGCTCATTTCTCCAGTGTCTTATCTATGAGTTTAATAGGTGCTGCTGGCCGACTGGCTGGTAGGACTGACCCGGGCAGGGCAGGGTTGTGTAGCCCGTGGAGCAAAGAGTGTAAGAAGCCTCATGCCAGCCCACCTCACATCATCACTGTGGCAGAACTGGTGTATGGGGTTCCCCAAGGCAGAACTCCACTCACAGGCTTTGCAGGGCAGTCCACCTGGGCCAGAAGCAGCTTGGAATGCTCATTCTCCCAGCCCAGGGCCACCCT
This sequence comes from Myotis daubentonii, assembly GCF_963259705.1. NCBI lineage: Eukaryota > Metazoa > Chordata > Mammalia > Chiroptera > Vespertilionidae > Myotis > Myotis daubentonii. The sequence goes on along the minus strand of NC_081841.1, from coordinate 97,438,689 downwards.
GTCTGTCTGCTGGTATGCGACGTGGGAAGGAGAGGGAAGTCAGCTTCAGCAACCCCCCATCTCAGCCATAGGCAGCAAGCCCTCTCTCACTCCTGCCCCCCACTGTCCCGGCCCCAGACTTACAAACCGGAGGCCCTGGTAGCGCTGCAGGGGGAGCCCATCCACCAGGTAGCTGGGTTTGTAGGGACAATCAGGCAGGACGTGGCGGAGAAGAGACTTGGAGATCAGAGGCACTGAGGACAGTAAGGGAAGGGGATGAGGATGGGGAGTGGGAGCCAGAAATAGGGGCTGGCTTAGAGCCACAAAGGCTCCTGGCTGAGGGACGAAGGCTGAAGTCCTCTGCCCTGAGCAGCACCTTTGTATTCACTGGAGGCAGCTGTGGTCAGAGTCCATGGCCATTGGCTGAGGTTGCCAGACCAGGGCTGGCACCACTCCTCTGGGCAGGGGCATTCACGGAGCACCTTGGCGGCAGAGGACTCAGACTCCCTAGTTCAAGGCACAGTATCGCATTGGGATCGCTGTACAGGGCTGGCCTCAATAAAGGTTTAGAGACTTCCAAGTGCAGTGCAATAACTGAATTTCCTTTGAGAAGCAGGGGATGCAGGACATGATTTTGTCATCTTTTAAAATGTACACACTCCCAAGTGTTTAAGACTCTGACACCTTAGTGGGAACATACTAGTATTTCTCTCACTGGGTAAGAAGAGCCAGAATCCAGTTAGAAACTATGGGGTTTGTGATTACAGAGGGACACCCAGCGAACTTCTGGGTTCGAGTTCTCTTTCTAGTCCTGGGCAGTAGTTACACAAATGTTTGCTCTGTAATGATTTGTGTAGTGTAAAGTTGTACATGGATGTTTTTGTAGTTTTCTGTGTGCATGTTATATTTCACACTACAATCTTCTGGGTTTGGGGACACTGGTAGAACTGACAGGTCTCCTCAGTCTCCACCCACACCACGGGCCTGGCCATATACCGTCCCCAGACTAGGTGACAAGTATGCAGCCGAGGCCTTACCTCGATAGAGGGTGTCCCGGGGGTCAGGCCGAAGCATGTCAGCGAGGGGCTGCTCATCTGTGGGAAGAGAGTCTGGGGAGCCTGCATGGCTGGCTGCTGTCTGTGGGATGTGGCCCACCTCATCCATCCTTAGGAACGTCTCATCTGGGCCAGGGAAGAAAGAAAAGAGGGCAGCTGTGAGCCCTGGAGCAAACCCAGCCCAGAACCCGGGCCCTGTCTCTTTGAGGGGCCGGGGAAGAGGCTCAGTCAAGGCTCCTGTACGCCCCCAGAGGCAGGACAGGGTGTGCTCCACCCTCTTCCCTCTGGCCCTGCCCCCCGTAACTTGTGGTTTCAGCTCTTTATCTCCCTGTGACTCTCTCCACCTGCCCCATGACCAGCACACACCACAATTTCTGTGTGAATTGGAAAAGAACACATCTTCCTCAAATGTTTTATAGCTATCTGCTAGGAATTTGTCATTTTATAAGTACTAGTATGTTTAATTTATTGAACAAACACATATAGTTCTTACTAAATAATAAGCCAGGCATGTTCTAAGCATCTTACAAATAACCCATTTAGCCTGGCCTGCATGGCTCAGTGGTTGAGCATTGACCTATGAACCAGGAGGTCACAGTTTGATTCCGGGTCGGGGGACATGCCTGGGTTGCAGGCTTGATCCCCAAGGTGGGGCATGCAGGAGGCAGCTGATCAATGATTCTCTCTCATCATTGATGTTTCTCTCTCCCTTTCCCTCTCTCTCTGAAATCAATAAAAATATATTAAAAAACAAACAAACCAAATAACCCATTTAATCTTCATAATACCACATGACATGTATTATTATTATTCCTATTTTATAGGAAAGGAACTGTGGCAAAGAGACTCTAAGTCATTTGCCTAAGATCACATAACTGGTAAGTGGCAGTCTGAACCTGGCAGTCTAGTCTCAGCCTGCAGACTATGCTGCAGCGCCAACAGCTCAGCAATGCCTATGAGCAGGGTGCCCCCTAGCGCTCCCAGCAGCCCTGCTCCTCATCTGAGGGCTGGTTGCCTGACTCTGTTCTCTGCCTCTTGGGTTCATTTGTCTTCAGCCGCAACTGGAGCTCTCCTACACCCAAGGCTAGTTACATCTGTCCATCTATTAATTTCTTACCTAAACTTTGCGAGGGGTCTCTTTCTTATCTTTTTTTTTTTTTGATGGAGTGTTTTTTGTTTTTTTTAAAAAATATTTTATTGATTTTTTACAGAGAGGAAGGGAGAGAGATAGAGAGTTAGAGACATCGATGAGAGAGAAACATCGATCAGCTGCCTCCTGCACATCTCCTACTGGGGATGTGCCCGCAAACCAGGTACATGCCCTTGACCGGAATCGAACCTGGGACCTTTCAGTCCGCAGGCCGATGCTCTATCCACTGAGCCAAACCGGTTTCGGCAGGGGGTCTCTTTCTTCTTGATTCACATAGAATCTATGGATTCCAATTCTCTCCTCTTCCTCTCGCAGCAACCCAGCAACTCACAACCTGTCCCTCTGCTTTGACTTTGTGGCCTCTTGCTTTGGTCACCGGTAATCTCCTCCCACTCACCGTTCCATAGATGCTACCCTCTCCAGGGAACCCAGACCTTCCTTTTTCCCTCCATCCTGCCCCCTTCTCACACGCACGCCTCCCCCTGCCTCCCAGTCCCCTCCCAGCACTTCCTTCCTCCTATAGGGTTCTAGCCCTGTCTGCTCTTCCTACTCCCAGGGCCCACACGGCCCCACCTGCCAGGTGGCAATTCCTAGTGGGACCTCCAGATGAGAGTCTTGCTAAGGAAATCATAAGCAATGAAGAGTATGATGGAAGAGTTCATTTACTGAGAATTTAAAGCAGTGAGAACAGTTTCCTCTGCTCTGCCATGGCTTGGAAAGAACCACGGCTGCCTCATCTGTGACATAGGAGATTGGCCTCACTCAGGTTTTCATGTGGAGTGAGCCTCGTGGTCTCTGGATCCCCTTGAAATTATACACAAAATATGGTCTGTGGGTGCACGAAGGCTCAGAGCTTCCATCAGGTTCTCAAAGGGGCCCCTGACCCCTGAGAGTTAAGGACCTCTGATCTTAGGTTCTGTTCCTATCCCTTCACACCCACGTTCCAAGCACCTTGAGCTTTAGCCTCCACACCCACCCCCCGACTCAGTTCCCCAGGTGGGCTGAGCCTCCCGTGGGGCACCCCTGGCCTCCATCTCAGGCGAGGGGCTGAGCCTACTCACTTGTGAAGAGGGACAGGGAAGCGGAGTCGATGATGGTGAACTTGGCTCCAGGGTCATTCCGTCGCCACTAGAAGAGGAGAGGATATGGATGTGGAAGGTTGGCAGATATTAGATTTCGAAAAGGGTCCCAGGGACGAGGGAGCAGGAGTGGCTAGGAGCTGAGCTAGGAGGGGCAGGAACACTCACTGCGACTTCCACGTGGTCCGTGCCCTCGTCATTCTGCTTGTGTAGCACCTCAAAGTAGTACCTGCGGGAGGCTGACAGGCTGACGGGAGGAGAGAGCAGAGAAAGGGAAAGCTGTCTCCAGCTCTGTGGCCATCCCTCTGCCCCTCTCTTCCACTGCGCCCACCTATAAACTCCCTTGTCACTTAACCACCTGGGTTAGAGTCCCCACTCCACCACTTACGAACAGTGTAACCTTAGTTTTCTCTTCTGGAAGATGGCAATGATAATAGTACTTACTTCACAGGACAATAGAGAGAATAAAAAATAAATAATAATTAACCCTTATAGAGTTGTTACTGTGGGCTAGGCACTGTTCTAAGAGCTTTGTATATATTAAGTCGCTTAATCCTTCTCGTAGATGAGAACACTGAGGCACAGAAATCTTGGGCAGTTTTCCAAAGCCCCAAGGTAATGTGGTGGAGTGGGATTTGGACCGGCAGGCTTGTTTCAGAACCCATGTCGTTAGTTGTTATGCTGAATTGTACCACAGAGGCTGGCACAGAGCAGTGCTCTTTGCAAGCTGGACTGTCATTATTACCATCAAGCCAATGCATGTTCTCGCTTGTGTGCGCGCCAGCCACCAGGTGGTGCTCGGACGCTGGGCTAAGTCCCCCTTCCAGCATGTTAAAGTGACTCCAGCCACTATCGGCGGGAAGGGCCTTTGTTTCCCTCCAGTCTGGCAAGGGTCCGCTGCGACTAGGACCTTTGCATTGCACAGGCGGAGCAGCAGGTGCTCGGGCTGCATAGCTGTGGACATCTCTGGGTACAGAGAACATGTGAAAGGCAAGGACTGGGAGAAGGGAGACCTATTTTTGTTTTCCAGTCCTGAGTGTCACCAAATAGCTGGGAGACCTTCATTAAGTCATTGCCCCTCTGGGCCTCAGTTTCTTCATCTGTAAAATGAGGGATGATGAGCCAGATGGTTTCTAAATCAAAGACTTCATTTACCAAAATGCATGGGTGCCCAGAACACTGAGGCCTGTGAATGAGGACGGCTGGAGAGTGGAGGGGGCAGGCTGAAGGAGGGCTGGGCTCTACGACTTGGATTTGGCCTCAGCCCTTGGGGGAGGCTGGGGTTTCTTTGGTGCTTTTGTGCATGTCCTGACACTCCACACTCACCTCACTGGCTTGGAAATTTGACTCCGAAATTTCCCAAACTCTCCAGGGGCAGTCCACTCCTTTCCAGTCTACAAGTGCGAGGAGAGAGAGTGGAAGAAGGAGGGAAGGAGAAAATATGAAGGATGAGAGGTGGTGAGTGAAGAAAAAGGAAGGAATGAGGAGGAGAAAAGTTGAGAGAGTGAACAGAGGAAGGAAGATGGTGAGTGATGATGGGAGAGAAAACAGAAGGGAGTTAAGGGAGTGACCAAGTGCCCCATGCAAGAAGCACCTCCCCGCTTCCAGAAGGGCCGCAGCAGCCATCCCCTTGGGTGAGTCCTTCGCACTGAGCTAAGGAGTCTTGAACCAAAAGGTGTTATGTGGCCCAGGCCCAGCCCAAAGATGAATCTCCCTGGGGTCTTTTCCCAGCCTCAGACTGACTCCTTCCTCCTCCCCACCCCTCCGTTTACCACGGGGTAAAATGGGATGGGGTGAGAGGATCTTCTTGTTCCTACCTTTTCCCTGGCAATCACACCAGAGTCACTAGTGGTGATGAGAGTCTACTAATGGAGGCGGGGCCCCTTCAATGCCTGGCACCTGGACCAAGGGAGATGGGCTGAGCTGACCTTACCTTGCCCACGCTGGCCAGTAGCTGAAGACCTGAAACCTGGTCGTCCTGGCTCAGCCAGAATTCCGCATTGTCATCTGCAGCAATGGCAAACTGGATTGGCCCTAGGCAGTGGGGGAGAGTCCAGGTGAGAGCAAGAACATCCCTGTCAGGGCTGAGGCCTGTGTTATGTGTAGTCATTAAATTCTCTTGGGGCCTTGGTGCGTGGCTTCCCCCCTGTAGAGTGGGTTTCTCCATCCTGGGAGACACTGCATAGGCGGGAAGACTAGAGAGAGAGGTGAGCTAGATCCAGACTCTGCAAGTCAAGGAGTGAAGACAGCCTGTGGGTGGGGGTGGACTGGATGAAACTGCAGCTAGACTCGCTTTCTCGTCAAAGATGTACTAACAGGGTCCCAGGACAGACTTATTTTGCAGCCACAGGCTTATGTTCTCTGGACTCCCTAAAGAACTCCGGGGCAGGAAGTGGAAGGGTGGGACGTTGGGGCTGGCCTCACCATCGGTGAAGGGGTGCACGTAGCCAAAGATGCGGAGGCCATAGTTGGTCCATTTGGGAGATACGGCCAGCTTCCTCAGAGTTGTGCGGATCTATGCCAAGAAAGGGGAGGAAAACTGTTACCCAGAAGGGAGAAGAGGAAGTGGAGACTGGTCCAGTCAGGCCTGGTGGGAAGACCAGGAGGGAGGGAGACAGGCTGGGCCAGGGCATGGCTTGGTATGGAATATGGGGAAGATTTCCACTCCCACTGGGCCACTTTGTCCAGGTGACCGTGCAGAGTACACCACCAGCACAACTGCACATGATGGCCCTGGGCAAACTAGATGATGAGCCAAAATGAGGGTCTAAAGCTGAAATGATGGCGAGGATGACAGAGACATCGAAGGAATCTCTAGGGCGGGAACAAGCAGATACTGTGCAGAGAGGAAAGAAGGGCCCACGAGATAAAGGAAAGAAAGCAAACCAGAAGTAAAAAGAAAGATGGGGAAGACAGAAGATGGGTGGGGGGGATAAGAGACAGAAGTAGGCAGAGGAAGAGGAGATGGTGTGGAGAGAGAAAGGAGAGGGGGGCCCACAGCACTCACATGGGGGTACAGAGGGAAGTGGAGGTTTCTCCTGAGCTGCTGGATGGAGCTGCCACACCAGTCTTCAAACACATGCAGGTTGGCGCGGCCCCGGAACTGTACGGGCGGAGAAGCAGGCGAGAGTGAGCACCCCAAACCTGCCCCTGCGGCCCATGACTTGAAGAGGCCGGGTGGAGAGTCAGAGGCACGGGCCACCACAGCCCCAGCATGAGTGTTCCTCTCACTGTTGAAGGTCATGGCCCACTTTAGTCCCATTCCCATCCTTGGGACCCTTGGCTTCTTTCAGAAACTTCATCCTCATGGCCTGGCCCTGAGGCTTGCGTGTTTTTCTCACCATGCACGTGCGCAAATGTACATGTGTACACACACACACACACACACACACACACACACACACACACACATATACACTCCCAGCTCTTTCCACGCAGGAAGGGGGCTGGTTTGCATTCCCCAGGCGCGGGGGAGTAACAGCCACACAGAATGGTAGAAATGACAGAGGGAACTGGAAGGAAGTGCCAAGCTGGGGTTTCAGCCGAAGACTTGCTCCCTCCTCTCCCCTTCCCCTAATGCCCAGGGAGAGAAAAGCCCCACAGCTGTCTGCGGGTGAAATCTTATCTACCTAGCGGTCTCCGGTCTCCGCGCTGGGGGAAGCAGCTGGGAAAGCGCTGCGGGAGGTTCCTGGGGACTCATCGGCAGACCAGGCCTCCCACCGCTCTCAGGAGCTCAAAGCCTCACTCTGCCCAGGCCTCACCTGAATAATGAACCAGGTGCCCGGTCTTCCAGGCAATCCTGGGAAGGCTCCTGGGAAGACGGGAGCAGAGGACGTGTTCTCCCTCTCCTTCTCAGGACAGGGCATGAAGGCCTGGAGCAGAGGGCCCCCTTCAAATGAAAGGACTAAGGCAGCAGCAAGTACTCAGAGTGGGTGGAAGCCTGGAGCTTGGGGGGCGGGGGGGGGGGGGGGGGGCGAAGCATGGGGATACTGTCCCAATTTATCCTGACAGAGTTTCAGATTACCCCACCTCAGCTCTTTTCTCCTCCCCTCCCCCAGAGCTTAATCTCCAGGTTGTGGGAGGTGGGACCTCAATTACTCTACACAAACAGACCCTGCCCTGCCCTCCCCATTGCGGCCCATCAGTTATCAAAATCTAAGCGGCCCTTAGGAAAACAGAGGAAGGGCCCCCCAGACTGGAAGCCCAGATAGAAGGAAGTGACATAAGGTCTCCAGCAAGAGATCTGGAGGGAGAGATGGGAGGGGAGAGAACGTGGGGGTGGGGGAGAACTCCTCCGCAGGAATGTGGCTGGTGGGGTGGGCGCAGGCGCCAGCTCACTAGCTCACAGCTGGATCCACAAACAACCAAGGAGAGCCCATCATTCCCCATCCCTTCAGCAGCTTGGCACTTCCTGGGTGTGCTGGCCTGGTCAGTGCTAGGAATGTGGGGTCTTGGGAAGCAGCCACCACTCCAGGGAATATGAGTGGGGGGCTGGGATGGGTGGTAGAGAGAATGTGGGCTGGGTAGGTGGGGGGCGGGGGGGGGGGGGGTTTAGGCTTCTTGGAAGGAAAGAATGGGTACATTGTGCTCCTTCTGGAGAAATTCCTTAAGTCCCATTTACAAGACTCGGTGTCTTCTGCCAATGGCCTCCTCACTGCCCCTTCCTAGGACTTTCTGGGCAGTGTGCTCAGATCCACAAGATGCGGAGGCAGGGCATGCCACTGGAGAAGCCTTTGTGTTCAGCCAGGAGGCTGGAGGCCACCATGGGTCTGGGCAGGGGAAGGAGGGAAGGAGGGAAGGAGGGAAGGAGGGAAGGAGGGAAGGAGGGAAGGAGGGAAGGAGGGAAGGAGGGAAGGAGGGAAGGAGGGAAGAGCAGCGCTTGCTGCCTCCCACCGCCCTCTCATGGTCTCCCCTGAGGTACTGCAGGAAACCACAGGCAGGGCGGGAGTGAGTGCAGAAAGAGGACCTCCATCTCCTTGGAGGTCTAGGCCTCACTCAGCATTAAGCTAGCCCTCAAACCAGGCTTCACCCACCCTCAGGCTGTAGGTGGGGAGTCTCTTAGGGACCAGCAGGCACCACCTTCTTTCCCAGGCTCAGCATTGCAACCCCACCAGGATCTGTGTCCCTCTAAGCTTTGCAGACTTTGTATCTGGCAGGGAGGTGGGACTCCAGCTCATCAGCACTGCCACTTGCCCACTTTCCAGTATAGCAGTGGCTAAGACCCAGGGAAGGGCCGTGGGTGCCCCCGTTGCCAGAGCACATCCACAGCCAATGAAGGCTATGGAACTTCCCAGTTACAATAGTGGAGAAAGTATCTGTTGGAACCCTCTCATTTTAGAGGTGAGAATATTGATGCCCACAGAGGTAAACTGACTCTCTAAGGACACACAACAATTATCCTGTGGAAGTGGGGAGGATGTCTTGGAGTGTGGGAGGAAAAGGGTGAGGCCAGCCTGATGGGTCCTTCCACGGGGAAGTCCATTGCCTTCCACCCCCACGAAGCTGCCTCTACCAGGCCTCACTGGGCTTGCCAGGCCAGCAGCAGAGCCTCCAACTGGATCGAAGCTCCTCCCCTCCATAATTCTTCCCCCTGCCTGCAGAATTGCTGCTCTGGATGTTCCCAGAAGGCTTCAGAACAAACCTCACCCTGGCATGACTGACCTACTTTCCCAGCCTCACCTCACACCACTCTCTGTCACACATCCAAACTCTACCCACAGCAAACTCCTTTACCTCTCCATGCCTTGCAAATACTATTTCCTGGTTGGAAGGCCCTTTTCTTTCCTCCTGACCTGCAACTGCAGCTCATCCTTCAAGGCTCTTCTCAAATCCTTCTCCCCGAGGCCTTTTTCCTCCTCTGTATTCCCTGCATATCTCAATTATTTTGGAGAAGTTAAGCCCAGAACCACATGTTCCCATGTTCCCTCATTTATTCTATAAGCGCTGAGTGGCTGCTTTGTGCCAGTTAAAGAGAAAAAGAGATGTGGTCCTCAAAAAAGGTGTGGTATGCAGAGGTGTGGGGTGCAGAGGGCAGTTAGGCAGGAGCGTCAGCTCTACCTCCAGGAGAGGTCGGAAGCCCATCACAGGATGTGAGCCTCACTCACTGGCCCTCCACTGGCCGCACTGCTGTTCAGTCAGATTCACACTCACACAACCAGCACAGCTGGTTGCTGGCTCACCTCCTGGGGCAATGAGGCCTCGCCCAGAGAAGCACAGAGGCTGGACCACATGACCCCAACACAGCAGGACAATGAGGTCACTGGTTCCTATAAACCAGACTCCTGTTCCGAGCTTCTACTCAAGCTACTCTTGATTCCCTATTTACACCTGTCCTTTGAGGGAACTCTGCCTTGAAATTAAGAGCTCCAAACTCCATGCAGGTAAGAGGTAGCTCTGGATTTTGAGGAAAGGACCAAAGGCCCATTTGGTGAAATCCTAATAGGTAAGATTTCCCATCTGAATAGATGATTTGTAAACAAACGGAGATGCCATTGTATCACTTGGTACGATGATGTGGTGTTTCTGGGCTCTGAAAACAGGAGAGTCTGATCCACACAAAACTTGTACACAAACATTCACAGCAGCATTAGTCATGATAACCAAAAAGCAGAAACAACCCAAATATCCATGTGTCAATGGATTCATAAAATGTGGTACATCCACACATAGAATGTTGTTCAGCAATAAGAAGAAATAGAAGTACTGACACATGCTACACCATGATGAGCCTTGAAAATGTGATGCTCAGTGAAAGAAGTCAGATAGAAATAGCCACATATTATGATTCCATTTACATGAAATGTCCAGGACAGGCAACTCTAGAGAGACAGAAAGTAGATTAGTGTTTTTAAATGGGTGAATTATCCTATATAATAAAAGGCTAATATGCAAATTGTACCCTCAACCAAGAGTTCGACTGGGAGTTTAACCAGGAGTTCGACCAGGGGGGCGGGGCTGGCCTGCCAACCGCCCATGGCCCCTCCCCCCAGTCGCCTGGCTGGATCACCCCAATCAGAGCAGGCAGGCCGGACCCCACCTGTACACGAATTCGTGCACTGGGCCTCTATTATGGTATATAAACCATATCTCAATAAAACTATAAACCACCACCACACCCCCCAAAAAAAGGAGAGCCTGAGAAGGAATCTACATCCCAACCCTCTTCTAAGAGATGCTGCCTCACCAAAGCCCACATGATATGGCCCACGAAAATTCTGACTTGCTTTGATCTGATTTTTTGTTCACCAAATTTCTTTCTTATAACTCTCTTGGTTTTTCAGGGGGAGTATCCTGAATAGCAGACAGTGTTTCGGTCAAACGACCCATATATTGACTGGTAAATGAATAAACTGGCATTGAGGTTTAGTTAGTGGGTTTACTAGTTAGTATTTATGATTTGGGTTGACAGGAATAAATTTTTGAGGGCAGTTACCCCATGAAGGCCAGCCTCCCCGGCATCCATTCTGATGGCCTCTCTCTGACACACCAAGTAGAATGTCCAAGACTGTTCTGCTTTTGAGAGTGACTCCTGGCCTCAGAGACTGAGTGGCCAATGTCTGGGGCAGGGAGACAGTCAAAGAGACTGTCAGCCTTCTTATATTCTTCCTTGCTCCCACCAGACCAGGGCTATGTACTAGCTATGCCACCTTGAGTGAGTTAAGTGAGTTAACCCCTCTCATTACCTAACAGCTCCTGGCAGCTAGTACTTGTTCAATAAATGACATATCACTCCCTGCTGAAACTATATGTCAAAACAGGAGACAGGTAAGGGGATGGGAAGAAAAGAAGAGGTCCCTTTGATGGGCTGGAAGACAGTTGGAACATATGTGCCTTCATATGTTAGTTATTTAACCTTTCAGGCCCTTATTTTCCTTGTTAGTAAAATAAGAAGATTGGGCCCTAACCGGTTTGGCTCAGTGCTAGAGCGTCAGCCTGCGGACTCAAGGGTCTAAGGTTCGATTCCAGTCAAGGGCATGTACCTTGGTTGCGGGCACATCCCCAGTAGGGAGTGTGCAGGAGGCAGCTGATCAATGTTTCTCTCTCACTGATGTTTGTTTCTGACTCTCTATCCCTCTCCCTTCCTCTCTGTAAAAAATTAATAAAATATTTTTTTAAAAAAATAAGAAGATTGGATCAGTGACTCCCTGAAGATCCCTGAAGACTGTAATGGGGATTTTGTAAGCTACTTTCCATATTATTAAAAAAACAAAACACAAAGTCAGCCACAGCCAGGTGGCTCAGCTGGTTGGAGCATTGTCCTATACATCAAAAGGTTGTAGGTTTGATTCCTGGTCAGAGCACATACCTAGGTTGTGGATTCAATCCCCCGTTGGGGTGCATACAGGAGGCAATTAATCACTATTTCTCTCTCACTAACTTCTCTCTCTCTAAAGTCAATAAAAACATACCCTTGGGTGAGTATTAAAAAAAAAAAAAAAAAAGGAAATCAGGTATTTACCACCAAAAGGCCATATATTCTTACTAAAAGATCAACTATTCTTTAAAAAGTTAATTTTATATTAATCACTATTTACTATTGTTCACTATTGCCATTTTATATGTAGGATGTCCCCAAAAAATGTATACACACACATTGAATAATTATAAAGGCAGTGTTTATTAAAATACATTTCATTTTTCAAAATTAAGCTATCAGTTGTTTAAGCGTGTATACATTTTTGGGGGACACCCTCTATATCTCTATTTTTGATGGGCAAAAAAAAGTGGAAACGTTAATGATTAATAAATGCAGAATGTTATGTAGTTATAATTTTTCTTCTTTAAAAAATATATTTGTATTGATTTCAGAGAGGAAGGGAGAGGGAGAGAAAGATAGAAACATCAATAAGAGAATCATTGATTTGCTGACTCTTGTACACCCGCCCTGGGGATCTCAGCCCACAACTCTGGCATGTCCCCTGACCAAGAATTAGACCAGCAACCTCCTGGTTCACAGGTCAACCCTCAACCACTGAGCCACATCAGCTGGTGAGTAATTATAATTTTTCAAAATAATTAGTTCATCAAGAAAAATTATCCAGCCTGGCACATGTGGCTCAATGGTTGATCATCAACCCATGAACCAAGAAGTCACGGGTTCGATCATGCCTGGGTTGTGGTTCAATCCCCAGTAGGGGGTGTGCAGAAGATAACTGATCGATGTTTCTTGCTCATTGATGTGTCTATCTCTCTATCCCTCTCCCTTCCTCTCTCCCTAAAATAAATAAAGAAAAAGAAGAGATTACAAACAAAATATCTGACATTATAAATGAAATCGTTTTTCAGAAAAGAAGAATAATGATCCAAAAAGAAAAGAAAAATATTCTGGTCACAATAAATAAACTGCCAAAACATTTATAGCATGTGACAAATAGTTTTTATCACTAATTGGTAAACTAATTTATAAATACTTTATGTAACTTATTATTTATATAGCTAATTTATGGACAGAAAATAACCCAATGAAAAATGGGCAAGACAATGTCATATCTGATAAGGGCCTAATCTCCAAAATTTATAGGGAACTCATACAACTTAACAAAAGGAAGATAAACAATCCAATCAAAAAATGGGCAAAGGACCTAAATAGACACCTTTCAAAAGAGGACATTCAGAAAGCCAAGAGACATATGAAAACATGCTCAAAGTCACTAATCATCTGAGAGATGCAAATCAAAACAACAATGAGGTACCATCTCACACCTGTCAGAATGGCTATCATCAACAAATCAACAAACGACAAGTGCTGGAGAGGATGTGGAGAAAAAGGAACACTTGTGCACTGCTGGTGGGAATGCAGACTGGTGCAGCCACTATGGAAGACAGTATGGAGTTTCCTCAAAAAACTGAAAATGGAACTCCCATTTGATCCTGTGATCCCACTTCTAGGAATATATCCCAAGAAACCAGAAACACCAATCAGAAAGGATATATGCACCCCTATGTTCATAGCAGCACAATTCACCATAGCTAAGATCTGGAAACAGCCTAAGTGCCCATCAGCACATGAGTGAATTAAAAAACTGTGGTACATCTACACGATGGAATACTATGCTGCTGTAAAAAGGAAGGAACTCTTACCATTTGCAATGACATGGATGGAACTGGAAAGCATTATGCTAAGTGAAATAAGCCAGTCAATGAAGGAAAAATACCACATGATCTCACTCATTCATGGATAATAGAGACCATTATATACTTTTGAACAATATAGATACAGAGGCAGAACTGCCTCAAACAGATTGTCAAACTGCAGCGGGAAGGCCGGGGAGGGTTGGGGGGCAGGAGGGAGGGGGGTAAGAGATCAACCAAAGGACTTGTATGCATGCATATAAGCATAACCAATGGACATAAGACACTGGGGGATAGGGGAGTCTAGGGGACTGTCAAGGGCGGGGGGAAAAAAAATGGACACATATGTAATACCCTTTGTAATACTTTAAGCAATAAAAAAAAAAAGAAAGAAAGAAATGCCTCCATAATGTTCCTTTATGGAGAAGGTAGTGTATAGTGTACAATAAAAACTTTCTCTGTCTTATAAAAAAAAAAGAAAAGAAAAGAAAAATGGGCAAGAGATACAAATATGCAATCCAAAGAGAAGAAATACAGTAGTCAATAAACATCTGAAAAAAGAATAAAATATTTTTAAAAATCCAGCCTGGCCACAGTGGCTCAGTGGTTGAGCATTGACCTATGAACCAGGAGGTCATGGTTTGATTCCCAGTCAGGGCACATGCCCGGATTTCGGGCTCAATGATTCTCTCTCATCATTTATGTTTCTATCTCTCTCTCCCTCTTCCTGCCTCTCTGAAATAATATATATATATATATATATATATATATATATATATATATATATATATATATATATATTTAAAAAAAAAAAAAAAGATCCAAACTGTGTTCAAAGGAGACAAGGCTGGATCACTGGACCAATAGTCTCTAAGACACCTTCTTTTCAAAATACTATCTCTAGTTGGGGTGGGGCATAATTACCTGATGATGTCAGTGTACCAGTGTTGTAATCCATCCTCTCTTGGGGCTTTAAACAGGCAGTTTCTCAGGATGAATAACCTACTCCTAATGTCACATTTAGCATGATACTGCCTCCTTCACTCCCGCCCCACAGCAAATGGGTAGATTGGAAATAAGATCACCCAGGCTGAAGAGATCAATTTGTGATGAGTATAGATAAAAACAATGGGCTAGCCAGTACCACCCAGCCCAGAAAAGTAATCTATGTGGACAAGTTGTAAAATATGAAACCCCAATTTACAATATTCACCCCAAAGCACCATGGTACTATGGAGTCTTGGCATATATATTTACTCAAGGTAATCTTAAGCATGTTAATTTAACCTCTCTGAGCTCCAGTTTCTTGACCAAAGGAAAAAATCTCAAATCCTATATAAATAAAAGGTATCATGATGGTTATGACAACTTTTTTTATTCACATGTTTAACTGCTTCCTGTAAAAATTTTCTGAAACAACATATATTCCTTAAAACATTGTTTTCATAGTGTATGTTCCTTAAAAAACTGGTTTCATAGATTATTAATAGCTGTTCCGTGGGAAAAAGCAATTCAGGAGGCAAATGAGTTTGGTACATGCTGAGCTAAACCAAGTTAAACAGATTATTACAGAACTTCTCAGAAACTTTCATGTGCTAATGTGTATTTCCAAGAAGTGGATGCAATATATAGCTTTTAAACCTTATTTAACAATGAACTCCTTTCTTCCTGGAATATCTTATGGGGCTTAATGGTTCAAGAAAGACAGTTTGGAAAGCCTATCTTTAATATGGGGAATTGGCGGCGACATGGAAATCGTGGCTTCCCTGAGCCTTGTTTTTCTTGCCTATAAAATGAGGATAGTGAAACTATTTTACAGGGTATTAAAGCTGAAATGAAATGATACACAAAGCCTGGCACATAGTAGGCTCATAGCAAATGTTAGTTCTTCTCTAAAGCAAGAAAATCGAGTAAGCCTGGAATCTTTTTTTCCCCAAAATTAGGTAAAAAAAAATTTTTTTTCCCCTCAGGTGTGGGTGTGGGTGTGCGTGTGGGTGTGGGTGTGGGTGTACGTGTGCGTGTGGGTGTGGGTGTGGGTGTCTAGGTAAAAATTTTTAACAATAACCACTGGAAAAAATTTTTTCTGTGGTCTCCGGAATTATCTGTAAAAGCTATAACCCTCTCAAAGAGCAGGGACAGTCCTTACCTCTGAGAGCCAGGGAACAGCTTTATTCCACTGCAGGTAGCTGCTGTTACTGCTCCCACCTCGCTCAAAGTCTTGGTCCTGGCAGAAGAGTGAAGAATGAACTTGGTGGGAATATTAGGGTGAGAACAGGATTTGGGGCCCCTTGAAAGTGACCCTGGGGAAGTAGACGTCAGGAGACACAGCCCTGGCCCCAGGAAGCTTATCCACTTAAGGGACACTCCATTTATCATTCACACTGTATCCCTCAGGAATATACCTCCTTACAGTTTCATCAATGTATCTCCTGAGGTTCTTTTACTTTCCTGCATTTTTTTCAGTCTTCCCATATGGAAAGAAACTTTCTCTAATTAGATCAGGCTCTCCAGAGGGCAAGACCTTGCCTCCCTTCCTCTGTATCCCCCAGGACTCTGTCCAGATTTCTCACTCATTTGTCCTAACAAGTGGGAGCCCCTTGGGGACATCCCAACTGTTCCCTACTGTGCAAGTCCACAGGTTCAGTTTGGTTCTGGTCCAGTCTTCAGGATCCATACTGTTCTAGACTCAACAGCTGGGCTCTAGGCTAAATTGAATCACAATTTCCCTAATCTCCCATCCCTTCACTCCCAAACTCAATGATGCTCTTTCCTCACTAGGAACTGTTGGTCCAAGAAACACTACAGGAAAAATGCGCCATTACAAATCTGTCCCCCAGCTATTTGCAGAGGAGGGGGTGTCTGTCTATCGCATCACCTCTGACTCTTAGAAGTAAGGATCTGGAATTGTAACTAAAGGACGAGCCCAGTCTTCAGGCTGGCAGAGGGCAGGACATGTGGGTCCCACCTCAAGCCCTCGTTGCTGCTGGAGATGGCGGTCACATACCTGGAGGGTCAGACCTAGGAACCTGGAACTATGTGATGAAGGCTTTGAGGAGGACAGGATGCACATCTCTACCCACCCAGCTAGGAAATCCTCTGAGGTCAGGCTGCCATCCCAGGCACTCTTTCTCCTCTGCCTCTCTTACCACAGAAAAGCAGGTTTCCCTGAAGGCTACAAGGGCAGGGGCAGCCGAGGTCCCATGTTAATCCACTGGCAGGGAAAATGGGCTGGCCCTGCCACATACCTGGAGGCCTCGCCTCTGGGGATGGTAGAACTGAAGATTTGGATCCACAGCTGGAATGTTTCTGCTGGCTAGAGCCTTGGCCAGTTCTCTCCAGCTGCCATACCCTGTGGAAGGGAGAGAAGAAGAGAGGAACAGGTCAACATCACTTGAAGACCTCATAAATCTGTAAGATTTGGGGGAACACTACAGATAATCATCTTTCCATCTGCTGCTCCTCACCCCTCTTCATATGGTGGGTATGGAGTGAGAATGGTGGTGTTGGGAGAAAATTACAACGTTGGCCAAGGTCAGCTGGGCAGAGAGAGAGGAAATGAGCTGGTAGCCCATTAGGATTTGCTATCTTCTACAAATCAAGTGGAAATGGAGCATTATCCTCCCACTGGTAACCCAGTACAGGCTGATTCTTCCCCAGTTTCCACTGGAGGCAGATTTCTCCCAAGGCTGCTGTAGAGAAATGGTGTGAAAGGCAGTAGAACTAAGCTTTTCCCTGCATGAGTTCCCTTTCCAGCTTAGTCTTTTTCCTTCAAGCCCAATGAAACAGCATGGTATCTAGTTGGGGAACCCCACCCCACAACTGCACAGCATTCCATCCAGATCTGGGGGAGGCAGGAAAGGGTGGGCCTGAGACTTGGTGTGTGTCAAACACATTTATAAGATTCGAGGCCTAGATATTCCTGGATTGATATGGGGGCTGTGTGACTACTGATGCCTGCACCCTGACAGCTCTAGGTCTTCAACATCACTTGAAGACCTCATAAATCTGGCTTACACAAATCTGGGAAGGCTAAAAGCCAAACTATGATGAAAGTGAGAGGGTACAGGAAACCGCTTGCATTCACAACCAAGCAAAGAGGCAAGGAGCTGCACTGAGGGTGAGGGTGGGGAGAAATCAGAATTCAGTGGTCACACTGCTATTCACGGGGGGTCAGAGCTAACTGCGTGTCAAGGAGACAGCTTGGGCGTGGATGTTAGACTCTGAATATTTGGAACCAAGTCACTGTTAGCCATAATCAGAATCATAGACTATCAAGGGCTGGAGGGGCTTTCAGGATCATGCAGTCATCTCCAGGTGAGGAAAATGGGACCCTGGCTGATCAAATGGCTTATCTGGGCTCACTTAATATACAGTGACAAGGCTAAGACTAGAACCCAAGTGTTCAGATGGATTTTCAATGAGCTTCTGCTTTCCTTCCAACAGCTCCATCAAGACACTACCATGATACTACAGTGGATACAGCACACAGGAGTTAGACCGACATCTCTGATCCCTGGGAGCCAATAGCAGGCTGAAAGCAGAAGCGTCCCAGGAGCCCCTTTGCGGCACCAGGAGAGAGAGAGTCAACCAGACAGAGGAAAGAGCACAACCCAGAAATACGGGCCCACAGAAGGTGGACATCAGTGTTCTGCATGAGTGTTTATGTAGCTGACTCTAGGAGGAGATAGATTATGAGGGTGTGTGGGTGCTTTTCTTACAGTTTTGTATGCCTGTTTAGTGTTTACTAAGCACCTCATAGGCACTCGAGCCTTATGAGAATCTATGAAATAGACCAGGTCTGATTATTCCCATTTTACAGATGGGGAAAGAGAAGCTCAGAGTTTAAAGTCACAGAGTTAGTTGTTTCAAAGCCAGAATCAGAACAGAGAGCCTCTGTCTCATAAGCCAGAGTTTTCTCATTCTGCCTACATTTGCTTCTGTGGGACTTTTTGGCACAGACTTTAAGGAGTTCTGGGGACAGAGGCCTCAGCTGAGGATCTGCGCCTTTGGGTTTCTACACAGACATCAAACCTCTGTGCATGTTATGTTTATAGGAACTTGTGCAGATTTATCCCTCTGCCTGTTATCAAGGTCTCTCCTGTTTCCATGGCTGGCCAGCTGGCAGTCAGAAACAGCAGGTCAGATTAGTTCATGTAGGGGATGTTCTGGGGAAGCAGGATTCTGGGGCCACTGAAGTGAGGTGAGGATATGGGAGTGAGGCAGAAAGATAACAAATGCGCCTAGATTTACACCCTGCATTTCTGGATGAGCTCAGGGGAAAGCTGTTTGTCCATCTGCTCATCCCAACTCAGCCACATCTCATGTAAAAGCCCATCCTTTTGCAAGCCCAGGGAGCTGCTGGCTAGTGGCTGGAGGCTCAGGTGACTCGGTGAAAAATAAGTCACCCTGTGGGAGGGAGAGGGCAGGCCCTGCTTGCTTCTGTCTCTGAATGACTGGGTCATCTCTTCCTTGACTTTGCACTTATGACTAAAAACCATCTACTTCAGATAAAGTTGTGAGGAAATAAAAATAAAAATGCTTTTTGTCCTATCAGTGGGTGTTATAGGTCTCAGATGCATTCTTTCTCATAATTAGTTTTAAATTCCAATCAAATTCTTTTGACTCTTAAAAGTCACACCAAAAGTGCGACAACTTATCCTAAGGTCAATGAACTACCACTTGGTCTTCAGCATGTCTTCTCCTGGCATTCACTGGGCGTTGACAAAGACTCTCTCCTTGACCATGTCTTAGACAGGCTCTTCTGAGCCCTCCTGTAGACTAGGCCTCATCTTTGGGCCCTGTATTGGCCTGCCTAGCCATTTTTAGGAAGAATCCTGTTAAATCTTTTTAGCAAGAATCCCTATACCCTTAATGTCTCTTTTTAGTAATTTTTCATGCACTGACACACTCACTCTGTTTCTTGACTATTAATCCCCAGTTGTCTTCGCCATATTCAGAATTGAGCTCAGTTCTACACTGAAGTCTCTCTCCCATACTGTGATAGTACTAAACAAAAATCTCTCTTTATCACCTTTAACTACTGTCCAACTCTATTTCTCTTTAAAATAGTGGTTCTCAACCTTCCTAATGCCGCGACCCTTTAATACAGTTCCTCATGTTGTGGTGACCCCCAACCATAACATTATTTTCATTGCTACTTCATAACTGTAATTTTGCTACTGTTATGAATCGTAATGCACATATCTGATATGCAGGATGTATTTTCATTGTTACAAATTGAACATAATTAAAGCATAGTGATTAATCACAAAACAATATATAATTATATATGTGTTTTCCGATGGTCTTAGGCGACCCCTGTGAAAGGGTCGTTCGACCCCAAAGGGGTCGCGACCCACAGGTTGAGAACCGCTGCTTTAAAAGAAGGTAAGCAGTGGCTCTCTCAGTGAACAAGGAAAACCCACTGTGGGGAGTGGAAGTGATCCTAACCATGCCCTGCCCCTGAGTCCTGAGTGAGTCTGAATGGCTTTGAAATACATGCTAAGTCCACAGGCCAGCCTTCAGTAACTGAAGGAGTAGGAAATTCCCTTTGCAAACGCCACAATATAGGAGAAAGACAAGCAAGGCTTTGGAGTCAGAAAGGTCAAATTGTACACCCACCACTTAGAAACAGTGACTACTTGAACAAGTAATTTAACCACTTTGACCTTAGTTTCTTCATCTGGATGGTGGGATAAAAACACCTGCCTCATAGCACCAGTGAGGACTAAATTATGCATGTCAGACCTAGTGTGTACTCAGTAAGTACTCAGTAAGCATTCCTTTCCCCTGACAATTTCTGAGTTTTGGGTTTTGGACTTGGGAGTCAGGAGATGTGAGTTCTAGCCTGTTTGAAATTCTATAAACTTCAGTTCTGGCCAGTGTGGCTCAGTTGTTTGGGCATCGTCCTGTACACCAAAAGGTTGCTGGTTTGATTCTGGTTAAGGCAGATACCCGGGTTGTGGGCTTGATCCCTGGTTGGATTGTGTACAGGAGGCAGCTGATTGATGTTTCACCCTCACATCAATTTTTCTCTCCCTCTCCCTTATTCTCTCTAAAAATCAGTAAAAAGATCTAAAAAAAAAAATTCTATAAACTGCAAATGGCCAGTAGCTCTCTTCTCTCTGTGCTTATTGACCAGAGAAGTAAGTGAACTGTGGGCCAGCAGTGACTCAGTGGTAGAGCAAGATAACACTTCCTGTGTTTCATGGGTACTGCTTTCTGTTCTCCCATCCCCCATCCCTCTGTCCCCCTAGCCATGCCCGCCCCCCCCACACACTTAATATTCACCAAGTGCCTATTAAGTGTGAGGCACTGGGCTAGGCATTTGGTAGGTCCTTTTCCCCTGCCTTTTCCTCTGTATTAACCCAGCTAGTGGATACCCAGGCATTGCTTAGTCCCCTTGGGGAACATGGAGCTAAAGAATGTGCTGATTTAACTATTGACGCTTGTCACTTGCCTTCTAGTAAGTGAACTCCTCCCGCTCCTGGCCAGACCTCTCCTCCCAGAGTGCCAGCTGCCAAGGCCTGTTTCTCCTACAACAGGTGTCACATTTGTGCCAGAAGACAGACACCCCGAGCTCAGGTGACAGACAAAGCAGCACCATGGGCCTCACATGCTGCCTTCACAAAACTGGGCTATCAAGTTCACCATCAGCCGGAACTCTGCCATCATTCCTCCTCTGTGTAATACGGACTCTTCAAAGGCCTGAAGATGATCGCTTTGGGTCTACGTATATCTCTTGGTACTTTTTTTCAAACACTCTCACATACATTATTTCACTACAGCTTCACACTGTCATCTCCATGTTAGAGATAAAGAAACAGAGAGGCGAAGTCATCAGTCCAAGGTCACTGAGTAAGATAACCCATGTAAAGGACTTAGTGCCTGGAACATAAAAAACACCTAACACACTGCAAGTTATCATTTTATTCTTAGTCCCAGTGTTGCAGATCTGAAACTTGCATTCATTTCTCTTGACTTCTGGTTTGATTCTCTGGTTGATATGTCATGTGGTCAAGCGGGACATTCGTACCAGGAAGAAAGGAAGCCTCTTGCTGCTCAGGCAGATTTTGGATTTTCAAAGTATAGCTGACGGGCCTGCTGATGCACTGGATATGGGGAAAGGAACTGAGAATGATTCAAAGATTTCTGTCCTTGGCAGTTGAAAGGCTGGAGTTGCCATTTACTAACACAGGAACCTAGGATGGGGTGTAAAGAGTAACGCCTGAAAGAGAAGTGGGGAAGCATTAGAGGCGGTGGTGGTCACATCCAGAAGGGGTGTGTGTGTGGGCGGGGGTGGGGGGGTAAAGGGGGTCACACCCAGGAGCAGAGGCCATGGAAATTGTATTTCTGGAGCTCTATCTCCAGCTGTGGGGCAGGGCTCCTTCCCCTCTTTCAAAGAGGCCATGGGAACATGGGAACATGGGGTTGAAGGAGGAGCCTCATAGAGCTGGCCCCACAGGTGTAAAGGACACAAAGATCCAGGTGAATGTAGACAATGTGCTAAGAAGCCCAGCATCTGTACAGAGAAAAGGTGATGAAATCCGGAGAAGCTGAGCAGAGTTGGAGCCCTTGTCCCTCGAGAGAACAGGAGGTTGTCCAGGAAACAGGAGGTTGTGACACCCAGACCACAGTTCCACAAGTACCAGGAATAAACACTGAGACCTAGGACAACAAAGGAGGGACTGCGAGGGCTAGTCACACATCCTCAGCAGAACAAAGATGCTATGGCAAGAAAACACCAGGGCCTGGACCCCACCAGAAACCTGAGGTGGCACAGACAGCCAGGGAGGAAGCCAGGGACTACGAGGGAGTCTCTAAGGCAAAACCAAAGCTCCAATGTCTGTTGGCTTCACCTTTCCTTTCCAGCCCCTAACACCCCAGGGAACTTGATGCAAGAGAAATTATTACTGAGGTACTCTTAACAGTTAACATTTATGTGTCAGGCATATGTACACTTATATTCATATTAAATGAAAGATAGATTATTTTAAGTAATACAACAACCCTTCATGAAAACAAGGCTTAGAGGTTAAAATCTTGCTGAAAGTCACTAAGGTACTAAGTGAGAGAGGCCAGTACATGTGAAGTCAGGACAAAAGGCTGTGACCTTAATTCCTTTACCTTCTATTGAATATACTTGAGGATTTTTGTCCACCTCTACCATCATTGCCATTACTATCTGTGTCAGGTACTCATTTAGTCACCAGTTTAGCCCCTTCTCAACCCTTTGCAATTACCTCCCACTCATCCACCCATATCTGCCACATACACACTCCAATTTGGCCTTTAACAAACACTCTCTGAAAAGCCAAAGAAAAACTAAAGGGAGTATGGAGACCTAATTATGCCAAAACAGCTAGAAAACTGGACATGAAACATCTGAGCATAAGCCTGCTCCCCTCTTCCTAGTTTCTGCGCCTCTTCCTTGTCAACCTGAGGTAAACAATCCAGGTGTGTGTCTGTGGGCAGGGGTTGGCTCAGAGGATTCTGAATGGTTTGGTCAGCTCCATCTCACTCTCCCTCAAAGCACAGGTGTTGAGGGGAGGAGGAGTGAGGAGCAGGAGAGAGATGGAATTCAGAGTCTCCCTAACTCCTCTTTGTATGAGTAGAGAGAGATGAGTAGGCCCCTGATGAACCTCTTCCCCACAGCCTCTCCCTCCCTCAAGCTGCTGCTGCTCCCCATCTCCCTGTCAAGCCAGCACCTGAGCTGCTGTAATGGTTGTGGCTGCCGGCCAGTCGGCCAGTCGAGGCTTGTCAGCAAGACGCCAGGGACTATACCTGTTGCCCTGATGGATGCTGCCTAAAGGGGGCCCAAGAGGGGCATCAGAGCTATGCCAGGTATATGCTCATGTTTTGGCGCTACTGGCAGTGTTTCCTGCTCACCCAAACTTCCAGATTCATGTATAAATCTTCAAGGGGATAGATAAGGAGAGGAAATAGAAGGCAAATGCCCTTTAAGTCTGCTGCAGCTGCTCTGGGAAATAGGGTCTGTACACAACCCAGCTAGGAACTTTCCATTCCCTAAGTAAGTGATGGTGAACCTTTTGAGCTTGGCGTGTCAGCATTTTGAAAAACCCTGACTTGCCTGGCCAGTTTGGCTCAGTGGATAGAGCGTCGGCCTGCGGACTGAGGGGTCCTGGGTTCGATTCCGGTCAGGGGCACGTGCCTGGATTGCGGGCTCAGTCCCCGGTGGGGGGCGTGCAGGAGGCGGCTGATCGGTGGTTCTCTCTCATCATTGATGTTTCTCTCTCTCTTTCCCTCTCCTTTCCTCTCTGAAATCATTAAAAGAATGGCTATCATCAACAAATCAACAAACAACAAGTGTTGGAGAGGATGTGGAGAAAAAGGAACCCTTCTGCACTGCTGGTGGGAATGCAGACTGGTGCAGCCACTGTGGAGAACAGTATGGAGCTACCTCAGAAGACTAAAAATGGAACTCCCATTTGACCCAGTGATCCCACTACTAGGACTATATCCCAAGAAACCAGAAACGCCAATCAGAAAGGATATATGCACCCCTATGTTCATAGCAGCACAATTCACCATAGCTAAGATTTGGAAACAGCCTAAGTGCCCATCAGCAGATGAGTGGATTAGAAAACTGTGGTACATATACACAATGGAATACTATGCTGCGGTAGAAAAAAAAAAAAAGGAACTCATGCCTTTTGCAACAGCATGGATGGAACTGGAGAGCATTATACTAAGTGAAATAAGCCAGTCAGAGAAAGATAAATACCACATGATCTCACTCATTTGTGGATTATAGAGAACAACATAGACTGATGAAAAGGGACAGACCCAAAGACTGAGAAACAGCGATCAGGCCATCAATCCCCAGAAGGAAAGTAGGGGAGGGCGGGGGTAAGGGGAAGAGATCAACCGAAGGACTTGTATACATGTATATAAGCCAAACCAATGGACGTGGACAACAGGGGGATGGGAGCATGAGTTTGTGTGTGGGGGGGAGGTTGGGGGTAATGGGGGGGATGAGGACACATTTGTAATACCTTAACTAATAAAAAAAAAAATATATATATATATATATATATATATATATATATATATTTAAAAAAACAACTGTTAACCACTAAAATTCCTAAAAAAAAGAAAAAAAGAAAGAAAAACCCTAACTTAACTCTGGTGCCGTGTCACATATAGAAATTTTTCGATATTTGCAACCATAGTAAAACAAAGATTTACATTTTTGATATTTATTTTATATATTTAAATGCCATTTAACAAAGAAAAATCAAACAAAAAAATGAGTTCGCGTGTCACCTCTGACACGCGTGTCATAGGTTCGCCATCACTGCCCTAAGTCATAGATATGATCAGTAGAGACCCCAGAAGGCTTGGCCAGGCTCTGAGGCACCTCCAGGATATGTCATCATCACCACCATCTGTTACAAAAAAGCAAACAAATAAAATCCCACAACATCTAAGGCCCCATTTACTAGTAAGTGACAGAACAAGTACAGCCACAAACACGTTCTTTCCAAGGGCAATTTTGACTGAAGACCCTTAAAGAAATGCGATGGTTTCATAAAAACCTAGAGGTAACAGGGTCCAGGATTTCTAAAACAGGGCCAAGCCCACTAAAAAGGTGCTTTAATCTCCGGTTGACCTAGGCAAGGACCACTCTGGTGTTTTTAGGATCTTTCGGAACCAGTAGGCTTGTCATTTCCATTCTTTCCAGACTGGGACACAGACAAGCTTCAGAACATGGAAAAGATGTGGGCCGATCTTTTCCCTTCCTGGAATCAAAAGTAAGCAATCAACAGTTTGGGGAAGATTAAATAAATGAATCAACCACCAGGCATTTATTTACCACCATTGTATACTCAGTACTCTGCCAGCTGCTGTGATAGAGAGGTACCAACAGAGAAGTTCAGCTCCATCCATCCCTAGGTGCAGTTAGGGCAGACATCATGTTAAATGAAAGGACCAATGTGTCTGTGGACTCCTGTGTGTGCTGTGGCACTCACACCCATGCCCACATGCAAGGCGTACAGAAGCCAGTTCTGCTTTATGTAACAGGCAGCTGCACATTAGACAGCAGGCTAACTGGATGCTAATGATGTGATATTGCTCGATGATTTTTCAGACTTACAGGGACCTCAGGCAAAATGCTCGGCAAACATTTTCTGGGATAAGGGAGCTGGTCTTCAGGGTCCCAAAGAGTTCAGGAGACACCACATAGATATAGCAAAACCCTAACTCTTTAAGATGGCAATGGAGTATTTCAGCAGAAATGTCACCAGGACTCACCTGAAGATTGACATTGCCACGGAAGCTCTAAGGGGTTGGAGCCGTAGTGGGACAATAGCCTAGCAGCTAGTCAAAAGCCAATACTCTTTCTCCTGCTGCCTTCCAAGTGGAAGGAAGGAGCAATGGAGGCCCAAGATCCCAGGAACTCTCCTTCCCAACTAGTGGAGGTGGTTCCATCCCAACTTGAGGGAAAGGTGTGGTTTCCATAATTATATTTCTTGGAGGACATTCAGGGACAAAGGCATTATAGAAAGAATAGGAACTAGAGGAGGGCGGGGGGGGGGGGGGGGGCGAAGACTGAAAAAAGACCAAAAAGGGAAAAGGACAAAGTTTGGGGAATGTGGCTTTGAAAAAGAGAAAAGAGAGCAGCACCTAGCCAGCTACTGAGACAGGAGGAGAGAAGTGGAAAATATTTGATAATAATTACGTTAATTATGAAAGTTGTGGGTGACTACAGTAAAATGCCAAAAGGGTCTTGGACAGAGAACACCGCTTTACAAAGCCCTCCTCCTACATTAACTACTTAACCCACTCACAGGCTAGTACCATGTGCATTAGCCCAGGCCAGCAGTATGCTAAGCACCTCACATGCATTAGCACATTTAATCTTCATTAACAATCCTTAGGTAGGTATTATATTACTCTCATTTCACAGATCAGAAAACTGAGGTCAGGCAGTTAGGAGGGTATGTATCTGCCCAAGACCTCACTACCTCTAGATAGCAGAGCTGAATTTTTTCAAACCCAGTTTACTTGACTCATTTTTTAAAAAATTTGTTAACAAGTATCTTACATACCCATTTGTTTGTTGGGAGAAACAACAACAACAAGGAAATCAGGAAGAACTAGGGACCCTGAAGCCAAGCAAGTTTTCCAGGGCAAAACAGGGCCAGGTTTGGGACCAGAAGCCAGAAGCCACAGCCTCCCAACCCTCTCGCTCCAAGCTCCTCTTAGAACAATGCATTCTTTTAAGCATCTTACTGAGTCCTTTCTCTTTTCTGCATCAGGCTTGAAAACAAATGAGATCCACTGTCTGGTCTTAAGGGCTGCTAACTGCTATATTCGTGAGGTCTCTTAAAGGTGACTTGCCAAAGCCAAGTTGAGATTGTTATAACCTCTTCTTGGGAAGTAGAGGTGATGAATGGGACAGGAAAGGCATGGAATTTGGGAACTCTGCTTTTTCCCTCCCCACAAAATACCATTTTAATGGAACCTAAGGGTTAGACCACACCAAGGGCAGAGGCCTCAGTTGTATGTTAGCCCCATTCCTAAGTCAACCATCCCACCAATACCCATCCACCTAATGTTTTTATATCAGAGCTCTTTCATCTCTTGGTCTCATTCTTTTTTTATTTTTTATTGAGTTTTGAGAGAGAGAGAGAGAGAGAGAGAGAGAGAGAGAGAGAGAGATAGCATCGATCTGTTGTTCCACTTATTTATGCATTCATTGGCCTATTCTTGTATGTGCCCTGACCAGGGATCAAACCTGCATGCAACCTTGGCATATCAGACAATGTTCCAACCAACTGAACTAGACTCAGGAAAGGCAGTCTCACTCTTACTTTTATCCCAGTCCCATGAGTTACTTCCATTTTGCTGATGAGACCCACAGATCAGTTAATAGATTTGTCCAATATCCAAGGAAGCCGGTGTTAAGACCAGGCTAGAGCCCAGGCCTTTGGTTCTCGGCTCAAGGCTCAGTGCATCATAGCACAGTGCTCATCTGTGGCTACTACAGTTAAGTGGGCTGTAGGACGGGGGTGTCTGGGGAGAACTCTGACCCCAAACTAGGAAGAAGTTGAAAATTAGCACGGTGCTAGCAGGAACTAGGTCTTGTTTGTTAATACATTTTCACTGTATAAATCAATTGAAATGAGCAGTTTCAACACATCCCAGCTTCAGAAAGGGGTTAAATTATTTGGCCTGATTTTATATTCCCATTGTATAAACCAGGCACTTGATGCACGTAGAATAAACAAATGAGTGAATGACAAGGAGGGTCCTGGGAGGTGCCTGACATATCTATCATCATAGAACTAATTAGGTGTCTTCTGGCCAGAGACTGAATGAATGACAGACACTGGCCCTAATATTCTGAAAAGTCGACCAGCTGAAGGCTGTCTTCAGCACCCTGTGGGCACTCACAACGGCACAGATGTCAAAGTCACAACCCAAAGGAGCCTCTAAGGAAGCTCTTCCTTTAGAGGACTCGTGCTCTCTCTTGCTCTTCCTCTCTCTCTCTCTAAAATCAATTTAAAAAATTTTAATTTCTAGATGAATGTGTGTATATGTGTATGTATTAAAATATAATAAACAAAATTGTGCCATCTTTACCATTTATAATGTTCAGCTCATTGGCATAAGTACATTTACATTGTTGTGCAACCATCACCACAATCCATCTCCAGAACAAACTGAAACTATACCCATTAAATACTAATTCCCTGTCCCTCTCCCAAGGCCTTGGCAACTACCATTCTACATTGTCTCTATGCATCTGACTCTGCTAGGTAAGAGACTTTACAGAATATGAGGAAGGCAGGAGAGCTGATTATTTAGAATATCATCAGGAAAAGTGAGTTCCAGATAAGTACAATATTTGGCCTTGTGTGTCCGGCTTATGTCACAGCATAATGTCCTCAAGTTTCATCCATGTGGTAGCGTCTGTTAGAATTTCCTTCTTTTTTAAGGCTGAACCATATGCCACTGCATGGATATACCACATTTGGTTTACCCATTCCCCCATCAATGGTCACTTGGGTAGTTTTCACCTTTTGGCTATTGTAAAAATGCAGCTATCAGCACGGGTGTGCACAAGTATCTGTTCTAGTCCCTGCTCTCTCTTCTTTTGATAGGGCACTCCCCTTTAAACTGCTAACCTCGATCCATTCTTCCAAAGATAAAAGCAGGAGCTGAAGGCCAAGGGGGGCCAGGCCAGGCTGCTATCCTCATAGTAGAGACATGGTGGCAAACCATGTTCGACTGAGAATGCAGGGAGTCTGGGGGACAGTGGGTTGAAAGAGGAGTGCTGAGTGGGTTAGATCAGGCTGGAGCAATCCCAGCCGATAGGTACAGAGGAAAAGCAGAAATTCTGAGTGAGCCAGCGTAGGGCTTTCCCCAAGGACAGTGATGTCCTAGTCTAAGTTTCCACATATCCCAGCTTCAGAGAGAGGTTTAAGTTACCAGGGCCCCTAGAAATTCAGCTCAGTGCTGACAGTGGTCCATGAACTGTTGGTTACCTGTCCTCAGTGAGATAAGCATTTAGAAACTTTTAGTGCAATCTGACTTTGCAGCTACATCAACATGGAACAGTGGAATCATCTCACCGAACATAATAGACCATTCTGGACCTTTTGAACTCCTATGGTCAGTGGCATGTGTTGCAAGCTGCCTAATGTGTAGAATAATTGCCTAACAGTCAGTGACAGGCTGGGAACTAAAAACCAAAACTAGAAAAGCAGGTCCTTGCATTTACCACATGGGCCTTCCTTCCTCTCTTGTTTCCTCCCTCCCTCCCTTCCCTCTTCCTTCCTAACTTAGGCAAAAAGTAAATTTTGAGAAAGACTACAGAGTAGCTCACAGAATAAAAGAGAAAACCTCACAACCAGGCCCCAGAAAGGCCAAGAACCAGATCAGTGACGAATCTCAGCAGCCAGTCAATGACTCAGCTCCAAACACCTCTGTGTGTCTGCTCAGAATCAAAATTCCCAGGAAAGAAGTCTGGGTGGCCTTGGCTTGGGGTCAGGTGTCTCTTTGGTGGTGAAAGGGTGGGGCTTGTTTCTGGGTGAGGTTCCTGCAGCTCCATTAGAAGAACAGGTGGAGGGAGGGGCAGTTTTACTGTGGCAAGTTTCTGATGCTTCTATGACAAAATAGCTCAACTCTGAGTAGCTGTTATTCCTAAAACAAAAGTGAGGCTTATCTGAGAGTCATTATATTTTTTTAAAGCAGGATCACATAAAATGCAGATATAGCTGAGTATTAAAGACACCGACACATGGAGTTAGTTCTATAATACTTAAGAGACTTTACAGAATATGAGGAAGGCAGGAGAGCTGATTATTTAGAATATCCTCAGGAAAAGTGAGTTCCAGGCAATGATCAAAACACGTCTTGGAAAGATGAGGTGAAACAATCATCTATCAGAGCATTTGAAAGTAACACTCCATCAATTCAATTAACCTTGGTTAGAAAAAAACAGAACTGTCTGTAGTCTAGGAGAGCTCAGAAACCATGGGAGCAAGCCCCCACATGGCACAATATCAGAAAGCTGAAGGCTCGAACACTGGAGTCACTGCCTGAGGTCCCAGAGCAAGTCAGAGGCAGAAGCAGGACTGGATCCCAGGTCTCCTCTCTTCTGGTTCAGGCTTCAGTTCGGACCACAAATAACCTGCTAAAGTGGGAGGTGGTTCCCAGGTTATCAGGAGTGGTAAAGTAGCATTCTGTAGTTCGGAAAATGGACTGAGCACAGCCCCTCTTGTGGAAACAAGGTTGTGGTCTAAAGAGACAGCCTAGAGAAGAAGTTTCTCTGGTATTTGAGAGTTTGGGTCTAGACTGGTCATTGTGTTGAGGAAGGCTTTTGAGCTTATCTGAGGCAGAGGCTGTGTCACACACACCCCTGCCACTCCCCTTAGCCACAGCTTTAAATATGAAAGATGTTCATTAAGTGGCTATTGCATTAAAATATCTTTTATAGTGTTTTTCTTTTACTAAATTTTGTTCTCTAAGCACATTTACTTATTTTTATGTTTTAAATATCTTTTTTATTGATTTCAGAGAGGAAGGGAGAGATAGAAAGATCAATGCTGACAGAAAATCATCAATCAGCTGCCTTCTGTATGCTCCACACTGGGGATTGAGCCCGAAACCCAGGCATGTGCCCTGACCCGGAATCAAACCATGACCTCCTGGTTCATAAGTAAACACTCAACCACTGGGCCACACCGGCCGGGCTCTAAGCACATTTATTAGAAAATATTCAGCCTGGCTGGCTTGGCTCAGTGGTTGAATGTCAACCTATGAACCAGGAGATCATGGTTTGATTCTTAGTCAGGGAACATGTCCTGGTTGAGGGCTTGATCCCCAGTAGAGAGCTTGCAGGATGCAGCCAATCAATGATTCTCTCTCATCATTGTTTCTATCTCTCTCTCCCTCTCCTTTCCTCTCTGAAATCAATAAAAATATTTTTAAAATATGTAATCAACATACATGGAAATATCCACAAGCACATTAAACATTCCTTTGCCATATATCTATTCACATTCTGCATGGGAGGAAAAAATAACCTTTTCTCTGAGTTAAAAACCATTTTTTAAAATAAATGAACAGTCTGGGGCAGGGAGTGGGAGTGAGCTAGAAGCAATCAATGGGAGAAAAAGAGGGACATATGTAATACTTTCAACAATAAAGATTTTAAAAATAAAATAAAATAAATGAGCAAACGTAAGTATACTTGAGAATAGGGAGAGAAATTTAGACTCAGTAGGAAAGAGGCTAAGTAGGAGCACCAGTAGTCAGCCCGGTCAGTGTTATCTGTTTCCTACCTTTACAAAAAAGAATCTGCTCATTGGACTGCAGTGTGATTGTTAAAATATCCACTTTAGCTCAGATACTATTGGTCACAATACCACTGGGTAATCCCTGCCAGTCTATTCTTTCCTTCACAAATGCAGTGAAACACTGACTCCTACCATGGCTGATTAAACTTGTTAGTATATGGTTTTTATACACCATACAATCAAAGTACCAGCTCTATGTCTACAGAGAAAAGTGCAATAAATAGAAAAGTGAAATTTTTATTAAGTCAACTGGTTATTTCATGTGTCAGTGATTATGTTTTCTGAACCCCAAATCAGGCTTTGTGGTCTGACCAAGGCAATAGATTGTCTGAAACAGTTCATCGTTCCTGAAAACCCAGACCTAAAAATTCACATTGTTTGACACTAAATGATCAGTTTCACAGATTTCTACTGTCCTCACTCTCACCAAATTTGCTAAATTCTCTGGTGAAATGACCAGCCAGGCCTGATCTAAACAACCCTATCTAGCCCATTCATAGTTGGACTGACAGGAATGTTGGCTAAAAATGCACAAGTAGTTCAAGAGGATAAAAGTTCATCCTAGGGCCTTGTATCCCATGCCCTGTCCCCTCCCAACAGCCCCCAACAATTTCTTCCAGCACTCTCTTTCCCTTAAGCCAGTGGGCTGATGCAGGTCTACCACCATAACTGACAGAAGTGACAGCTGCCCAAACCATGCACAGAAGTGGAGACAACACAGAATCACTGCAAGGTCAAATACAGTTTGAAATTCCCACACACAGAGGACATATGGAGGTGGTAGAAAACCAAGAATATGAAAATGACTACCCTAGCAAAGAAAAATTTCTAGGTAAACTTCCCTAGAATTATCATGAGCACTATTAAAAGTTGAGTGAGTGCCCCGGCAGCGTGTCTCAGTGGTTGAGCGTGGACCTATGAACCAGGAAGTCACCATTCAATTCCTGGTCAGGGCACATGCCTGGGTTGCGGGCTCTATCCCCAGTGTGGAGTGTGCAGAGGGCAGCTGACCAATGATTCTCTCTCATCATTTATGTTTCTATCTCTCTCTCCCTCTCCCTTCCTCTCTGAAATAAATAAAAATATATTTTAAAAAATAATAAAATAAAAGTTAAGTGAGCAACTCAACTAACTCAACTCTATCCACTTTTTGCCAAGGAGACTGAATTAAGAAGCAACAGTCACTCAACCTGAATTTGTGTGCCAGATTTGGCTTAAAGAACCTTAGTGAACCAACAAATGAACAAGGTCTGGTGGGAACCAAAGAAGAACTCAAGGACAGCTAGAGATGAGCTGATAAAAACTGCTCTCCAGCCCTAACCGGTGTGGCTCAGTGGATAGAGCATCAGCCTGCAGACTGAGGGGTCCCAGGTTCGATTCCTGACAAGGGCATGTATCTTGGTTGGGGCCCATCCCCAGTGGGGGGTGTGCAGTAGGCAGCTGATCAATGTTTCTCTCTCATCGATGTTTCTAACTCTCTATCCCGCTCCCTTCCTCTCTGTAAAAAATCAATAAAGTATATTTTTAAAAAACCTGCTCTCCAAATTGGACACAACTACTGTAATTTTTATCAAGAGGGAGAGAGGGAGAGAGGGAAGAGAGAGAGAGAGAGAGAGAGAGAGAGAGAGAGAGAGAGAGAGAGAGAGAGAGAGAGAGAGAGAACGCTAGCTTTGGAGGAGGAACCAGTGCATAAGAAAACTCCGAAGATGAAAAGCAAATGGAAACTCACTACCACTAAGCCGCGTGCTGCTAACAGTTTAATATTTCAATCTTTCTGATCTGTGCGAATCTCATTTTACCTATGTGATACCTAAATGGTTTCTGGAACTTTCTCCTACCAGGAGCACTTGTGAAAACAGTGAGGCACAGAGAACTGAGATCATTTTTTGGCTTCCTGAGCATAAACTTTGATATTTAATGACCTGTGATAGCAGTCGGTATCCTAGTAATCCATAAAACCCTTGGGGATCTATTAACTGTTTAGCGATCCCAGGTCTTAGGGGAATATGTTTTCCACCTTTCAAAGAGCCTGTTGTAGGTGGTTTGTAGTAAGATGCAAATATTCCCAGGAGTGGGCTGAGGCACTGAGCTAGATTTCCCTGGAGTTCACCACCATACAAAAACAAGTACAGCTTTCTCACAAAGACTGCACAGTCTGCTATTTATTTTGAATTGGCTTTTTGGATCAGTTTATTAGAGCTCTGATGGTTGCACTAAATGGCTCATAGTGGGAAGGAAGCTTTAAAAAAATTTTTTTAAAGAGGAAGCTGCATGAGCAGTCAATTAACTGCATTTATTGAGCTATATATACATAGCTGCTTTGCCTGGCTCTGGGTGGGTGATTGATCAAGCATTGTGTTCACAATCAGTTTCAAGCAAGAAATATATGGAATTGAATACCAGCCCTGCCACTGGCTATCTGTGTGACCTTCAGCAATTCCTTAACCTCTCAGAGGCTCAGCTGTCTCATCTCCCTACCTCCTCTCATTCAGTTAGAAAGAATAATTAAGTCCAATGAATGAATTAAAATAACATTTGT
This sequence comes from Myotis daubentonii, assembly GCF_963259705.1. NCBI lineage: Eukaryota > Metazoa > Chordata > Mammalia > Chiroptera > Vespertilionidae > Myotis > Myotis daubentonii. The sequence continues at coordinate 97,404,985 of NC_081841.1, read as the reverse complement.
TCCATGCAGTCAGGCAACAGGCAGCTCCTTTCGCATTCATAGTACTAGCTCTTTACTCTTGGTCGGACATTTTACGTTAATTTCCAACGCACAATAACCCTGTAAAGTATTACTCTCCCATTCTCCTAATAATAAAACTGAGGTTTAATAAGTTTACAGGATTTGCTGAAGATCCCGTAAGTAGCCAAACTGGAATTCAAACTACTTTTATTGGTTCCAAAGTCCACAGTCTTCCCACTGCTGCCCAATGAACCCTCACTGCACCCCTGTGAAGTTCATTTTATGGGGACGCATTTATGATAAAGAAATGGAGGCTAAGGAACCAGCCCAGGTCAGGAAGTCACAGCTGGCGGCCCTGCCATCGCTGTTAATGCGTGATCGGGCTGGATTTTCACACCCAGGTCTGAATCTCTCCTGTGCTTCTCCACGACACAACTCTGTTTCACCCATGAGGGGTGGGTTTGGTAACATGACATGGTGCACAATGAAGCCCTAAATAAGATTCTGGAATTCAGAGAGGAGGGTCCTGGTGACCAGGGAAGAGAAGACTTCTTGGTGAAGCAGGTCTAGAGTAGGTATTTTGGGAAGTAGGTGGTTACTGGGTCTGGGAAGGGAAGAAGCTACTACCCTTTTGGAGATTTAGCTTGGATTGTTTCTGCTCCATCTGACTGCTCTAAACCCCACCCAAGCACCTGCCCTGGTTCCCTGGCTGGAACCCACTAGACGTATTACACGTGTATGTGTATAAAAGCTATCTTCTCCCCACACATTTTGTCCCTTATGCATGGCACATGGTGGGCATCTGTTGAACGAATGATGTCACTGTTAACAGTGTCCATCTAGTTTCACACAATGGTTAAAAGGGAGAACTCTAGAGTCAGTGCCATGAAGTCTAGCTATGTAATCTTAATCTCTAAACCTTGGTTTCCTTCTAATAATAGATATTAGTAGGATTTACCTTATAGGGTTATTATGAAGATCAAATGAGAGTGGCAAAAAGTAAGTGCTCAGTAAGTATTGGAGCTGATAATAAAAAGAGTTAATACATTTAGCATTTACTATGTGCCTGGCAGTGAGCTAAACATTTTACAAATATTACCTCATTTAATTCTCATAAGAACCCTCTGGGGTAGGTACTATTATTATCTCCATTTTACAGGTGAGAAAATTGAAATTCGGAGATTAAGTAACTTGTCCAAAGCCACTTAGCTTGTAAGTGGCTGAGCCAGGACCTGAACCCTAGGTCTCTGGTTCCAGCATCTGTTTTTATCCACTATTCTGCTTTGACCACAAACTCTTCCTATGCATGGTTCCATCCATTTCCTAAAAATTCCAAGTGTTCACCACAGCCAGTGAACTACAGATATATATATAATGGGGCAAAAGTAGGTTTACAGTTGGTCATATGGAAAATAATACAATAAATAATAATAAAAGAATAAACCTACTTTTGCCCCACCCTGTATAAAGTATATCCTCTCCTTCCACCCCTCTCCACCATAACTAATATTAGCAGTTAAGCAGATTTCTATCACTTTCTATTTGCTCACACACTAATAGGACTTATTAGTTGTTTGTTTTAAAAGGTATGCTCATATTACATATATTACAATGGAACTTGCTTTTCTCACTCACATTATTGACATAATAATAGGTCAAAACATAATTTATTTTTTAAAATAACTGCAATAATATTCCATGTATGAGTAAAGCACAATTTAGCGAACAATTTTCCTATTGATGGACATTCATTTCCAAACAATGCTTCAAGCATGTGTGGCGGCTATGTTTTCTATAGATGAAGTTTCAAAGTGATTACGAGGTAAAGTATATTTTTTAAATTTCAGTAATTAACATATTATTTTCCAGAAATCTTTGAAAGCAATTTACATAGTCAACCACATTATTTTAAAATGTTTGTTTCCAGGCAAGTTCATCAGCACCACACAATATTTAAATTTTTGCCAATCTGATGGGAGTATTTATAGATGGACTTATACTATATTAGCTGCAACTTGTTTTATTCCCTCAACAATAATGTCAAGGACATCTTTTCAATAGTTTAGATGTTTTATGTTTATGTCCTATCATTTAACTGGGACAGTTGATCTATAAGTGAAATGGAGATGACAATGGCGACCCACCTTAATTGGCAAGAGAAGGTAGAAAAGTATGTTAAAAACAAGTGCAGAATCACTTCACATCCACTAGAATGACTATAATAAAAAAGACAGACAATAACAAGTGTTGGTGAGGCGGTGAAAGAAACTGGAACCCTAGAACACAGCTGGTGAAAATATAAAATGGTGTGACCGCTTTGTAAAACATTCTGGCAGTTCCTCAAAAAGGTAAACATAGTTACCATAATTCTACTTCTACCCAAGAGAAATGAAAACATCATTGTAGCAATATTCATAACAGCCAACAAGTAAAAATAATCCAAAACCCATCAATAATGACAGGATAAACAAAATAAAGTATTATTCAGCAAGAAAATGAAATGAAATACTGATACAGGATATCATGTGGGTGAGCCTTGAAAACACAGTTTTAAGGAAGCCAGACAACGTTCGGAATAGGCAAATCCATAGAGAAAGAAAGTAGATTACAGGTTGCCAGTGCTGGGGGTGAGTACTAAATGGGTACTGGGTTCCTATTGGAAATGGTAAAAATGTTCTGGAATTAGATAGTGGTGGTGGTTGCACAACCTTATGAATATAATAAAACCACTGAATTACACTTTAATGAACAAATAATGCCCCCATGGCTTCTACTTCATTTTCCACCCCAACATCCAGGTCTCTATTCTCCCTCCTTCTCCAAGCATCTCTACCCCCGATTTAATTATCATGATCCCTAGAGAGCAGGCAACAGGTTTCTTTTCAAAGCTGCCTAGGTAGGGTTTATAGATAGCAAGTGCCCCTCCTACTCAGACCCAAACCCCTCCTCTTTATACCAAGATACTTTACTTATTAAACCAATTAGATTAAATGACTCACGTTGCACCCCAGGGCATGAAGTGTCTGACTCACAAGAGTCTGACTTGCACTTGAAAGGGCCTGCTTCCCTCTCAGCTCCAGCTCCCCTTACCAGCCCCTCCCCCTGCCTACCACCCCCCTCAAAGCAGTTCTCAGATCACAGGAAGAAACCTGAGGATCAGGGGAGTTCTAGCAACCACAGTGCTTTCTCACCCCCAAGGAAGTACACATCAACCTCTCAAAGAGTTGAAACAATAGACGCCCTATTTTCATTGCTTACAAAGCCCACAGGTAACCAACCAACTCAGCATCTGGGCAAATAAATGCTTGTAGAATCCCCCAGTACAAACTTATGTGCAAAACTGCCAGGAGGATATCTGAAGCCTGCCCTTTGCTGCCACATTTTAGCCCCACCTAGCACTACCCCACTGGCATTTCTTTGGGTGTTCCAACCCTGCCAAAATTTGCTGGAGTTGGATGTGGTGGGGATGACATGCGGCTAACTAGCTGAAGGAATCTGGGCCCATCACTCATCTTACCTGGAAAATAAGGGTAAGGGTCTAAATATTTGTCCAGGATCTTAAGAATGAATGTTCAGATCATTAAAGTACTGACTGAATTCACTGGGTCCTGCAGGAGAACAAAGGTATGTCGAAGAAGGTCTTCATCTTCAGGGAAGACTCAGTCCCTCTAGCAGGGGAAAGGAGGGCTGACTCCTAAGTGGATAATCTATAATAATAAAAGCATAATATGCTAATGAGATTGGACGCCCTTCCACACAACCTTCCAGATGAAGCGGGGGCTGTGAGGGAAGCCCGGGTCCAGGGTGCCAGAGGGAAGCCCGGGTCCAGGGTGCCAGAGGGAAGCCCGGGTCCAGGGTGCCAGGGGCCAGAGGGAAGCCCGTGCAGGGAGCCGAGGGAAGGAAGGCCTACTCGTGCACAAATTTCATGCATCGGGCCTCTAGGTTTATATCATGCACAAGGGGTGAGAGTACAGAGGCTCTCAGGAGTGTGGAGAAGAGGCTTCTGGTCTCCTTTCCTCCCTGCTCCCACCACCCACCCCACAGTGCGCTTCTCTGTCCTGGCCTCTAGGGCACTGGTGGGGACACACATTAAGGCTGGCAGGAACTTCACTAGGCACAACCAGCTCTGCTCTCAGCACCTCCTTCCAAACACCACCTCGGAGGCATCCCTCCTGACAGCATGTAATCCAGAAGGGAGGTGTGATTTGAGTCAGATCCTGTTCTGGAGTCGAACCACATCCTCTTACCACCCCCACCCAGGCATTTCCGTCTTTGTATATTTATAAGAGTCTCTTAAAATAGGTCTCAGCCAACAAGAGCAGAGACCTGATTTGGGTCCATGCAATCTGCATTTGGGAGAGTAAGATTCCCTGAGAGCAAAGTTGCTATTTTTTCTCCTAATCCATATCCGGGTTTCAGTATCACCCAAATCCCCCAGGAAACTCCCCCCCCCCCCCCCCCCGGCCAAATCCCCAGGAAACTCCCCCCCCCCCCCCCCCCGCCCAACTCCCCCCGCAACCCCCCCCCCCCCCCCCCCCCCCCCCCCCCGCGCTTGGTGCTGCTTCCCAAGTTTCTCCGGCCCTGGAAACCTCCCTCACTGCTGTCCTCCCAGTGCAGTCCGTTTCTAAAGCACAGTGGCCCCAGGCTGCCTTCTGATGCTCATTTATTATTAAGCAATTGCATTTTGCAAAGTACTTCTTGGCTACAGCCCTTCTGCTCATCAAACCTATCTACTCACCCCTAAATGGGGTCTGAGGGAGGGCAGCAAAGGTACAGTGAAGGTCAGTAGGTGCCAGCGTCCTCAGGACAAGTTGTCCATCATCTTTGAAGTGTTGGCAAGCAGTGTGGTGGGAGTATGTCTGTCTCAAATGCCTGCTGGCACCTGGCAGAGATTCTGTGCCGGGTGAGAAAAAACAGCTGAGTGTGTTGTGTCTCCACCTTCCCCACGTGGAGAGCTCCCTAGCAAGGTTTAGGAGCCTGGTGCCCCTGCCCAAACTCTGCCCAGCTCGGTCACACTGTCCTGTCAGCCTCACTAGGAACCATGGGAACAAAAGACTTTGGTTTCTGGGCTCCTTTGGGAGAAATGATTATTTTATTTTGCAGTGTGGGAAGTCTGCTGTGGGACAAGACAAAGAGGTTGTCTATTTCTTCCCTTGCTGTGGTTTAAGTCTCCAGTTCTAAAAGGAGTGTGTTTGCAATCTCTGGTTGGGAAAGAACTGCTGAAGCTCGGCTATAGGGGCCTGTGTAAAGGAGAGGTCAGAGGGAAAGGCCAGGGCTGAGTGGTGAACTTGAGACTGAGAGTGGAGTATAATGTTTAAGAGAGAGGCAGATCGGCCCAGCCAGCGTGGCTCAGTTGTTGAGCACTGACCTATGAACCAGGAGATCATGGTTGGATTCCCAGTCAGAGCACATGCCCGGATTGTGGGTTAGATTCCCAGCGTGAGGAGTGCAGGAGGAAGCCGGTCAATGATTCTCTCTCATCATTGATGTTTCTATCTCTCTCTTCCTCTCTCTGAAATCAATTAAAAAATATATTTAAAAAATAAATGAAAATTAAAAAATTGTTTCAAAATATGTACTGGCTCTTCAGAGGTGACAGACACAATGGGAAGATTCTGAAAGCTTTCTCTTCATCAACTAATATTAATGGGAAGTCCACCCTAGGTCCAGTCTGAGGCTGGAGGGGAAGAGGAAAGACATTCTGCCCCCACTGGCTATGGGACCTTGGGCTAGGTCATTTTTTCACATTTCTTCCAGTTACAAAGGGTGATGGTGATCATCAGACATTTCTCTCACAGGTTAACTAACACCAACCCTCTACTCAAGCACTCCTGACAGGTGGGCGCCAAGCTGGGGCTCGAGGCGACATGGAATGTTCTGCATGTCAAAGCAGCCAGCCCCTCAGCTGGATGGTTCACATTGTTACTGAGTTCTTTTCTTTTGCAGGGCCTCCCAGAACAAGCCCAACCCTTTTATGGGAAAGCACTTCAACCTGAGATGTTAACCCTCATACATGTGGAGCCTTGTGTGGGGAGAAGGGTGTAGGGTGAAGGATGGGGGTGGCAGTGCCAAATTGTAATTAAATTTAAGCTCTGTCAGTTCATTTTCTGGTACATTTGAATCTCTGCCTCTGATAGTCAGACAGGGGCTCTCTGCCAAGGCAGTGTGAATGATGGGGGTAAGCCATTCAATAGGATGATGACATTTAGGGATTGCTTCAAATGTTACCTTCTGTGATCTGATGATAAACACATGCAAATGATGACTTCATATTGCTAGCAGATCCATCATGGGGCCCTTTAAATAATAAAGCCTCCCTATTGCATTTAAAATATTTTGGTCCTTAAAAAAACATTTTCTTAAGTGCATAGAACTGTTCAGTGACATATCTCTAGGTGTACTGTACCTGTGCAGTTTCAGAAGTTAAAATAAATGAGAAAGAAAAACTGGGTTACAGTCTGATTTATAAGAAAAGTATTGGCTGATGCTTAACTGGCTCAAATCTATGCAAATGAAGGAAGACAAAAAGGATGGATGGAGTTGCAAATGGCAATGCTCCCACCTGTCACTGATCTAGGGCTCTTCATGGGAGAGAGCTGGAAATCCTTGGCGGGCTCCACAGAGCTTTGTTTCTAGCTCCCCATTCACCTCCCCCAGCTCCTATCAACTCCAGATGCAGGACAATTTGAGAAGCAGACCTATTCAGACCCCTATCTCTCTGAAGATAGCAATCCTGGATCTGGTAATGTGAAACAAGGGTCGTCAGGACACTCTCCCCATGACAATGAAGTGTGTCGGGGAGACCATATCTCATCCAGTGGGAACATTCTGAAAATGGGACGAGGAAGCATGAGAAAGGCCAGAAATCGCAAAAGCCAAACCCAAGGATGGGGGTACATTTCTCCCTCAGACAAATTTCAGCAAGAGCCAATACGTGATTTGGGGTTTATCCAAAGCAATTCTCTAATCCAAGAAGGTTGGGGGGTGGGGTGGATAGACAGTGTAGACATTCCTTCCTTTCCCTGTCTCTTAGGGATCCAAGGTTGGAGGCTGCAGTGGAGACAAACAGGAAAGAAGCATGTTGTGAGAGCCACTAGTGCCACTGCCATTTCTCTTGGGGAGGTCAGCATGGAGGTCACCCTTGCCCCTCTTTATTCTTTCACCTGATGTTAGTTTATTCCAGAGAGTCAAATCCCAAGCTGTCTCAAGGAAGAGCTACCAAATGTCTAGCTAAGTCACTTGTTACATAGTGTGGAATATCTGTTAATCTTATGGTGGCTTCTTCATATGACAGTGGGATGTGTACTAGTATGTGCATGTGGGTTTTGGGGGGAAGGTGTGTGGGTTTTGGGGGGAAGGTGTGTGGGTTGAGGGCAGAAGACTTAAAGAAATAGAAGATTTAGGAGTATAAACTCCTTAAAGTGTTCTCACTAATGATGTTCTGCTCTCATATTATCGATGTTTCTCTTTCCCCTCCTCTCTTCCTCTCTCTCTAAAAGTCAATAAAAAGATTTTTAAAGTATGTCTTTATTGATTTTAGAGAGAGGAAGGGAGATGAATAGAGAAAGAAACATCAATGAGAGAGAAACATTGATTGGCGCCTCCTGCACTCCACCCCCCTCCCCCAACCCCCACCCCTGGGATCAAACAGACAACCAGAGCATAAGCCCTGACTGGGAATTGAATTGGTGACCTCTTGGTTTATGGATTGATGCTCAATCACTGAGCAACACCAACTGGAGATAAAAATTGTGGGTTTTTTTTTACAAAAGCACCAACAGATACAAGTTAATATAGTACAAACTAATAAGTGAACAGAGGTCATAAAATAAAGGAGTGATTAGAATTTAATAGAGTTACTCTTAGAAGGCTGGTTAGGAGTTGTATGCTTTTTTTACTTCAAATATTTTTTTATTTTTCAATTACAATTGACATACAATATTATATTCGTTTCAGGTGTACAATCCCATGATTAGGCATTATATAACTTATTATAAGGGGTCATCCCCATGAATACTGTATCCATCTGACCTCATACATAGTTATTAGAATATTAGTGACTATATTCCATGTACTGTACTCTACAACCCTGTGACTATTCTGTAACTGCCAATTTGAACTTCCCAACACTTTAAGCGCCAAGCCTGTTTTGTCTTCCTTTCCGTTTAGCCCACGATATCTGATTTCACCGATATGCTGGCGGCCAGAGATCTGTGTAAGGTTGCAATAAGACTTCATGTATATCTTCAGATATATTTCTTGTATTTATCGCAATCTGTACTCTGTATTCTTTTAGAAATGCTTTCTCTTCAGTCAGTTGTCTGTGGTTTGTGTTCCAGTGCAGTTTAAAAATTTTTTCTTTACCCATAACAGTGACAGATTTCACACGCTTCTAGTGTGAAAGAGATTCAAGTGAAATCAGATTCCTAAAAAAACGTCGTAGAGTCGTTCCTTTTTCATCATCAGAGGATGAGAATGAGGATTTTGAAGAATGGCATGATCTGAGAGGTAATCAACCAAGGATTATGCCTTTCACCTATCCGTCTGGGTTTAGGATTGAAGACTTGAATGTAAAGTCATGTGCAGCAGTAGAGAATTCTTATGAACTGTGTGTACCTAATGAATTGTTTGAGGATAGCGCCAAAAGAACTTATATGCGTCGCAAAAACTAGGGGTTGAAAACTCGCAGAGTTTGTGTAGGTGGACTGTGACAAACAAAAATGAAATGAAAAGGTTTTTTGGGTTGATTCTATGGATGGTAGTCTAACTAGTCCCATCGTTTATATGGGTCCCATGATCCTGCATATATGCAAACTTTCCCGAAAAAAATAATGTCAAATCGATTTGAAATATTATTACCGAATGCTGCATTTTTCAGACAACAGGGAGACAGATGTTTCCAATAGTTTATGCAAAATACAATAACTAATAGATAACATGGAAATAAATTTCAAAAAATATTATGATTCATCTGAAGCTATATGTATCAATGAATCTTTGATACCATTTCGTGGCTACATAATATTTAGGCAATATTTAAAACAAAAACGCCACAAATATGGTATTAAGTTATTTAAGTTGTGCTGCGGATCTGGGTACACATATGCTTTTCGTGTATATGCAGGAAAAAGTTTAGAAAAAGAAAATATGACACCAACTAATGTTGTAATGTCTCTTTGTAGAGATGTATTCAATAAGGGACACGTTGTACACAGACAACTGGTACACAAGTTTAGATTTAGCATATAAATTACTTGATAATAGATAGTCTCTTCAATAAATGGTGTTGGGAAAATTGGACAGATATATGCAAGAAAATGAAACTAGACCACCAACTTACACCATATACAAAAATAAACTCAAAATGGATAAAGGACTTAAATGTACGACAGGATACCATAAAAATTCTAGAAGACTCCAAAGGCCACAAAATCTCAGACATATGCCGAAGCAATTTCTTCACTGATACAGCTCCTAGGGCACTTGAAACTAAAGAAAAAATGAACAAATGGGACTACATCAAAATAAAAAGCTTCTGCACAGCAAAAGAAACCATCAACAAAACAACGAGAAAACCCACTGTGTGGGAAAACAGATTTGCCAATGACATATCTGATAAGGGCCTAATCTCCAAAATTTATAGGGAACTCATACAACTTAACAAAAGGAAGATAAACAATCCAATCAAAAAATGGGCAAAGGACCTAAGTAGACACCTTTCAAAAGAGGACATTCAGAAAGCCAAGAGACATATGAAAACATGCTCAAAGTCACTAATCATCCGAGAGATGCAAATCAAAACAGCAATGAGGTACCATCTCACACCTGTCAGACTGGCTATCATCAACAAATCAACAAACGACAAGTGCTGGAGAGGATGTGGAGAAAAAGGAACACTTGTGCATTGCTGGTGGGAATGCAGACTGGTGCAGCCACTGTGGAAGACAGTATGGAGTTTCCTCAAAAAACTGAAAATGGAACTCCCATTTGACCCTGTGATCCCACTTCTAGGAATATATCCCAAGAAACCAGAAACACCAATCAGAAAGGATATATGCACCCCTATGTTCATAGCAGCACAATTCACCATAGCTAAGATCTGGAAACAGCCTAAGTGCCCATCAGTAGATGAATGGATTAGAAAACTGTGGTACATCTACACGATGGAATACTATGCTGCTGTAAAAAGGAAGGAACTCTTACCATTTGCAACGTCATGGATGGAACTGGAGAGCATTATGCTAAGTGAAATAAGCCAGTCAATAAAGGAAAAATACCACATGATCTCACTCATTCATGGACAATAGAGACCATTATAAACTTTTGAACAATAATAGATACAGAGGCAGAGCTGCCTCAAACAGATTGTCAAACTGCAGCGGGAAGGCCGGGGAGGGTTGGGGGGCAGGAGGTAGGGGGGTAAGAGATCAACCAAAGGACTTGTATGCATGCATATAAGCATAACCAATGGACATAAGACACTGGGTGATAGGGGAGGCTAGGGGACTGTCTAGGGCGGGGGGATAAAATGGATACATATGTAATACCCTTTGTAATACTTTAAGCAATAAAAAAAAAAAATAAAAAAAAATAAATTACTTGATAATAATACTCATTTAGCAGGAACATTATGTTCAAATCGATGGGGAAATCCTCATGAAGTAACGTCAAAAAAAATAACACAGGGAGAAATTATAGCAAAAGAGAACAAAAAGGAATAACCAGTTTAAAATGGAAAGATAAGCAAGACATCTTCTTTCAACAAAACATACATCAGAGATGGTGAATGTTGAAAATAGATCAGGTCACTACTTGAAACCAAAAATTGTAGTGAATTATAATGCAGGAAAAGCAGCAGTTGATATATTTGATCAAATGAGTGCCTATAATAATCCCTTTCGAAATGGTTCAAAAAGCTAGCCTTTGAGCTCCTACTAAATACTGCTGTTCTCAATGCTCATATTTTATTTAAAAATATTAGCAAGAAGAATATGAGTATCACAGAATTTCAGAAGAAATTAGCTATCCATCTAACAAATTGTTGGGATGAAGAAATTCCAAGTAGCAGTACTGTAAAAATACCTCAAATATCTCATCACAAACTGCAACAAAAAACTGGAAGTGTCTAAAGTTTGAAGATATTGTAAAAAATGCTACGAAGATAATAAAGCAAGATTTGGATGAGATATTGCCAGAAAGTTGACAAAACAAATTATACCATTCTGTGAAACCTGCACAGGACAACCAATTTTGTGTATACCGTGTTTTAATAATATTCATTAAAAAATTTTTTGTACAATATTTAGGTACATTCTTTTATGATCTCCAAGTTATTTAAAATTTATTAATAGAAGAATATAATTTTTTAAACTGTATATCATCAGTCAACAGTGACACAGCCTGAACGAAAGTATACTGTCAGTCACCAGTGACTGACGAGGTCTGGACGAAAAGTATAGTGTCAGTCACTGGTGACTGACATGGTGCTTAACATGTTCATCCTTTCACCTTTTTCACCCATCCTCCACCCCACCTCCATTCTGGCAACTGTCAAAGTGTTCTCTGTACCTATGAGTCTGTTTCTGATCAGCTTGTTAGTTTATTTTGTTTTTTAAATTCAATTGTTGAAAGATATGTATTTATTGCCATTTTATTATTCACATTTTAAATCTTTTTCCCCCTTCTTCTTCTTAAAAAAGACCCTTTAACATTTCATGTAATACTTATTTGGTGGTGATGAACTCCTTTAGCCTTTTCTTGTTTGGGGAGCTGTTAATATATCCTTTAATTCTAAATGATAGTTTTGCTGGGTAGAGTAATCTTGGTTGTAGGTACTTGCTTTTCATCACTTTGGATACTTCTTGCCAAACCCTTCTGGCCTGCATAGCTTCTGCTGAGAAATCAGCCAACAGTCTTAGGGGAGCACCTTTGTAGGTAACTAACTGCTTTTCTCTTGCTGCTTTTAAGATTCTCTCTTTGTCTTTAACCTTTGGCATTTTAATTATGATGTGTCTTGGTGTGAGACTCTTTGGGTTCATCTTATTTGGGATTCTCTATGCTTCCTGAACTTGTATGTCTATTTTCTTCATCATGTTAGGAAAGTTTTCCTTATTTTTTCATACAGGTTTTCAATTCCTTGCTCTTTCTCTTCCCCTTCTGGTACACCTATGATGCAAGTATTGGTATGCTTAAAATTGTCCCAGGGGCTTCTTATACTAGTCTCATTTTTTTGTATTCTTTTTTCTTTTTGCTGTTCTGATTAGGTGTTTTCTGCTTCCTTACCTTCCAAATGAGGCAGATTTGACCCTCTGCCTCATCTACTCCACTGCTGATTCCCTATAATGTAGTCTTCATTTGTTAATGTATTCTTCATTTCTGACTTACAGCCTTATAACCAGTGTTTTGAATTCTGCATCTAGATTGCTTGTCTCCTTTTTGTTTTGTTCTTTTTCTGGGATTTTGTTCTATTCTTTCATTTGGGACACATTTCTTTGTTTCCTCATTTTGGCAGCCTCTCTGCATTTGTTTCTATTTTTTAGGTAGAGCTGCTATGTCTCCCAGGCTTGGTAGAGTGGCCTGATGTGTAAGGTTCAGTGGGACAGTCTACCCGCTCACTAGAGCTGGGCAATCCAAGAGCAACATTCACTCCGTGTGGACTGTGTACACCCTCCTGTTACAGTTGAGTCTTGATTGCTGTTGGTATGTCAATGGGAAAGTTTTAACCTCAGGCTGATGCACTGCAAGGACTGACTGCAAACACTGTGTAGGATCAGCTGTGCAGGGGCCACCCCACAGAGCAGGATTCTGGTGCTCACTGAGTCCACCCCTCGAGTGTGTCGCTTGTGGTGGTAGTTGGGTGGTGCTTCAACACGGTCTGAAACTGCCCATTGGGGGCACTGGCTCTGAGGCCTCCCAAGAGGTGCAGGCCAAGGTGCCTGAGGCCACCCATCATGAGCTATAAAGCAATCTGCAGATGGCTGCTACCTCTGCTGGGCTTGGAGGTACCCAGGAGAAGCCAAGCTGCAAACCAAGGCCTGCTGCCCTAGTGCCAGGTCTGGAGCCATTTAGCAAGAGGTATGGGACATGCCAAGGCCAGACTACTTGTTTCAGAGATTTCAGGAAAGTCTGAAGTATGAGCCAAGACAGGCCATTGGTGTGGAAAAGCCACTGGAAACAGCTTGGATGGGCCCACAAGTTGGGTGGGGCGGGGTCTCAGGGAATCACCAGGGCAGGGCGAACAGTAATAGCCAGGTAGATGGAAACTCAGCTATGACACCCACCTGACAGTTCTATTGGAAAAGGGCTCAGAAAAGGAACACTGGCCTCTGGAACCTCTTCTAATTGGGAGAAGGCTGCCCGCCCCCCCCTCCCCCCCAACTCTCGCCCTGATGCCAGACAATTCAGTTCCTCCTTATATGCACCTGGTGCCATTTTTTTTTTAAATGTTTTTATTGATTTCAGAGAGAGAAAGGGAGGAGAGACAGCAACATCAATGATGACAGAGAATCATTAATCAGCTGTTTCCTGTATGCCTCCTACTGGGGATCCACCCTGCAACCAGGGCACGTGCCTTGACTGGGATTCAAACTGTGAACTCCTGGTTCATGGGTTGATGCTCAATCACCGAGCCACACCAGCTGGGCCCGTCATGCCTTTTGAGCTGCTATCCCAGCACTGGAGCTCAGAGGGAGGGAGGGAGTCCGAGTAAGTCTGTGCACAGTCCCTTTATGAGGTGAGTGTCCTAACCCTGGCAGTCAAGGCAGATAGAATTTTGGATCTAGAAATCAGACCTAGATTTTCATTCTGTTTCTGCCCCTCACTCCTGCTGTCACCTTCAGTGAGTGTTGAGCCATTTTCTGTTTTCATTTTATGTCATAGAATAATAAGCACTGCCTTTTTCAGGATGTTGAAAGAATCTTCGAGAAAAAGGGAAAAAAAAGTATAGCTCTAGCTGGTTTGGCTCAGTGGATAGAGCATCAGCCCACAGACTGAAGGATCCCAGGTTCAATTCCAGTCAAGGGCATGTACCTAGGTTGCAGGCTCCATCCCTGACCCTGGTTGGGGCACGTGAGGAGGTAACCAATAGATGTCTCTCTCACATTGATGTTTCTCTCTCTCCATTTCTCGCCCTCCTTTCCATTCGCTCTCTAAAAATAAATGGAAAAAATATCCTCAGGTGAGGATTAACAAAAACAACAACAACAACAAAACATTATATACATACTAGAGGTCCGACGCATGAAATTCGTACAAGGGACTCAGCCCTCGCAGCCCTGGCTTCATCCAGGTTGTCTGGAAGGTTGTTCAACTGTCTGGTCTAATTAGCATATTACGCTTTTATTATTATAGAAGATAATTTGTGCTCTAAGGTCCATGGAGGAAAAAAGTGCAAAAACCAATTCAAACCAGGTCTGTGTGTTAGTTTCCAATATGAAAACAAATCTAACCTAACAGTGGTCTTTGTTATACAGTCTTTAGCTTCATTCTGGCCTGTGCAGATGTCAGCATGTACAACAATTCTATCAGTGACCCATCACTTGGCACACAGAGGGGAAAAGACCAGCTTGGCAGGACACCAGTTCTACTCACTGTCTTAGCTTGCTTTCCTTTTTTTAAATTTATTTTATTTTAGAGAAAAAGGAAGGGGGGGGGGGGGAGAAACATCAATTTGTTGTTCCACTTATTTATGTATTCATTGGTTGAATCTTTATGTGGCCTGACAAGGGATCAAACCCAAAATCTTGGTGTAATGGGACAATACTCTAACCAACTGAACTATCTGGCCAGGGCAAGCTTGCTTCCCTTTTATCTCAACAGGGCACTAAGAGCTTCCCACTCCCCCCACCCCCACCCCGACCCCCTCACCCCTCCAACTGCCATGATTTTATAACTGTGAATGGATAATCCCTTTAATTTCCTCCTTCTCCCCATAAAACCCATCGATTTCTGGCAGCTTCTGGATTTCAAAGATATTAGAGGCCTATGGCTTTAGGAACAGCCTTCTCTGGAAATCCTCCTCTGTCTATACTCCTGGTTTTCCTCAGTTCCTTTCTTTCCAACTCATCCTTTCTTCTCTGGTTGCCTTTCTTTTTCTTTTTTTTTTTTAACATGTTTATTTATTTCAGAGAGGAAAGAAAGAGAGAGAGAGAGAGAGAGAGAGAGAGAGAGAGAGAGAGAGAGAGAAACATTGATCGCCTGCCTCCTACACTCCCCTCACCAGGAATCAAGCTCGCAACCCAGGCATGTGTCCTGACCAGGAATTGAACCTTGACCTCTTCGTTCATAGGTTGACACTCAACCACTGAGCCACACCAGCTGGGCACTGGTTGCCTTTCTTAAGGTTTCCTTCTTTCCCTGGGGGAGGTACAGGAGACTAAGGGGACCCAAAGGAGGAAGAGGTGAGGGCAGTGGAGACATTGTTTTATCTTGTTATCTTTGGCTGTTGTGCAGCAGGTTAATCTTATTGCACCTTTCCTCTATAACCAACTCTACATATTAAAGTGGAGGGAATTAAAATCTCATTGTCTATAAGGGCTGCCTGCTCAGCTTTGGGTTATGTAGCACTTGATAATAGAAGGCTGGCTTGACTGTCACTTTGGCCAAACATCCTGGGTACAAAAAAATAGGCCCCCAAAACGCCAGAGAAAGGGACATGCTGGGGGAATGGGCTCTGGAGTCACACAAACCTGTGTTGACCTCAGTGGCTTTGCCACTTAGTAGGTATATAGTCCTGGACAAATTCTTACCCTCACTGAGCTTTAGTTTTCTCAACTGAAAATTGGAGCTAATAAGATAAAAGCAGAATGGAACTGAAAGAAAACTTCAAGTGGAATTGCTGAGCCAGACAGTATTTTTTGAATTGAGGATCACAATCCATCAGTGGTCCATGAAATCAATTTAGTAAGTCACAAAGAGTATTTTTTTTTTTCCAAAGGAAAGAGGCAGGGAGCATTTGAGATCTCACTCCCTGCCATATGTTGTCAGTTTGATTCAAAAATACTGTTATAAAATTTTTCTCTAAAATAAGTAATAAAAATTTAAAATATAAAAAATGAAACTTATTATAATCATCCCATATAGTGTAAATATTGTGTTGTTAAAATTTTATTTCATTTGTATCTACAATGTCTAAGTGTGTGTGTTTGTAGCGCCAATGTGAAGTGAACTTTTTTTGTGGCTCATGTAAAAAAGTTTCAATCCTTGACATGGAAGGATCAGCTGAGATCTGAGAAGAGGTGGCAGGTGAGGTCACACGTGTCTCCCACATGGAATATCCTGTCTGAACCTATAAAGATTGGCCTAAAATTCATTTATCCATTCTTCAAACTAATTACCCAACTCCCATCACCACACATACTCCTCTAAGCTCCCCTCAGGTGTTTTCTCCTGTTCCTCTCTCCGAACACGGAGCTTTGGGCTCAGCATCTGTACTGCAGCTGCACTGGGTGGGGCGCAGCTACGTCTCCCCAGTCAAACCATAAGCTCCCCAAGGGCAGGCTGGCAGCTACTTAACCCTTTCTCAATAGCTGGCAGTAAGTGCTCTGCACAGTGAGAGCATTCATCAGCAGGTGGGCAGGCCCGGCTTTGTGGAGAGAGGAGGACAATTTGGTCCCTTTAGACCAGTGGTTCTCAACCTTCTGGCCCTTTAAATACAGTTCCTCATGTTGTGACCCAACCATAAAATTACTTTCGTTGCTACTTCATAACTGTAATGTTGCTACTGTTATGAATCGTAATGTAAATATCTGATATGCAGGATGGTCTTAGGCGACCCCTGTGAAAGGGTCACTCGACCACCAAAGGGGTCGCAACCCACAGGTTGAGAACCCCTGCTTTAGACTCTGATATAAGCGTTTATTGAAGCTTCACACCATGCCAGATGTTTTATTTAATTTCAAAGGAAACCCATGGGATGCCATAAATTATCTCAACTTTAAGGGTGAAAAAATGAGGTTCACCCAACAAGTAAGCAGCAGAGATTGAGATTTGAATGCTAGTCCAAATTTTCTTATTACCTCATTCATTCATTCTTTTGTTCATTCTTTCAACAGATAATGAATGCCTACTATATGCTAGGAATTGTGCCCAACAGATGAATGGATCCTGAACTCAAATAAGAGGTAACAGACACTTAAACACATAAATTTGGTAAATGCTTAGAGAGGGACTAAAGAGAGGGGACTGAATTTAAGACATATTTTATCATTACATGGGAGAGGGGAGAGAAAGAGCTAGTGATTGTTATATTTTACTTAAACTCAAGTCTATAGTATTAGGGTTTGTTTTCTTTCTTTTTAACAATGAATATGTATTACTTTGATAATTTTTAAATTGGAAGTAGGTGGTCAACAGTGCCAAGTGCTGCAGAGCTGAGTGGAATGAGGCTATTAAGAGGTCAGTGACTGTGAATTGAGGTCTACCACGGCTCACAGACCTCAGGTAACTTGCTATGGTAATCAGGGGCTTTACCTGCATGGTAAACAATAAGGAGGGAAGAGCAGGATTTGGCCATCAGGAGTGCAGGTGGGGGTGGGGAGAGGGAAAAGAGTAGAAGCAACCTTGGCATGTTTCATCTGACAAGCTCCAAGTTCCTTAATGACATATTTCACTGCTCCACACAACAAGGAGGGGCGCTAGCAGCAAGCCTGCGTTCATTTTACAGGTCAAAAATCTGAGAAACAGACAGGAAAAAATGCTTTGTGCAAGAGCTCATGGAGGATTTGACACCTGAGAGCAGAGAAATCATGACTCCCAGGAAACCAGGCTTCGAGAGAGGTGGCAGAGGAAAGAGAGTATGTGAGCCACAGCCCTGCCCTGTGGTGAGGAAGCAGAGTTGAAGACCTTGGAGACTCCGGGGTGTGGTCACTAAGTAGATAGACAGGTGTGTCGATAAGAAAGAACAGGAGGCAAGACAGGGCTGTAAATCAGGGAAACCCTGTGGTCATGTGAGTCACTGCAGACACTCCCTACAATTCCCAGGGTCTCACTGCTGAGAAAATATCAGTTAGCGGTTGCAAACCCAAAAACATCCTACCTGTTGCCTCTGTTGAGCCCCTGCGTCTGCCTAGGAGTTCCTACTCAGGAATTTGTTTAAACAAAAAGGAAAAAGCGTTCATGGGGACCACTCCTCCTGAAATAATGGCAAGGATTATCACACTCTCCACAAAGAATACCACTCACCTCTTCATTTCCTTCTCAGATTTTAACTTTTCTTTCCTTAGGTCTTTGCTGGCCTCTCTTCCTGAGTCTTTTTCTATCACTTCCTCTTTTTCCTCTCATTGGTTTCTCCTTTCTCCTTCTGATCCCTTTGTATCTATCTATCTCTAGGCCCTATATCCCTAAGCCATCTTCCTTGTCCTTAATGCAACACTAGGAGCAGAACCTCCAAGGCTATGCTACAGTATTGTTTACCTCCAAGGGAGCCTTTGAGGGTACCGTTAGGAGGCACTGAGTGCAGGTGCCTAGTAGGAGAGGCACTCAACAGTGACAGCTGCTCAAAGTCAGAGAATATGAGGACAAGAGGACAAGAGGGTGCTGGAGGCCCAGCTCAGGACACAGGATGTCCTGTCAACAGGTGGCTTGCACAAGGTCAGCCAACTAGGTCCATGCCCTAAGGGGATTTAATGAGGAAAATACTCATAAACAAGCTAATCTGCCTAGATCGGATCTCCCCTTCTGGGGAGGAAACCCAATCCTTATCCTTTGTATCTGGTTTATCCTGAAGTCCAACAAGGTGTTCAGGCTTCTTCTCCCTATGTCCTTTGCTGTCAGCCGTAAGGGAGGGCTTCTACTCCAATTAAGAAGCATTCATTGGTTCTCATTGGCCCATCAGTCAATTTTGTGAACCAAGGTCCTCATAAGTCACACAAAGTATGTGTTTGTATTACATATGGTGTGCTTCATTTACTTAAGACACCTGACTGGACCCTAAGTTTTTTTTTGTTTTTTTTTTAAATATATTTTATTGATTTTTTACAGAGAGGAAGGGAGAGAGATAGAGAGAGTTAGAAACATCGATGAGAGAGAAACATCGATCAGCTGCCTCCTGCACATCTCCTACTGGGGATATGCCCGCAACCCAGGTACGTGCCCTTGACCGGAATCGAACCCGGGACCTTTCAGTCCGCAGGCCGACGCTCTATCCACTGAGCCAAACCGGTTTCGGCGACCCTAAGTTTTTTACCCTCCTGAGCTAAACATACAAAGGTCACAATGACCACAGTCAAGTAGGCTCAAGCTTCCCAAAGGAACATCAGTCTCTAGAAGCCTTCCCAACCCCCTAAGATTGTTCCTCAGATTCAACACTGTTGGGATCTCTGGGTTCTGACCCAGAACACCCCCACCAGATTTTGTGTCTTCTCACCACAACAAGGCTCCATTGTCATGTCCTAGATTCACCAACTTGCCATTTAATTTGATTTTCCAATTCCACTATCCAGGTGACCCCATCATTGAAATTCTTTTCAGGGCAGGGCAATGCTCCCTTGAATGACTAGCTTGCTGGAAGGAGCCTCTTTAAGGATGGACTTGGGAACATTCAAGAAGATAAAGTTACAGATGTTGCCTTATCACTGTAAATTCCTCAGTTCTGGTGTTTTGGATCTTCTAACCTAGCCACACATATCTACTTTCCTCAGCTTGTTATTCCAATCTGGAAATTTTCTTTTACCAATGGTGCCATCCCAGCCATACCTTCCTCTCCCTCTGACCCTGAGCCTATGATCTCACAAATGCAGGAATCCTTGCTTCATGAGAGCTAATCGAAAATCAACAACACAGGTGTGGACAAATATACAAGGAATATATCAAAAACAAAATAAAATCAGAAAGTCAACAGTAAATGGGGCCACAGATGTAGCTATTAAAATTCATCATGAATCAGAGAGCATCATTCTAGTAGAGGGCACTGGTTTGGAGCATCCAAAGCCAGCATTGTGTGGCCCTATAGTGACCTACCTGCAGTCTGAAGTACCTAGCCTTTGGGAGGCTATTGGATTTGGGTGGAAAGGGTGGTATGGAAGCTGGAGAGGAAAGCATCTCATTCAGCAATAAGAATAAGGCTTGCCCTAACCGGTTTGGCTCAGTGGATAGAGCGTCGGCCTGTGGACTCAAGGGTCCCAGGTTCGATTCCAGTCAAGGGCATGTACCCTGGTTGCAAGCACATCCCCAGTAGGGAGTGTGCAGGAGGCAGCTGGTCGATGTTTCTCTTGCATTGATGTTTCTAACTCTCTATCCCTCTCCCTTCCTCTCTGTAAAAAAATCAAAAAAATATATTTAAAAAAAAAGAATAAGGTTAGCTTCATGGTACCCAATAAAAGCAGCATCAAATGCGAAGAGGAAAAACAATCTCTCTTCAGGTCAACTGAGGGGCACTGTTAAGGTATTAATGAGCCCCGGAGAAAGCACAGAGCACTTGGCAAGTAGCCAGGGCATGGGGGAGAGGGCAATAAAACTAGAAGAGCTGAGGCAGGTCCTTTAATTGTTTAGCCATTGCACAGGAAATCAGGGGTAGGTGTGGAAGTGGAGGAGTAAATGTGGGAAGAGACCAAGAAGCCTAGTGTACATTGCACCAAGGAAGGGACATAGTATCACAGTGACTGGAAACAGACTAGGAAGTGCTTAGGGTAAGAAATAAAAACACTTTAGAGGATGGCTGTGGCAATGAATAAAAAGGGGTATGGGGGAAAAGGACGGAAGGAAGGAAGGAAGGAAGGAAGGAAGGAAGGAAGGAAGGAAGGAAGGAAGGAAGGAAGGAAGGAAGGAAGGGGCACAGTAAAAAGATATAGCAAGTAGGCGTCACCAAGAACAGCTCAGGAAGACCCTGGGTTTGGGAATGCCAGTGACAAAAACAAGAAAAACAAAATGTCAAAATCCTGACTTGGAGATGAAGTGAAGGTGTAAGAATGAAGGGCTGAGTAGCTCAGTTGGTTGGAGTTGTCCCAATGCACCAAGATCATGGGTTCAATCCCCAGTCATGGCACATACAAGAAGCAATCAATAAATGCATTAATGAGTGAAGCAACAAATTGATGTTTCTCTTTCTTTCTCCTTCTCTCTCTCTCCCCCACCCCCTTTCTCTTAAAAAAAAATAAAAATAAAATAAAATAAAAACAAAAAACCTTTAAAAAAAAAAAAACAGCAAAGAATGAAGGAAAGGCCAACCATGGCAGGGAAGAAGCCACCACATGGTTCAATGCTCAACAAGAAAGTTAAACTCCTTTTCCTAAAAAAATTTAAATATGAACTGCCAATTAACCAAGTGATCCCATTTCTAGGAATATATCCTAAGAAACCCAAAACACCAATCAGAAAGAATGTATGCACCCCTATGTTCACAGCAGCACAATTTACAATAGCTAAGATCTGGAATAGCCCAAGTGCCCATCAGTAGATGAGTGGATAAAAAAGCTGTGGTACATTTATACCATGGAATACTATGCAGCTGTAAAAAAGAAGAATCTCTTACCCTTTGAGACAGCATGGAGAGACCTGAAGAATATCATGCTAAGTGCAATAAGTCAGAGAAAGACAAGTATCACATGATCTCACTCATATGTGGAATCCGGTCAACAAAATAAACTGATAAACAGAGTGGATCCAGAGACATGGAAGCATAGAACAAAGTGTGGAATCTCAGAGGGAAGGCGGGGGAGGGTGGATGGGTGGGAGGTAATCAATTAAAGACTTTGTATGCATATATGCATAACCCATGGACACAGACAGTGCAAGGGGGACCTGGGGGGGCAAGGGTTGGGCTGGAGGGGTTTGATGGGGGGAAAAGGGTACATATGTAATACTCTCAACAATAGAGATTTAAAAATAAAAAAGAAAGGAAGAGAAAGAGAGAAAGAAAATTAAACTCGAGTATATACCCAAAAGCACCGAAAACAGGTATTCAACAGTATTTGTACACCCATGTTCATAGTAACATTATTCACAATAAACAAAGGGAGAAGCAACTCACATGTCCATTAACAGATGAAGGGATAAAGAAAATGTAATATATCCATACAATCAGCCCTAGAAAGGAATGAAGTACTTAATAACATGCTATAACATGCATGATTCTTGAAACCATGGTAAATGAGAGAAGCCAAACACAAAAAGTCACATATTATATGAATCCATTTATAGAAAATATTCAAAATAGGTAAATCCATAAAAACAGAAAGCAGATTAGACACTGTTAGGGCTGGGAGTAAGAGGAATGAAAAGTGACTGCTTAATGGCTAGTCTCTTTTGGGGGGTGATGGAAATGTTTTGGAACTAGACCAAGGTGACAATTGCACCACATTGTGGATATACTATAGCCACTGAATTGTACACTTTAAAACGTCAATGTTGCCTGGCCAGTGTGGCTCAGCGGTTGAGCATTGACCCAGGAACCAAGAGGTTGTTGGTTCAATTCCCAGTCAGGGCACATGCCTGGGTTGCAGGCTCTATCCCCAGTGTGGGGTGTGCAGGAGGCAGCCGATCAATGATATTCCTCCCATCGATGTTTCTGTCTCTCTATCAATCTCCCTTCCTCTCTCTAAAAAGCAATAAAAACATATTTAAAAATATAAAATAAATAAAAGGTCAATTGTTACATGAATTTCACTTCAATTTTAACAAATGAATAAAGAATAAATGAAGGCAGCAAGGGAGTCCAAGGAACAAAGCTGAGAGATACCAGAAAAGCAGGGACTAGAGATGGGCACGAAGCCGAGTTACTACCACTTGTTATCTAGTTCCACAGCGCTCAATCTTTTTCTGCTATGATCCTTGACAGGTGACATGGCCCAGCACATCTATGGGCATGTTTGGGTTTCTTCAAAACTCTCAAGGAGCTAATAAATTCCAACTTTTCTCTACCCATCAAGAACACACATTGGTGATCTCACTCGTATGTGGAATCTAATGAACAAAATAAACTGATGAACAAAATAGATCCAGAGATATAGAACAGAGCAGACTGACGAATCTCAGAAGGTGGGGATGGAGGAGTAGGAGGGGAGAGATTAACTGGGGAACTTATATGCATAAATGCATAGTCCATGGACATAGACAATAGTGTGGTGAAGGCCTGGGAGGGGTGCGTATGGGATGAAGGGGATCAATGGGAAAAAAAGGGGGGATATCTGTAATACTTTTAATAATAAAGATAATTTTTTTTAAAGAATACATGTTGAATACAAGTGAGGAAGAAGGATGTGAAACTTCTTTTATATAAACAGATACATATATAAACACAAAATGCATACTAACAGTAAAATATATAAATGTATACTTTTAAAATGTAAATCATTATGAACATTGATATTCCTGTAATTCTTAGCAACCAAGTGGCCCCTGCTTCCATTATTTCATGGGGATACAATTCTAAGTAAAGATAAGAAAGCTACTCAAGGGCAAGATTTTTTTTATAAATTATTTTTTTAATATATTTTTATTGATTTTTTACAGAGAGGAAGGGAGAGGGATAGAGAATTAGAAACATCGATGAGAGAGAAACATCAATCACCTGCCTCCTGCACACCTCCCACCGGGGATGTGCCCGTAACCGAGGTACATGCCCTTGACCGAAATCAAACCCGGGACCCTTCAGTCTGCAGGCCGACGCTCTATCCACTGAACCAAACCGGTTAAGGCCCCAAGGGCAAGATTTAACCCTCCAGCACAATCAGGGTCAGCATTAGCCTGTCTGGTGCCTTTGTGCCCTTCCTCCAAGCAGGCAGCTTAGTAGGTAGAGCTCATGCTGATGATGACCCCACTCACCTCCTGGAAGGGGCACGTCTGGGTAGCATATCAGATGGTACAACCTGCTCAATTGTACACACAAAAGCCCTGGAAGTCAAGGTGACTAAGGGAAAAGAGAAAGTCCGAAGGATTCAGGAGGAAATGAGAAATCTCAACGAGGCAACTGAAAGTCTTTCCCCAGTAAGGTAAACCCCTAAACCATTCTAGAAACGCAGTATATTGAAGTGATTAGACACATGGGTTCTGAAGTCAGGTAGACCTGGTTTTAAATCCTCACTCCGTTACAGTGTGAATGTGTAACTTTGGGCAAATTATTTAACCATTCTTGAGACTCCGTTTATTTATCTGTAAAAGAAAAATAATACCTGCTTCACAAGGAGGCTTTGAAGATTTAAATGAGCTACTGCATGCAGTGTGTCACATTGTGCCTGGTCATACAAAGTACTCCCCAAATACTAGTTATTACTAATATTTCAGCACCATGTTTATGGCAGAGCCTGAAGCTAACTAAAATACTGGTCTCCTTTTACACCCCCAGATTTTTTAACTCCCAACCAAGGGGCGAGGTAGGGGCTTTCACAATAATCCCAACAAAACAAGTGAAAGCTGAGTCTAAATCCTGAAAAGGCTCTGATTAACAACCCTGTTACCAAAGAAGAAAGACCACACCATCCCATTAGGCCACAGCCTGTCTTTCCAGCTTACTCTCCCATCACTGCCCTCAGGAGCCCGTGTGCTCCAGTTTTTGGTGTTCGTGCCACTTGCTCATCAGCATGGCTGGTGACAAAGGGCCCATCTGTGGGTCATCCTACATCCCTGTCTTAATGCCTTGGCTTCCAACACTACTCATGTGTCTGGAACAGGGAAACACATACCCCTCAGAAAGTTCTCCCCATAGAAAGGAGAACTGGGTGTTGGCATCAATGCCTTAAGCCAGTGATGGCGAACCTTTTGAGCTCGGCGTGTCAGCATTTTGAAAAACCCTAACTTAACTCTGGTGCCGTGTCACATATAGAAATTTTTTGATATTTGTAACCATAGTAAAAGAAAGATTTATATTTTTGATATTTGTTTTATATATTTAAGTGCCATTTAACAAAGAAAAATCAACCAAAAAAATGAGTTCACGTGTCACCTGTGACACGCGTGTCATAGGTTCGCCATCACTGCCTTAAGCTGTGGTCCCTTCCAACCCTGCATCACTTCTACGGAGTGGTGGCAAATGGGGAAAGAGAGAGAGGAGAGAAGAGACACAGAGCCCAAGGACTCACACTCCTGAACTCTTGGTTCCTAAATTCAGGTTGAGGGCTGGTTAAGCAGAATTCAGTTTAATGTAAGGGGTTGACTTTGAAAGGCCAGAGAACGCAATGTGGACTTTACGTTTTTTTGTTTTTTGGTTTTTTTTTGTTTGTTTGTTTTTTTAAAATATATTTTATTGATTTTTTACAGAGAGGAAGGGAGAGAGAGATAGAGAGTTAGAAACATCGATGAGAGAGAAACATCGATCAGCTGCCTCCTGCACATCTCCCACTGGGGATGTGCCCGCAACCCAGGTACATGCCCTTGACCAGAATCGAACCTGGGACCCTTCAGTCCACAGGCCGACGCTCCATCCACTGAGCCAAACCGGTTTCGGCTGGACTTTACGTTTTAAAGAATGGACAATAGGCCCTTTTCTAAAATGACCTATGCCCAGTGAAGATGAGAACTTCACTGAGGAGCCTCAGGCTAAGTGACCTATGGAGAAGTACGGTCTGCCTCTCCAACTAGGAGTACTCCTACTCCACATACCCTTGACCGGAATCAAACCCGGGACCCTTCAGTCTGAGGGCTGACACTCTATCCACTGAGCCAAACCGTCCACGACCAATTTCACTGATTTCTGATGCAATTTTATTATTTCTTTTCTTGCTTATTTTATAATAACTTGCTCTTCTTTTTCTAATACCCCAAGGCAGTGGTCAGCAAACTGCGGCTCGGCAAACCACAGCTCGCGAGCCACATGCGGCTCTTTGGCCCCTTGAGTGTGGCTCTTCCACAAAATACCGACTTCTGCGCATGGGCCACGAAGTTTCAATCGCACTGTACGTGCGCACCCGCTCGTGGTATTTTGTGGAAGAGCCACACTCAAGGGGCCAAAGAGCCGCATGTGGCTCGCGAGCTGCGGTTTGCTGACCACGGCTAAGTATAAGCTTAAGTTACTGATTTTATATATGCATTCAATCAATGTTATAAGTTTCCCTCTAAGAACTGCTTTCATTGTATCCTACAGACTTTGATGTCATATTTTCATTTTCAATTAAAAATATTTTTCAATTTCTCTTGAAATTTCTCCTTTGAATCCTGAGTTATATAGCAGTATGTGGTTTCATCTCCATGTATTTTGAGATTGTCTAGCTACCTGTTATTCATGTTTAGTTTAGTACCATGTGGTCTAAAAGAGCAGACAGTGTGTGATTTCTATTCTTTTAAATTTGTTCAAGTGTACATTACGGCCCAAAATGTAGTTCTTCCTGATGAGTGTTCCATGTGAGCTTGAGAAGAATGTGTAATCTGCTGCTGTTGGGTGAAGAAGTCTATAAATGTTTATTATATCCAGTTGCTTGAGGCTGCTGTTGAACTCGGCTGTCCCTACTTATTTTCTGCCTGCTGAATCTGTCCATCTCTGATAGCGGAGTGTTACAGTCTCCACCTCTAACAGTGGGTTCATCTGTTTCTTCTTGCAATTCCGTCATTTTTTACCTCACGTATTTTGATGCTCTATTGTTAGTCACATACAATAAAACCTCAATATAATGGACTGATTCAGCAAGGGGGTGTCCATTAAAGCTGAAAGTCCATTACATAATAAAGCAGGTTTTCCAAATGCATATGTTAAAAAGTTGACAAATTAGTTAGCTTGCCTGTTTTTACTTATGTAGACATGTTTGTGTAATTAAGTATGTATGAAAAGTTTAATTTCACAGAACAGTTTTCTATGTGTGTTACTGTAATTTTAAATTTATACTAAATAGCCCTAGCCAGTTTGGCTCAGTGGATAAAGCATCAACCTGCAGACTGAAAGGTCCCAGGTTCGATTCCAGTCAAGGGCACATGCCTATGTTGTGGGCTCGATCCCCAGTGTGGGCTGTGCAGAAGGCAGCCAATCAATGATTCTCTCTCATCATTAATGTTTCTAACCCTCTCTCCCTCTCGCTTCCTCTCTAAAAATCAATAAAAATATGTAAAAAAAATTTTTTTAAATGTATACTGAATAGATCTAGTGAATGTGTGCATTCACCAGTCACCCCAAGTAAACAAATGCACATGGCTGAGGCATGACTTAGCGCATATCAGAGCATCAGCTCCACATGTTAAAACCGCTACAGAACCCAGCTGGTATTGCTCTGTGGTTGAGTATCAACCTATGAACCAAGAGGTCATGGTTCGATTCCCAATCAGGGCACATGCCCAGATTGTGGCTTGATCCCCAGTAGGAAGCGTGCAGGAGGTAGCTGGTCGATGGTTCTCATCATGGATGTTTCTGTCTCTCCCTCTCCCTTCCTCTCTGAAATAAAATATTTTTTTAATAAATAAAAATAAAAGCATTCTTCATTTCTGTTATGGTGTTTTGAGCTGTGTAATTTATTATTCTTAGAATTTTCATCTCTCTGATTACATTATCCACCTGTTTTTGCATGTTGTTTACTTTTCCATTACAGCCCTTAGCACATTAATTATAGGTTTTAAAATTCCTGGTATGATAATTCCAACATTTCCACCACATCTCACTCTGGATCTGATGCTTGTTTAGTCTCTTCAAACTGTGTTTTTGCCTTTTAGAACGCCTTGTAATTTTTTATTGAAAGGTAGGTATGATATACTGGGTAAAAGGAACTTCAGTAAATAGGATTTAGTGATGTGTCAGTAAGGTGTGGGAGGAAGGCAAGTGTTCTATAGTCCTATGATTAGGCCTCAATCTTTTGGTGAGCCTATGTCCCTGAACTGAACTTCACCAGTGCTTCTCAGTTACCAGTCTCACCTTAGGTGGAACAGTATGGCTAGAATGGGCTGGAGTTGGGTATTTCCCTTCCCCCGGGTAGGTTAGGCTCTGATTAAGTATTTTCTCCTTAGGGCCTTGTTAAAAAGAACAGAGTGCTCTGGCATATTTCAAAGTAGTTACTTGTTCTTCCCCCTGTTGGAAGCATGCGGGGAGAAGAGGGATTCTCCAGTATTCACTGCGAGGACTTGGTAGAGCTCCTGGAGACAAAATTCACAAAAGTATGAGGGCTCCATGACTAGGTCCCCCGAAGATTCAGTTGTTTTGTTTTATTGAGCTATAATCTATATCTATACTAATAAAAGGGTAATATGCTAATTAGACCAGGAGACCTTCATGACAAAGCCATGGTGGCGGTTAGGGGCGATCAGGCCAGGAGGGGAGGGCAGTTGGGGGCGAGAAGGCCGGCAGGGGTGGGGCAGTTGGGGGAGAGCAGGCCGGCGGCCGGGGGGCAGTTGGAGGTGAACAGGCTGGTAGGGGGAGCAGTTGGGGCAACCAGGCCAGTGGCAGGGGGAGCAGTTGGGGGCGGTCAGGCCAGCAAGGGGAGGCAGTTGGGGGCAAGAGGGCTGGCAGGGGAGACAGTAGGTGGCGAGCAGGCTGATAGCAGAGTAGTTAGGGGCGATCAGGCAGGCAGGCAGGTGAGCAGTTAGGAGCCAGCGGTCCCGGATTGTGAGAGTTTTGTCCGATTGCCAGTTTAGGCCCAATCCCACAGGACATCCCGTGAGGGGTCCCAGATTAGAGAGGGTGCAGGCCAGGCTGAGGGACACACACACCCCCATGCACAAATTTCGTGCACCAATTGCTTATGGCTAAGCAATTGTCTGACTGATAGGTATGATGCACACTGACCACCAGGGGGCAGACGCTCAACGCAGGAGTTGCTGAGCTACAGTGTCTTGGCAGCAGCAGTTCCCCCAGAACCAGGGAGGAGGGAGCCTGATTCCTCACGGGGCTGTGTGATTCCACCTTCAGCCGTGGGTTATGTTGTTGCTGGGGCACTGTCGCCCCGAATCTGGTTTACTGCACACTTGCATTTGCGTTCTACACCCTGTATGACAGCAACTTTGCAGAGTGCCCT
Source organism: Myotis daubentonii (assembly GCF_963259705.1). Taxonomy (NCBI): domain Eukaryota; kingdom Metazoa; phylum Chordata; class Mammalia; order Chiroptera; family Vespertilionidae; genus Myotis; species Myotis daubentonii. The sequence continues at coordinate 97,376,129 of NC_081841.1, read as the reverse complement.
CTCGCACTCCAGGATCCCTCAGGGAATGTCAGAGAGCCGGTTTTGGCCCGATCCCTGCAGGCCAGGCCGAGGGACCCCACCTGCAGGAGGGACCCCCCCGCTCACGAGGCGCAGAGCCACAGCTGCACTCCAGGTGCAGCCGGCCAGGGAGGGACCATGGGAGGTTGGCTCCAGGGCATGTCCAGCCCATCTTGCCCAGTCCCACCCGGCAGGCCACCTTCTAATTAATTTCCTTTCAATGTGCACGAATCCGTGCCCAGGGTCAGTAGTTGACATATAACATTGTGTAAGTTTAAAGTGTACAATGTGTTCATTTGAAACATTTATAAATTGCAGTATGATTACCGTCAAAAGCGTCAGCTAACACTAACACCTCTAGCATGTCACATAATTACTGTTTCTTTTTTGTGGTAGGAACAATTAAAATCTAGCCTTTTAGCAACTTTGAAGTTTATAATACAGTATTGTTGACCATAATCGCTATGCTATGCATTAGATCTGCCCCCTGAACTGACTTGCCCATGCTGAGCCTCTAGCAATTTGTCAATTACAGTTTAGGTTTTCCTATTCTGGCACTGGTTCACATTGCGGTTTCTGCTCCACTATGTTTTGTTTTAAAATTAACTATTTTTTTAAAATATGTTATCATCGATTTCAGAGAGGAAGGAAGAGGGAGAAACATCAATGATGGACCTACCTCCTGCACACCCCCTCCTACTGGGGATCAAGTCGGCAACCCAGGTATGTGCCCTGACTGATAATCAAACCGTGGCCTTCTGGTTAATAGGTCGATGCTCACCACTGAGCTACACTGGCCAGGCAAAATTAACTACATTTTTAAGTATGATTTCTATACAACAAAATTTACCTATTTTATGTATTTGAATAGCCTTATTTGTCTTCATTTTTAAGCTTCTGAGATAATCTAGTATGCAGCTAGAATTGAGCACTATTCTGTCCTTCTTAGTTGCCAGCTAAGGCCTTGGAACTATCAATTCTGAGGTTATTTACTTATTTCTTGGTCTTGGTTTCTTAACATCTCTGGTTTCTGGATGGAACATCTGTAAACACCACCCCACCACAGGGGTCCCAATTTACTGAATCCTAATATTATAGAAACAGGCTCATAGTGGAGATGGAAAATTTGTTTAAATGGTCAAGTAATTCATCTATCTTTCAGTTATATACTGAGCCTGTGCCCATTTTCCATAGCTAATTCCTCCCTTTCTCTCAACTTTAGCTGCCTAAGGAATGTAGTAGCCTCTTTTCCCATCAGACCAGGATCCTCATCATGCCCTTGGCACACCCCTCCTTATTCCTCCTGTCTTCATCCTCCCTCATCTCCATCTATCTAAGCCCTCTGCATCATGTAAGCCCAAGTTCAAATCCCACCTCCATCACAAAACCTTCCTCCCCAGCTAAATGATGTGGCACTTGAGCGCATAATCATGCTCCAGGTGAGAGCTCACCTTGCTCTAGTTGTTGTAAACAATCAAATTCAATTAAACAAATATGGGGTCCGGTGAGAGCTTTCTTTGATGTAAGCATAGTGCCAGGTTCTGGGCCACAGAGTGGTGACTAAGACACAAACCAGACATGGTTCCTGCTTTCTCATGACAGAGTCTAACCAACTGTCATAACCTTCACGGAGAGGTAAAGCTTACCTGGGTGCTGGGGAAAACATATCAGGGGGATGTATTGTTTCTGATGTGCACATCTGTCTGTGCAAGATCATCACAGCTCTTGGAATACCAACTGTAGTTCACACTTCTTTGTGTCTCCTGCAGCTTCTATACTACATGATCAATGTCTGGTGCTGAACTCACCAGGTACCATTGGAAAAGTACAGGGTCATTATTGGGGGCAATTTAGCACCAAGCCTTTTTTTTCTTCCCACTTTCTCCTCTTTCCTTTCTACCTCATTGCCTCCTTCCTTCTCTGCTCCTTGTCCCATTTCCAGTCTTCCCTGGCCTAACCCTGGACCTAAGCCTAGGCCCCAGGACATTCTGGTCAGGTCAGTACTTAGCTAGGTGTTCCCTTACTTCTTTATTTCTTAGTTTATCCCATTTGGAGAGAAAAGTACGGACCTGAAGTTTTCTATTTTTGCTACCCATTCAAATCACCTAAAAAGCTGATGTTTAGCTCTCCCTCCCCTCAAATCTAATTACAGTGGGGCCTTGACTTACGAGTGTCCCGAGTTTTTTGAGATACCAGCTGTCTCTCCACCGATTTTTTGCATTGGTTGACAGTAATTTGAGTTAACGAGCTCCTTAACAAGCTCGGTCTCAGAACGAATTAAACTCGTAAGTCAAGGCCCCACTGTATTGACTTAGGTGAGGTCTTGATATGTATAGTTCTTATAGCGCTCAGGTAATTCAAATGGCAGCCAGACCAAGAACCACGGCAATAGACTAAGGATTTAAAAGTCTGCACCTTCTCAGCTGAGGGTGATGGCCCCCAGAAATAACCAGGAAATCTGGCATGTGCCAACAGGATGGCATCCCTTGCACCAGGAGTAGGGTAAGGACGGGTGCTTCATATCTCTAGCACCTCAACTCCAGAATGGCTGTCACTTACAGCTGAAGCCAACATCATGAAAAAGGAAGTCAGGAGAAGAGAGATTGGTTAATAGGAATGCTGAGAGCAAGGAAGCAGACTGCCCTGTAAATTATGCTTTGTATGCCCTCGACGGGGTAGAGGGAATATTAAAAGAAGGAATAGCTGAAAAGTAGTTGGCACAGAATTAGGTCTCAATAAATGACAGCTTTTACACTGACATTTTGTATTCAAATTATTTGCACAAGGAGCAAGTAAAATTAATTCCATTTTAGAGATTGGAAAAAGAAGTTTAGAGAATAACTTTCCTATCTTTCCACCCCCTTCCCATAGGCTAGCTCACTGTGCAAGTCAACTCACCTGCCCCTCACCATGATAGTTTAATGGCTAAGTTGTGAGTACTCAAACTTGACCACAAAGGTTATTATTCACCACAAAACCCTGAACAGGTAAGTAAACTTTCTTTAAAAAAATATATATATATATATATTTTTATTGATTTCAGAGAGGAAGGGAGAGGGAGAGAAAGATAGAAACATCAATGATGAGAGAGACGCATTGACGGGCTGCCTCCTGCATGTCCCCTACTGGGGATTGACCCCACAATCTGAGCATGTGCTCTTGACTGGAACCGAACCCGGGACCCTTCAGTCCGCAGATGGACGCTCTAGCCACTGAGCCAAACCAGCTAGGGCTAAGTAACCTTTCTTAACTTCACTTTTCTCACCTGTAAGATGGGAACAATATAAAGGTTCCTATTGCTCACAAAGCCATTGAGATGAGTAAATGAGATCGTGTTTCAGTGCACAAGCTTGGGTTATTATTCCAGTTGTCATAGCACTTATCTGTCTCTCATATAATAATTGATTTACTTGTCTCTCTCCTCTTACCTAATTCCCCAGACCATTTATCTCTCGTTTGTAAACTGCCTACATTTTTAAATTAATTCTTAAAAGAATTACATCACACATATATAGGAATATACACGAATAGTTTAAAGAACTGCCACCTGTGTGCCCATCATTCCCCTTAAGAAACTGACAATTCCTTGAAACCCTTTGTGCTTCTCTCCAATCACATCCCCATCTCTCCCCCCAAAAATAACCCCCTTTCTGAACATTGTTTAACTTTTTAATTAAAAAAAAAATGATGAATCCCAGAAATTATTTTTTGTCTTTATATCCCCAGAATATTGAACTTTATAGGCATTCAATAAACAGTGGGTAAATAAATGAGTGTCCTAACAGAACTAGAACCAGAAGAGGGTGTTTTGTTTTCTTTTTACTTCTTAGCTATTTAATCTTGGGTAAACTTCTCTAAAGCTCAGTTTCCTCATCTGTAAAAAGAAGCTGATAGGTTCCATGCTCCCAGGGTTCCCTTCCAGCATAAGTATACGATTCACCCAAGAGATGTTTCCTGGGGCTGGGACCTGGTGTTCATAAAGACTATACAGCAAACTACTGTGGAAAATATCAGAGCATCCCTACTGGTTACCAGGGCCCACTAGTGGATTTCAAATGGGTAAAACATGTTCGAAGTACCAACCCCTTGAGTTTGAGGGGCAGCAGAACCCTAAGATTGACTGCATCCAATCACAAATACCCTTATCGCTTTACTCCCATATATATGATTTTTTAAAAATGTGATTCCCGGCCAATATGGCTCAGTGGTTGAGCATCAACCCATAAACCAGGAGGTCACAGTTCAATTCCCAGTCAGGGCACATGTCTGAGTTGAGGGTTCAATCCCCAGTAGGGGGTGTGCAGTAGGTAGCTGATCAATGATTCTCTGGTGTGCAGGAGGCAGCTGATCAATGATTCTCTCTCATCATTGATATTTCTATCCCTCTCTCCTCCCTTCCTCTCTGAAATCAATAAAAATATACTTTTTAACATGCAATATTAAAACATAAAGCCAAGTCTTTAAAAAATATTTATCTTTTCCTACCATTTTCTATGTGAGCCAATAGATAGCACTATATTAGAGCATGTTGAGTGGGAGGCTAGATTCAGCCTACAAATCCAGGGCATTTGGTGGATACTCTCCTTCCCCTTTTCAGAGGCCACTGGCCCACTGTAGAGGTGCCATATCAGTAGTTTCTGGCAGAGCCACCGGGGAAGAGAGGGAAGAGAGGAATATCTTAATGTAAGAAAAAACGAAGCCTTGAAGAAAGGGGTGGCTTCAAGGTCTTACCCTCTGTGCAGAGGAACCTTGTCACAGGCTTTCCCTAAAACTGAGGCAGAAGTGTGCCCGAGAGCAGACCCAGAGGGCCGTGTCCGGGGCTCCCTGCAAGGAGACTGAGAACTCCCCACAGGCGACCCAGTCCAGCTGCTGCCCAGCCACAACTGTTGGCAGGGAGTCTCCAGGTCTAAAATTAGCCTCCAGCTCTCCACCCAGGCAGTTCCACCACTCACTCTGGCAGCGGGGGCCCTGTGGTGAGGTAACGACTGAGGCCCGTCTGTCTCAGGACAACAAGGGGTTAGGGAAAGGCAGCACAGAGCAAAGTCCTGCTCTCCCATCATGGTCGGCCCCAAGCTGGAAACTGGAGAAACACGTTAAAAGCAGGAGCATTTGCATGCATGGAACTCAACGTTTGCTTTGCTTCTGTTCTTCCTCCATGTTTGCACCTATAAGGTACACCCTGTACTATTAACTCAAGGAACACAAACACACAAAAAGGAAAGCAAACTTTCACTGAGAGTTTTAAGATATGCCAGGTTTTCAATGTTGCCACCACAACCTTGTGAGGTCAGGGTCATTATTCTCATTATACAGAACACCAGGGAGACCCCAACCAGTTTGGCTCAGTGGATAGAGCGTCGGCCTGCGGACTGAAGGGTCCCAGGTTCGATTCTGGTCAGGGGCATGTACCTTGGTTGCGGGCACATCCCCAGTAGGGGGTGTGCAAGAGGCAGATCAATGTTTCTCTCACATCGATGTTTCTAACTCTCTCTCCCTCTCCCTTTCTCTCTGTAAAAAAAAAAAAAAATCAATAAAATATATTTAAAAAAAAAAAAGAAGAACACCAGGGAAGCAGCTCATCAAATTAGCTGACCTGAGGTGGTGGCCCTGTGAGGAAGACTCCAGAAGTGCCAGCCCCCTTCTTTTGGGGGAGAATTTTTGAAGAGGCATCTCTAGGACAAGCTCCCTTCCAAAAGCAGAACCTGAGCCCCTGACTCACTGACCCCCACTTCTAGTTCCCTCAGCTTCTGATGGTCTGGTCAGGGAGCCTGTGGCTGGAGCTGCCAAAATAAGCGGCCAACCCAAAAGCCACTTCTGGGCAGATGTCCCTCCCACCCCTGGGCTAAGCACACAGTGGTGTTTATGTGAGGGCTGCCCAGGAAGCAGGGAGGGGGTAGTGAGGCTCTGAGTGGGGACTGGTCCATGGTCCATAACTCGAGAGGAGTAGGAGGGCTACGAGAAAGATGATCATGGTCACCAGAGCCTGTGGAAATGCCCCCCAAAGTCACTGAGTCTCTCCAGTCGAAAGCTTCCCAGAGATCCTTTCCCTAAGGACTATGAGGCAGGGCTCATGCAACCTCAGCCTGCCCCTCACTGCCCCCACCTATGGAACCTGTCCTTCTATTTCCAGGACAGGAGACAATGTGAGAGGAAGAAGGTGGAGGATAGCAACTGCTTCAGAGGTGAGAGCTGGATCAAGGGCCCAACTCCCAGTGCTGACTAAATGAGAAGGCCGAGCCACACAGCTCGGCGATTTGAGCCAGGATTTGAATTGGGCATCTTCTCTGAGTCTCCTTTTCCAGTCTTTCTATAGCCACTTCAGCTGGGAATCCTCAGAGCTGGTGCAAATACCACTTCCTCTGGGAATAATGTCAGAGCCAGAGGGGACCAAAGGCCCAGTAGCCAACCCTTCTCAATTACAAATAAGAAAACTGAGGCCCAGAAGGCAGGACTGACTTGCTCAAAGTCACAGAGTCAGTGCATATCAGAACCAAGTCTGGAACCCAGATCCCCCGACTCCTAGCCCAAGGTTCTTAGCCCTAACAATGTGTTTAAGGGGGAAAAAAGAAGCCCAAGTTCCCTTCTAGCCCCAATACACTATGATTCTATAAAGGTTTCTACTTTTTTCCTCTGCTACAACAGACTCCAACTGTTCATACAATTCCCCAGTGACTCTCCTTGGCCAAATATGCTGCTTTCTTCTTAGACCTTCTGGCCCTGTCATCTGTACCTGACACTGCTGCTCACTTTTTTCCTTATCAAGACTCCTTAGAACAGTGGTTCTCAACCTTCTGGCCCTTTAAATACAGTTCCTCATGTTGTGACCCAACCATAGAATTATTTTCGTTGCTACTTCATAAGTGTAATGTTGCTACTGTTATGAATCGTAATGTAAATATCTGATATGCAGGATGGTCTTAGGCGACCCCTGTGAAAGGGTCGTTCGACAGCCAAAGGGGTCGCGACCCACAGGTTGGGAACCGCAGCCTTAGAAGTATGAGTCCCTCCTCCATAATTCTCTAACTACTCATGTTGTCTCTCTCGGTGGCTCGTTGTAAGTAGCCAAAAGGGTCCCCAGGCGCAGCCCCTTCCACTGCCGGAGATTCCAAGTCCTGGCCCCCACAGCTTCAGCAGTCCAAGGAACATCAGCTGACTGGTCTAGTAGAGGGCTCTGAGCAGGGTAAGACAGTGACACCATCAGAGCCACGCCATGAAACAAAGAGCCCTCAGCAAGATTTAAGTTACTCAAGGGAGATTCTAGGCTATCTATGATGATGGTCTGCTGAGATTCTGAACCATCCCATCTATCTGCCCTAGTGTGCGAGTCAGCACACTTGAGTGTGAGGCTCCCAACTCCTTCAGTTGGCTTAACAAGGTATGTCTGTGCCAGCCTCGTCTTGCCTCTCAGTTTCTGCTCTGTATAAAGGAGGCAGCAGGCTGTGCCTTCTGTCTCCCAGGAAACTCCAGGATTCATCCTGACTGATGGGTGTCATTTCCCAACCCCATTGCTTCATATACACCCATACTTAGGCTGCGGCAGAGGACACCTTCCCCAGGAGGTGAAAAGGACTAACCTTCCTTTCAGAAGAAGTAGCAACCTGTGATCCTACACTGTGGCTGCAGCCTAAGTTGCCTCAAGTTCCCAAGAGAAAGGATCCATGTGAAAACAAGGTTCTATTGTTCTCCCTCGCCATCCACTCCTTTCCTCACATGATTGGCTCACGAACACCCTGCCAGCTAGGGGAAGTGTTTACTACCCTAGAACTTTCCAACCTTCCCGGAGATATAAAGGAGCAGAAAAATATAGGAAAACAACTCTTTCTTGGAGTTTCCCCCCCCGCCCCCGCCTTGATTTTAGGAGAAACTATGGATTTTTTTTCTACCTCTCAGGCCTTCCAATTTCTAAATATATCAAGTATAGTCATTTTGAACAAACCAGGTTATGCACAATATATGTTTATCTTGCTAAACTAACAAAAAATTACTTTATATTTGTATGGGGCACTTAAAATATTTCATAACTATTTCCTTAAAAATATTAAAATATATTTCCATTTCCCAGAAATTGAACTTGCCTAATTTTTGTATCAACAAATACCTTAGGCAGTTTGTGCCTTTGCTTTTTTCTCAAAGTGATAAATTAAAAACTTTCAATTTAATAGTTCTTGCTTCCATAACAGACACGTAGTGTTTCCTGAGAAATACAATTAAAATGTCACCACTGTAGAATGTTCCTTATGCGAACATTTTTCCAATGTTCATGCATCAGAGCAAAGTTGAATTCTTATTCAATATGCTAAATCAAGCTTGAATGTTATTTTTTCACTTCCTCTCTGCACTCTTCCAAACATGTTCTGAACCACTTACTGTTACCTCTGCAATTTTTCTTCCATTTGTCATCCAGTATACCTGTTCCCCCCACATAGAATTGCCAGCAATGAACTTCCATTTGCTGACAAGGACTAGGATTATGAAAATACCAGCTCTCACCAGCTTGTATCTTTCTATAGAGAGGAGAATAAGGGAGAAGACAACAATTTTTTAAAATATGTACTTTCCTACCAAAGGGCTTCATGATTCCTGTATTCTAAGACTTTTTTGGTTTAAAATCAACTTCGTTTATTCTTATTCCCCATCCCTCCTCAACTCAAAGAGGTGAGAGAGGAAATCATAACTCCACTTCTATTTTGTGTTCTTGCTTTGTTTTATTTTGTTTAAAGCAGCTCTAGAGACAGAGGGACAACCATATGAAGACATGGATCATCTACATGCCAAGGAGAGAGGCCTCAGAAGAAACTAAACCTGCCAACACCTTGATCTTGGACTTCAGCCTCCTAAATTGGGAGAATAACTTCTTGTTGGTTCAGCCAACCCCTTCCCTCAAATAAAAAGCTCTATACTTCTTTAGCAGTATGGGCTCTATTCTGAGGATGGGAGAGAGGAACAAAGGGACCTGTTAGATGAGAAATGTCAACTCTTGGCCTGCCCTTTGCAATGTGACAATTTAATATCAACAACAAGTTCTTTTACAGGTTACTCTCAATCATCCATATCTATACAGGAAGTCACTGGAGACAGTTCAGAAAACCCACAGATCACCCTTACCAGCAGCTGAATTGGGCACATGATCCACCAACAGCAAGGTAGCAATAACTTCAGGCTATTTCACTGGCAAGAACACATAAATAAACTTGAATACAGGTTATATGCATGTCAGATTGCTTGGACGGGTAGAAAAAGGGAGCCTCATGAAACTCAGACATTGAAAGAAGCATTCTTAGCAAACAAAAAGGGAATGAGCAATGGCATGATGGCTATGGTGCAGTGTGCTGTAAAGAGCAATGCCAAAGCATGGGGAGTGCTGAGCCCAGCACTCTCACGGCAGGCTGCCTAACACTCTCTAGGCCTTACATTCTTCATTGGTAAAATCAGGAGGTTGGGCAAACAGATGTATTTTAATGTTCTTTAAGAGTCAACTCAAATCAATTTGTAGTGACTGCATGGCAAGCTATTTGAGAAAGATTGAGACTGTATCTGGGATCAGTTCTATTGGAGATGTCTGCCATTGGCCTGGAATAAGAAATGCAGGTATTGGCCTGACGGTGTGGGTCAGTTGGTTAAGCACTGTCCCATGCACCAAAAGGTCACTGGTTCAATTCCCGATCACAGCACTTTCCCGGGTTGTGGGCTAGATCCCCTGCAGGAGGCAGCCCATCAGTGTTTCTCTCTCTCCCCATCCCTTCCCTTCCTCTCTCTCTAAAATCGTTTTTTTTTTTAATGCAGATATTTTCTATCATAGATTTTTAAAATCTCTGAGATCCATTCCTGTCCTAGGATTCTCTGTGAAAGGCAATATCCAAAAACCAATCAGAGAGAAAAACTGGGCTCTAAAAGCTGGTTAAATGATAATAATAGTGGCTAACATTTATTAAACATTATGTATCAGAAGCCATTCTAAGTCCTTTATATGCGTTATTTCACGTAACTGTTACAACAGAAACCCAGTGAAGTAGCTACTGTTACTATTCCCATATTACAGACAAGGAACTAAGGCTCAGGAATCTGCTGATGGAGGCCCAGCTTACCAAGCATTGGAACTGGGATTCAAAATCAGGTAGTCTGATTTTAGAGACTTGCTCTTGACCACTATGTTATGATGAAGAAAGAAAAGGAAGAGTAGACCAGCTGGTATGGGTTGGTGGTTGAGCCACCCATGAACCAGGCATGATGTCACAGTTCAATTCCTGGTCAGGACACATGCCCCAGTTGTGGTTGAGAGCTCCATCAGTGATTCTCTCTCATCATTGATGTTTCTATCTCTCTTTCTCCCTTCCTCTCCGAAATCAATAAAAATGTATTTTTAAAAAAAAGAAGAGTAAAAGACATTACCAGATGGAATGGAGGACACAACAGCAATCTCAGACATTAAGGCAGAAAGGATGGGCACAGTGAAGGCTGTGCAGACTCAATTCTAAGTTAGCCACCTGTCTCTTCCAAGCACGCCATCAATGCTTGTGGGGAGCAAACAGCCATGACCAATACCTTAGAGCAGTGGTCGGCAAACTGCGGCTCGCGAGCCACATGCGGCTCTTTGGCCCCATGGCATGGGCCACGAAGTTTCAATTGCACTGTACGCGCACGCCCGCACGTGGTATTTTGTGGAAGAGCCACACTCAAGGGGCCAGTTTGCCGACCACTGCCTTGGAGCCATCTTTGGCTTGTCTAAACAACCTAGTTGGAGTACATAAGACCAACCCAGATGAAGCAGAAGTAAAAGAAAATATCTAAAAAATAATAAAAGAAAATGTCAACTATGAGTTTCAGACCACTTAAGTGCAACAAAACTTCCAAAAAGAATGAGGTCAGCTGGGACTGAAATAATTAAAGGCAGCTTCAGGGAAGAGATGGAATGATGGGCAGTTCTGAAAGGCAAGCAAAAGGAATATCATGACACTGGAGAGCAGCATTCAAGAATCTGAGAGAGCCCAGCTGGTATGGCTCAGTGATTGAGCATCAACCTATGAACCAGGAGGTCACAGTTTGATTCCTGATCAGGGCACATGCCCAGGTTGTGGGCTCGATCTCCGGTGTGGGGCATGCAGGAGGCAGCCAATCAATGACTCTCATCATTGATGTTTCTAGCCCTCTCTCCCTCTCCTTTCCTCTCTAAAATCAATAAAAAATACATTTTTTAAATTAAAAACAAAGAAGAATCTGAGAGAAGCCTTGCCAGTGTGGCTCAGTGGTTAAGCGTTGACCCATGCACCAATAGTTCACCGGTTCGATTCCCAGTCAGGGTACATGCCCGGGTTATGGGCTCGATCCCCATTAGGAAGTGTGCAGAAGGCAGCCAATCGATGTTGATGTTTCTCTCTCATGGATGTTTCCCTCTCATGTGGATGTTTCTCTCTCTCTCTCTCCCTCTCTCTCCCTCCTTTCTTCTCTCTCTCTACAATAAGAACTTTTTTTTGTAAAGAATCTGAGAGAAGACCAGCCCAAGGTAGGGAGACCCCAACTCAGGTTCTCCATGGACAAGAAGCAAGGGTGAAGCTATTGCTCTCTGGATGGTTACTTCCAGAGTTTACACATACTCTTCTGCATCTCCGATCAGAGGGACTGCTTCCTGGCTCTCTTTCTCCCACCTAACATCTCTGCCCGACAACTAGAGTAAAGAGACTTAATTGGGAGGACATCCCCAAGTAAATCAAACTCTGAGAACCTACCATGTACCAAGTATTGGGCAAAGCACTTAGGCAGGGTTCTTAACTAGGGATCCATGGATAGGTGTCAGGGGCCTGTGAATCTCCCCGAAGTAGCATGCGAACTATATGAGTGGGCGGGCAAATTCCTGGGGAGAGAGTCCACAGTTTCTTCATCAAGTTCTATGAGCATGTAAGCCACAAAGGTAAAAAAGCCCCTGCACCAGGATGATAAAAGGGGAAAGAATGCCCAGGTCCAGCACTCTAGAAATTCACAATCTCGTGGGGGAAGAAAAACACAGACATAAATAACTCTGATGCAAGGCAGACTTTGATAAGTGCACTAATGGAGGTACAAAAAAAAAAAACGCTGTGAGGGAAGGGGGAGCAGAGTTAATTTCAACAGGGCTGTCAATAATCCACCCTCTCCCCCCATCCTGGTTTTGAGATCCAAGTTTATAAGGAGGAAAACAACCAGCCTTGCTTCACCTCAGGTTCAGCCAGAGCCCCTGGCTAGTACCTTTCTCTCGTACTCCCAGTGGAGTTGAGGCAGACTCTATTCCTGCCAGCGAGGTGAAGAAGGGCATTGTTTTCAGGACAATGGGAGGCGATAGGAAGAAGATGCTCATCCTGATATGAGCAATGACCCCGTTCTACAATTTCCCCTCTTCTACTCAGCTCCCATTCTCTGAATTCCTGAGGTACTAGTAATCCTGACACTCAGTTAGTGCTTAATCCTTAATTGTGTCCTTTATCCCTAAATTACCTATTTTAGGGAATCCCTTCTCAGAGAGACCCCTCACTCTCCAAGCTAGTCTTTTCTCTTACTCCTCCATCCAGAAACTTCGTGCCATATTTCATTTTCTTCCAAAACCTCATCACCATCTGAAATTATCTTTTTTTATGTGTCTATTATCTGTCTTTTCCTCATGAAATATAAGCTCCGCGAAAGTAAAGCCTTTAAGTTTCTGGTTCCCTTCTATGTCCCTAATTCCTACAACACTGCCTGGCACATCCGAGTGTTCATTAAGTATGTATTCAATGAGTAAGTGCCTAGTCCCTATGTATCCAAGGTCCAGAGAGGAAAGTGTAAAGAGAAATGAAAGCACTTTTTCCCCCCTGAGAACATTTTTGTGATGCTAGGTTTTCAAAATAGCCCTTAATTAAAATGATCTGGCAGAACGTAGCCAGGGAACCATGTGTGAAACCCAGAATTTGAGTATTCTTTCGCCTCTACGTATATAAACTCTACTGTCCAACTGTCACTTCTGTCTTTGACAGCTCTGTTTTCTTCCGACACCCTTCTCAGCTATGCACTCATCACCCACACATTAGGTCACTGCAATAACCACCTGAGTGGCCTATCTCCAAGCCATCCTGCAAACTTACAACAACTTAACCTACCTATAATCATAATTCCTAGGACATAAAAGGTGTTCAATAAATGTCTGAAGAATTAGATCAGTGGATATAAGACAACCCTGCCTTCTATTATACCAAATCCCTGCTTTAAAAAGTTTATGTTGGCCCTAGCCAGTTTGGCTCAGTGTAGATAGAGTGTCAGTCTGTGGACTGAAGGGTCCTGGGTTCCGATTCCGGCCAAAGGCACATGCCTTGGTTGCGGGCTTGATCCCCAGTGGGGGGCATGCAGGAGGCAGCCGATCAATGATTCTTTCTCATCATTGATGTTTCTATCTCTCTCTCCCTCTCCCTTCCTCTCTGAAATCAGTAAAGAAATATATTTTTTAAAAAAAGTTTATGTTGCTCTCTCTACCAAGTCCACACTCAGTAGTAGTTTGGCACTCGACACTCCAAGGTGTCACAACCACCTTTTCAACCTCATCTCCTTCATACTGTGTGAGCCTCTGCACTACAACATTTGTGTTCCCTAAACTTTTACTTAGCTTATGCTATATTCCTCCAATGGAAATATTCACCTTTGATTAGACTTACACACACACACATACATACACCCATGATCATAGACTACTGGAGCTGGAGAGGGCCTTAAAAATTTAAGCAGCCCTAGCCAACTTGGCTCAGTGGATAGAGCGTCAGCCTATGGACTCAAGGGTCCTGGGTTCGATTCCAGTCAAGGGCACATGCCTGGATTGAGGGCTCAATCCCCATTAGGGGGCGTGCAGAAGGCAGCCAATCAATGATTCTCTCTCAGCATTGATGTTTCTATCTCCCTCTCCCTTCCTCTCTGAAATCAATAAAGAAATATATTTTTTAAAAAAGAACTTTTTTGAGAAATACAGCAAAATACTAAGAAATAGTACATATAGAATCTGGCATACTTCTCTTTATTTACATAGTTAACCTCTCCATAATGTAAGGGAAATTTTCAGGGGCCAAATAAATTAAGTTGTGAATGTCAGAATAGTACGCAGATGCTAATACTTTGGCAGCCTCTTAGTTTGGGACAACTAACAACTTTAGATAATAGATTCAACAAATTAGTTTTAAATTATTAAAAGCAAAAGAATACAGTATTTTTAAAAGAACCAAGTTTGAAATAGAGCCAAATAAAACTATTCATTGAATCAAATGAAAAAAATGGGGTAGATGTCTCTGCCTCAATTTCTCTCCCTGTTTTCCCATTTCTTTGTGTCTGTGCAATTTCCCTGCCGCTGCTGGTGGAAGTCTGCCTGAGATGTGTTCCTCATCTTCCTGACCCTTTCCTCAGGACTTCAACTCAGCTGGAATAAAAAAAGAAAACCAAGAACTGAGAATATATATTAAGACTCTGTCCCTGGTTCATGAAGAAATCCTCAATGTTCTCCCTCCTCTCCCACACCCCCCAAATTGCACCCCACACCCACTGCCAATCTTTGACTCAGAGATGGTGGTGAGCAGTTAGGAGGTCAGCTGGTTGGTGTGGTGCATGTGTGCATGCCTGCATGTGTCCATTTGAACCCTGGGTTGGCAGGCAGGGTGGAAAGGAGTGGATCAGAGGATTTGTAAGAAGATCTCAGCAGAGAGGCCTTTAATCTTTGAAGCAACTGCTTGTATGGAGACCATGTTGTGAGAGATGACCTTGGAGACCAAGTAGCCAGAAGCATGGGATTGCTGCCACCTCTCAGTTCAGGCAACTGAGTCTTGAAAGATCAGGGCCAGAATGTCAAAGATTGACCTACCCCTGAAAGAAGAATCCTATTCCAAAAATATGGAAACTAAAGCCCTCCAGAGAAAAGGATCCTCCACAAGTCAGTTACAAAGATAGGCCTGAAACTGAGATACCTACCCAATGTTCCTGCCTTCCAGTCCCAGGAATCCTCGAGTACTAAGAGGCATGCACCAGAGAGAAAGGCTAGCTTTTCCCAACTGCTGAGCTTCTGTGACATGGAACATTCCCCAACTTCTCTCATTCTCAGCAAAATCCTTGCCTTCTGACCTGCCCTTCCCCCCAATGCAAATATTTACCTATAATCCGAAAGGAAGGATGGAGGCAGTGCTGAACATCAAGGAGAAAAGAGTGGTTAAAGAATGTGTATTTGGCCCTCGCTGCTTTGGCTCAATGGATAGAGCGCCAGCCTGTGGACTGAAGGGTTCCTGGTTAGATTCCAGTAAAGGGCACATACCTGGGTTGCAGGCTTGATCCTGGCCAAGGCTGGGGCACGAGGGAGGCAACCAATCAATGTGTCTCTCTCACATCGATGTTTCTCTCTCTCTGTCTTTCCCCCTCCCTTCCACTCTCTCTAAAAATCAATGGAAAAATATCCTTGAGTGAGGATTAACCAAAAATAAAAATAAAAAGAAATGTGTATTTGGTGGCAGGAGCTGACCATGGATGGCCTGGGAACTGCTAAGAAACTGGGCATAGCTATGTCTTGGTCTGAGAAATTGAAAAGGTATTCGCAAAAGGGCTAGTTGAAAAACATATCTATCCATGCCTGCCTGCCCAGCCATTCCCTAATTCCTACCAGCATTCACTGAGCTCCTAATATGTGCTACTTTTATGTTAAATCTAATTGGGCACTTAATATGTGGTAGGCTCACTAAATCTTATCTATACTAATAAAAGGGTAATATGCTAATTAGACCAGACCTTCTGGACGTCCTTCCAGACAAAGCCATGATGGCAGGGCTGAGGCAGAGGCGGTTAGGGGTGATCAGGTGGGGGAGGGGGGCAGTTGGGGGCAAGCAGATGGGGGGGGGGGCAGTTGGGGGTTATCGAGCCAGCAGGGGGGGCAGTTAGGGGTGATCAGGCCAGAAAGAGGCAGTTGGGGGCAATCAGGCCTGCAGGCAAAGTGGTTAGGGGCAATCAGGCAGGCAGGCAGGTGAGCGGTAAGGAGCCAGTGGTCCTGGATTGCGAGAGGGATGTCCACCTGCTGATCAGACATTCCCCGGAGGGGTCCCAGATTGGAGAGGGTGCAGGCCAGGCTGAGGGACACACACCTCCCCCTGCATGAATTTCGTGTACCAGGCCACTAGTTTAGTTATAAGAAAGGCTCTATAGAGAGGACAGTATAACCCTCTTACCCAGATGAAGCACCTGAGCCTTGAAAAGGAAGAAGTACCTTATACAAGGTCTTGCAACTGGTGAGTAGTAGTAGAACTTGGATTTGAACCATGCCCTGTCTTCAAATCCCTTAATTTTTTCCAGGAACCATCAATACTTTTTAGCCCACTTAGTGCCCCATTAAAAAAAAGTAAATGCTCCACAAACATTTTACTTCATTTTAAAATGCATCACCTCTGCATTCATTCAAGATTTGCAAAGTAAATAAAAATTGAAAAATACACATCACTCAATTTCTTGGGCATTTATATTTATAAAATACTTGGTCACCTGGTATGTCATTTCTCCATTCCCATCCGACCTTTCTTTCTCCTTTTCCTATCCTTGGGCCCTCCACCCAGGTCCTGACACCATAAAGCACAATTCTACCAGCTAGAGTGGGACGAAAGCATAGCCTCTGTTCCACACCACAGAACAGTTTAAAAGAAACGGGTAGAAGAGGCAGGTAATAGCTCTTCCTTGGGCTTATTTCCTCATCTGTTAGTAAAGGGACTATAAGCCCAGGGTGGGCAGTGGCCACAGACATTCATGCTCACAGTGTCCCCATGAGTGGGGGGGGGGGGGGGGGTATGTAGGGGCCCACAGGACAAGCTTGAGCTTCCTGGCCTTCTTGGCAAGTTGCCTGGGTTGTTTCATCAGTAATGTCAGCGGTGCCCCAAGGATTACTGAATTTTCCTTGTATTTATGTCATTGTTTAAAATAAAGGTGGCTTAGGCCCCAACATCTGTCAGTAAATTCCAAGCTTTTGATATTCTTTTCATATACAGGTGGATATTTATTTTTTAATGTCATTCAAATTTATCAATATCTAAATAAACTTAAGA
Source organism: Myotis daubentonii (assembly GCF_963259705.1). NCBI lineage: Eukaryota > Metazoa > Chordata > Mammalia > Chiroptera > Vespertilionidae > Myotis > Myotis daubentonii. The sequence continues at coordinate 97,359,063 of NC_081841.1, read as the reverse complement.
CACACACAAAAAATGATTTTTGAGCTTTTTTGCTTTTTTAATGTGCAATTCTTGCTTAAGGTATTCCTGGTTATCACTGTTTATTATACTTCTTTTTTTTTTTTTTCAACAATCTCTGGTCAGAGTAGTGGGATTATAGATGAGTGTAAATTTCTCCTTCATATTTTTATGTAAATAATAGCACTTTTATTGATTTATTTTGTGCCATGGTTTGGTTATAAAAAAAAATTAAAGTGGCTTATAAGGACAGAATATAAAGTGACGTAAACTAGAAGAAGTTGTGGGGGAAACAAAAAATAAAGGTATAGGGATAAAATTGATACCAAAATATAGGTCATAAAATCTTTTACCCTTTTCCCCAGATGAGCCATAAATTGAATTCTGAAGCTTTCTAATGACCAACACAAAGGGAGAAGCAGCGACCCACACACTGAAGGGTTGTGGGTTCGATTCCTGGTCAAGGGCACATACCTGGGTTGCAGGTTCAATCCCCGGCCCTAGTTGAAGCACATGCAGGAGACAACCAATCAATGTCTGTCTGTCTGTCTGTCTGTCTGTCTCTCTCTCTCTCCCTTTCTTTCTCCCCACCCTCACTCCTCCCTTTCACGCTCTCTAAAAATCAATGGAAAAAATATACCTGGGTGAGGATTAACAAAAACAAAAAAGGGAGAAGCCTGTGTGGTTTTACAACTTACATAGCCAATAAAAAGTAAAACAAATCGATTGCTCAAGAGGAGCTAGCTATTTCTAATATTTCTCATACACAGGATAAGCAATATTTCTCAATCCTGTCCTTGCAGCAGCTCTAATGGAGCATTTATCAGGGCTGTATCTCATAGCATTTAGGTCCTTGGTCTTTCTTTGCCACTTCCTAAGTTAGTATACCTATGCTACGGTAGTGACTGAAAGGAAGCCCAAAGTGGGCTGCTGGGGGGCTGGTAATTTTCTGTTTCTTCACTGGGGTGCTCATTACATAGGTATGCTCAATTTGTGGAAATTCACCAAGCTGTACACTTATATGTGCACTTTTCTGTACATATAAGGTACTTCAATGAAAAGTTAAACGCGCGCAAACACACACAAAACCAGGGACCATAGGACAATTTGCACCCTTTTCTAAAAAGTTGGTTAGTAGTTAAGAAATTTTAAAAAAAAGTTAGCATAAAAAATAAATTATATACTAAAAATCACAAGGTAAAAATAATATTCGTTCTGACTTGTCTTGTGGATACTTCGAACACTACAAGCAGCACTTGTTAGAACCTAAGAGTCTGTAAAAATTTAAAGATCTATCCACCATGCTTTGCTCAGAATATATAACATATTCAGCCCAAACTATTTTCACCTCTTCCAATAGTGTTTTGCTTATATCACATAACATATAAATATATTAATTGTGGATCGCAGAGTCAAAGGAGGATTGTCTAAAAGTGCAAAATGTATGGTTGGCCTAGTTTAGAACTCATTACCCTTGAATATAAAGGAAAGTGCTCATGGAAAATAAAAGGGTAGATTTTGAGACTGGTGGAACTTTGCAGAAAACTAGACAGTGAGCGGCTAACTCCAAGAACAGCCTCTAGGCCCCATTCCAAAGCAAACTCTGCTCTGATGGCTGCGCTGCGCTGCTCCATAAAGCCCAGCACCAGGGGGGCAAAACCAGGCTCCGTGGCCTGGAAAATTACTGCAGTGCAACTACCAGCCACTCCTAAAACCAGCACAGAAGTGGTTGCTTCAAAGACCTTGTGCTGCGAAGCAATTATAACCACACGGGGCTCCTGAACAACTCTCAGCACAGAGAGCAGTAAGCAGCCCAGCACCACCAGCAGGTGAATGGGGCCTCATCTCAGACTGGGGGGCCCTGGGTGGTGGGCGGGATAGAGAGAGCGGCTCCGTGGCTACAGTTCTGGGGAACAGGGACTAAAGAGACCAGGGAAAGGAGACACAATGTCTGGGTAAGGGCTCCTATTGTCACACACTGCGTCCCTGGTACACAGTGGTCAGTCCGAAGAAAACATTTATAATAAAAAAGCATTGATGGCTTAATTTTTATCCCTTGCATTTGTGTTTAAAGGCTATTGCTTATATGTATTATGGTACCAGGAACAGTAATTCCTAGGTTCTATTCTTAGATTGGTCACTGCTAAAGTATCTGCCAGTGGAAACTAAACTGTCAGGTGCTCAGAAATTCTGAGCTTACCATTTATAAGCAGAAAGTATTTGAGTGCCTAGTATGTGACTAGATTTGAATACTGATTTGAAGTTACGCGCAACAGCTGGGTGACCCGAATGGCAGCCTAACAGGTAAGTAGGGCACAGGAACAGGAGCCAGAGGTTCCACGCATGGGAAAGAGGACCAGCCCAGCCAGGGCAGAGAGAGACAGAGTCCTAGGTCAGACGGCACACATGAAGCCTTCCTTTCTCCACTCCCTGTGCTCTGAGTTTTAATTCTAAGCCACACCATCCCTGCTCTGCCCACACATCTGTCTCATTTGTTTCTCCCTCTCCCTGCCGGCATCTCAGATTACTGTTCTGCCCCAAGTTACCTCCGTTACTGGGTTTGTATCCTTTCCAAATTGGAATGGCTGTGGTGACCCCGGGAGCTGAAGTGTCTGCCTGACATCTGTGGGTGTGGCTCCCCAGCCCACTCCAAGTCAATTAGCAATCACAAGACCCAACCAGAGAAGGGTGTTACAGATTTAATATAGTGAACGTGGATTAATTCCTGAGCTTGAGAACACTTTGGGTTCAGCAGGTAAAACTGGCACTTAAATGGGGATACACCCGACCCAGCCTTGGGAGATCTAGAAAGAAGCTGGGGCACCGGGTCATTCAGCCCTGGCTCTGTGCCCAAACACCATCTCTTGGCTCCAGCACCAAGTTGGCCCCAGCAGGTCAATTATAGAGCAAAGAACCTAGAAACCATTTTAGTCCAGACCTCTCCCCTCAGGCAGGACTTAGCTAATTCAATCTGAACAAATGGGTATAACTTGTTAAAACCTGCCAGAATGGAGAGTCTTTAACTTCCAATAATAGTCTGCTCCCAGGCTGCTTTTCAGCCAGTATACACTGGTACAGCTGTACCAGTTACTGAAACCCTTATCAACATGTTGGGATAAGTGACTGCCCCAGGCCTTCTGAATGCCCCACTACCACCTTGACCTGCCCCTAGGAAAGCTTTATGACTCAGCAGCTAACGGACTAATCCCAGTCTCAGCAAGCAACCTTCAGTACCCTGTTCTGGCACCATCGTCCCTACCAAAGTACCATTAACTTCTTTTACTGCTACCCTTGCCTGTTCCATCATACATGGCTAACCTATTCTAAAACTTCCTCTGCTCTTATCTGTAAGGGCCATTCTTTAAGGTTGATATTCAAAGTCTTTCATAATACAGCACCATTCCATAATCTCCTTCAGACCCTCTGCTCAACACCCCCAAACCCTAACTTTCCCTTGTCTCTTGGTCTTTGTTTACAGTGCTCTTTCTGACTGGAATAGCCTTCTCTTTCTGTACCCATTAAAACCTTACAGCCATAACCGGTTTGGCTCACTGGAGAGAGCGTCGGCCTGCAGACTGAAGGATCCCAGGTTCGATTCCGGTCAAGGGCATGTACCTTGGTTGCAGGCACATTCCCAGTAGTGGGTGTGCAGGAGGCAGCTGATCAATGTTTCTCTCTCATCGATATTTCTAACTCTCTATCTCTCTCCCTCTCCCTTCCTCTCTGTAAAAACTCAATAAAACACATTTAAAAAAAACAACCATAAAAACCTTACAAACTCCTCAATATCTCCTGAAATGTCACCATTTCCATGAAATTAATTGAAAGAGCTGTATTCCATTACCAGAAGTGTCACAGCAACATCTAGAGCAGTGGTGCTCAACCTTCCTAATGCCGCGACCCTTTAATACAGTTCCTCATGTTGTGGTGACCCCCAATTTCATTGTTACAATTGAACATAATTAAAGCATAGTGATTAATCACAAAAACAATGTGTAATTTATATATGTGTTTTCCGATGGTCTTAGGCAACCCCTGTGAAAGGGTCGTTAGACCCCCAAAGGAGTCGCGACCCACAGGTTGAGAACCGCTGATCTAGAGTCTACACTTGTAAAACTTAATGACTGTGTCATATTGTAATTATTTTTATATGTGCACCCAAACTACTAGAGAAAGCTATTGAGAGCGCAGAAACCATAACCTTAGTTATTATTATATCTAAGTGATATAGTACAATGCCTTGCTCAAAGTATGTGCTAAATAAATATTTGTTTAAATGAGTGAGTGAACAGCTCTAATTATTTTGTCCAAGGGACCCATTTTTCTATCCGTTAATGATTTTGGTTGCTTTTCTCTGAAGTTACTCCAACTGTGGTTGTATCTTTTTTTACTTGTGGAACTGAAATTGCACATCATCCATATCTTAAACTACTGAGCTATTTCCATAAAGATGAAGCAGGAAGCCTGCTCCCCTGTCATTACTTGACCACCCTAGGGTTTGTGACTGCCGTCTCTCCATATACTTCTCCCAGCACCAGACTGATGTACCAGTCACACAGGGACAGGCAAATGAAAGGTTCTTTAATGAAGGGTGGCCTTACAGATGACAGGAAAGCTGGTGGTGGAGTGAGCTGGCAGGGAGGTACTGCTAGAGGGAGGAGGCAGGGTGGCTTGTTGAGGAGCAGAGCCAAATGGGACTCCAGTTGCTGTGGTCAAGGCCACGGGTATAGTCCTGGGAAGGGACATTTTACTACCCTGGTTGCTGTGGATTGGCCGGGGTCTAGAGGAGGGAATGCTAGCCACCCCTTCCTACCTCTCTGCTTCCTAATTCTCACCACCCGCCCCACCCCCACCCCCACCCTGCCCCAGCCCCTGCTTTCCCTTCAGATGAATAGCTCTGAGCTGGGAGTAAGACCTATAAGGAGAAGAAGACTTTGCTACAAGATGTCTGGGCTTCTTACAAACAAAAGAGGATGGAAGACAGGGAGCCAGAAACCACAGCCACTGTCTAAATCTCATTCCAAAGAAAAAAAATAGAACACAATGGGATGGCCAGGGTGAAAAGCCACCCTGTAGAGCAGATGGGCTACAGGGTTCTAATTGATCCATCAGTGTCCAGGCTTGGACTCTCCTTAAAAATGATGGTTAAGGAGCCCTGGCAAAATTGCTCAGTGGTTAGAGCACCAGCCCAGGAACCAAAGGGTCCCCATCGAGGGCATACATGTGCCTCAGTTGCAGGTTCAATCCCCAGCCCCAGTTGGCGGGGGTGGGAGGGGGGGGCAACCAATCAATGTGTCTCTCTCACACCAATGTTGTTGTTGTTTTCCTCTCTCCTCCTCCTCCTCCTACCTCCCTTCCACTCTCTCTAAAAATCAATGGAAAAAAATATCTCAAGTGAGGATTTTTTTTTTTTTTTTAATGGTGGTTAAGGAAATAGAAAGCCAATTCTGGAAAAGGAAGCTGGGAACATTTTTCTGAAGAAGAGTCAGTTTGGAAAAGGAAACAAGAAATAAGGAAACCCAGTCAGAGTTAAGATTCAACTAGAAGGGAAACCAAACAGACCCAAGAATTGATATCTGAGGATGAGACAGCCAACAGGAGATAGAGTGTGAGATTCTGATGATGGCAACTGCTTCTGGCCTGAGGAGAAAGCACATTTGAGGCAAAAGTATGTGCTGGAGGAGGAGGAGGAAGAAGAGAGGTCACTGATTTCAGGGTCATGAAATAACTGCCTTCCTCTGTTTTTAACTGTGCAGAGGATCCCACTGGCCATCACAATAAAACTGAGAAGAGGTGTCCTGTCCCAGGGAGAAAAGAAGGAAGATCCCTCCCAGGGCCTCCCACCTGCACTCACTCCAGCTGGACTCATGCACTTGGCACTATGAAGGGTATGGGAGGGTAGATTCACTGTCTATTAGAGGGGAAAACAAGGCTCAAGGGAGGGAAGAGCTGGCTATGGGAAGGCAGATTTGGGTCACCAGAAGGAAGCACTCTCCTCTTAGAGCTGTGGAACTGCCTTCCTCAAGATGTGTTGAGCTCTCTGGCCTGGAAATAATCAAGAAGGGGAGATCACATAACCCCAATAACCAGGCTGAAAGAAACCTTGGAGGTCACTGGGTCCAACTTCCTCCCTCGACCTGAGAAGCTGCCATTTTTCCCTTGATTCCCCAACTAGTTAGTGACAAAACCAGAACTGGAACCTGTCTCCCAACTCACAGCCAGAATTATTTCAGCTGCCATACAGTGAGAGGTTTCACCATAAACATTTCTACCGTGAACCAGCCCAATTACTGAGCTAGTGATTTCTTCTTTTGGCTACAGAAGACAAAGCACCACACCCAACTCTGGGCAAAGAAGCTGACGCAAGGACCTGTCAGAGACTCTTCTCACCAGTAATTTCATCAGGCACTCCTTCAGTTCCTGAGAGGGGAAAGCACAGTGATGGAGAAATGTGCTAGAACTCTGCACCTCTGCCCCTGTGCCTCGGAAGGGAACCTGGTGGATTCCGCAGTCTCTCCACTCCTTCCAGCTATTACGTTGACTTTTTACAATCCCTGACACTTTCAGAGTTTGACTTGTTAGTTGCCGCAATAGAAAATTGAAAGTCCCCTCAGATAACCAAGTCTATTGTAAAAAGAGAGACCATTTCCCCTCCATTGTCCTAGAAGGAAACTGAGGCACAGAAAAAGTAGTTTCGGGTAAGTTAAAAGGCATTAGTTGAACCATCGTGCTGTCCATTGTTTCCTTGAGCAAGGTCTGAGGAGTTTGACAAATTGGGCAGAGTTCCCAAGGAGGGCTTCGTTTCAAATACCCAGCGGCAGGGAAGGCCATGACTAGGGGAGGGGACGGCTCAATGAGAAGGTGGGAGACCAGGAGGCAGAGGAAGGAGCTAGGAGGAGTGGCTTGGCATATGGGAAGGGGGAAGGAGAGGTAGGTCTAAGAGGCATTGTTAAAATAAAGAACCGCAGGGAACGCACCAGGAGGCGAAATGGAGAGAGCCCTAGAGAAGGCGGTGAGCAAAGTTTGGGCCGCGCAGATTAGAGCGCGCGGCCTTGGGGAGGACGGCCGAGGGCATCCCAGACACAAATCTACAGCCCGCGCGCGGACCGCCCGTGTCTCCTTCTGGGGAACTGCAAGCCCGGCGCCACTGGAAGCACCCCAAGTCTCAGCCAGCATTTCCACCGGGCGGGCGGGGAGCCACTCGTACCGTCGCTCTAGGATGGGAGAAGCAAGCAGCCTCGAGGATGCCCCGACCCTATGTAGCCCGGCGGCCAGGCCCGGGCTCGGCTCTCCCTCCCCAAGTAGGCAGCGGGGCGGCGCCGAGCACCTGGAGGCGAAAACGAGTTCAAAACCGGGTCTGAGGATGAGGCGGGTCTCCCCAGGGCTGGAGCCAGCGGAACTACCCCTTCCCACCTCCGCGTCCGCTCCCGCCCCCGCCCGATGCTACTTACTCCGGTTCAGGGGGTTCCCGCCGACCTGGGCCGACGCCACCAGTTCCAAATAAAGAGTCCAGAGCCCCACGGACACCACGGCGAGCACTAGCAGCAGCCGGAAGCGCCGCCGCAGCAGCTTGACGGAGCGCAGGAGCAGCAGGAGTAGCGCGGCGCGGCGACTCCCCATGGCGCGGCGCCCCGGCGGCCGCCGCCAGCCCCAGCCCCCGGCCGGGCCCAGCGCCCCGAGCGCGCGGGGTCCCAGCCCCAGCCCAGCGTCTCAGGGCCGAGCCGAGGCTGTCTCCCCCGGCCGCGCTCCAGCGGGGCGCGGGCTCCGGCTCAGCGCGCCAGGGGACGGTCAGCTGCGCGGGCGCCGCGCACGGGCGCCGCTCTCGGGCGCCAGGTCTCTCCAGGAGCCGCTCCTCCTCCTTGAGTGTCCTCCGCGCCCGGCTCTCCTCTCCTCTCCACGCCTCTCCCGTCGCAGGCGCGCTGCCTCCCTCCCTACCCGCTCGCTCGCTCGCTGGCTCGCACACACTGCCCACCCGGAGGTTCCCTAGGTGCGCGCCAACCCGCCTCTCCTCTCCCCCCCTCCCGCTCTGGCTTTTTCTCCGGCCGCAGCGACTCACCCACCTGTCCCGCCCCCGCTCAGGTCCCGCCCCCAGGGCACAGGTGGGCCCCGCCCCCGAGGAGCCCTGGGAAAGGGAAAGAGTCCCTCTGGCTTTCCAGAGGCAACAGGAGGTGTGTCCAGGGGCTTGTGACTGGCGCCCCTGCCGACTAGAGTTGGGTGGGGTGTAGGTGGGGCGAGTTACGATCCGGACTGGGCATGACTGAGGGAAACAGATACCTCCCTGGCGCTGGATGGTGTTGCTCCCCAAGCAGAAGTGAAGCTGGGTAGATGCCAGATGCTGGTGGGGACTCGTGTTGGGGTGACGCCTGAGATTTTGGCTCCAGGGCCTTTCGTGGCCTACACCGACCCTACTCTCTACTTTAGGTAACAAGAGTAGACATACTATTAATTGGGATGCAATGGTCACTTAATTCAGCCATAATTTCCTCTTCCAGCTGGGATTTGAAGAGGCTTCCTTCCCAGCCTCAACCACAACTCTAGGAGGCACTGGGAAGTTATATGGCCCCCAGAGAGAACCCCAAGTAACTTTTCCCAGACCATGATGAAATAGCTGTTGGGGAAGAGTAGATGGTAGAGGGTTCTAAAAAATAATTAAAAATAGCCCTAACCGGTTTGGTTTAGTGCAGTGGTTCTCAAACTTGGCTGCACATTAGAATCACCTGGGAATCTTTTTAAAATCCTGATTTCTGGGCCTCATCCTCCGGAAATTCTGTTTCTTTGTTATGGGTTGGGGCCACAACATTAGTAACAAAGAAACAGAATTTCCGGAGGATGAGGCCCAGAAATCAGGATTTTAAAAAGATTGAGAACCACTGGTTTAGTGGATAGAGCATGGACATCTGGGCTGAAGGGTTCCAGGTTCGGTTCTGTCAAGGGCACATGCCTGGAGGCAGCCAATCAATGATTCTCTCTCATCATTGATGTTTCTCTCTCCTCCTCCCTTCCTCTCTAAAATCAATAAAAAGATATATTAAAATCTTTTTAAAAAGAAAGAAAAAGAAACTCACTGAAGTCCAAAAGATCATCAAGACATTCTGTAGTAGTCCAGTTCTCTGCCTTCAGGCAGGTAAAACATTATCTAATTTAAATGAGATCATTAAGATCCGAGGAGCAGAGTGAATTGCCTCAGGCCATTCAGCAGATAATAATGCCGGTTCATTTTCCTCTATTACTCCTGCAGAAAAGGATCAGCAGACCATGGAAAAAGTGGAGGTACAAAAGTGTTCCAGATATTTTAAAATCAAATTAATAACATGCAAATACTGTTTCAAGACAAGTTCACAGAATATAGTGTTCTGTTTTCCCTTCTCTCTGCTACCGCCTTAGTTGGATGTTCAATAGTCCAATTGTCTACACTGGACTATTGTAATTTTTCCTCAACTAGCTCCCTGGACTCCAGGCTCCCTCCCCCACCCCAGCCATCCTCTCCACTACTACCAGATAGTCTTTCCTTTTTCTTCTTCTTTATTTTAATCCTCACCCGAGGATATGCCGAGAGAGTGACTGGGGATCAAACCTGCAACCTAGGTACTAGTATGTGCCCTGACTGGGAATTGAACCCACAGTTTTTTGGTGCATGGGATGACACTATAATCAACTGAGCCACCTACCAAATAGTCCTTATAAAATTATCTTACACATCCATATGTTGTAGGCAGTTATACATGAGCAGAGCAAGGACAGTGGGCCAGGTACAGAGGTCACCAGAGTGGAAAGCCCCAGGTACCTAGCAATGGACCATCAATTGTAGGGTGGGACCTCATCCCCAGGTAACTTTTCTTCCCCTACTAGCATATTGCTGGTCATGCAGTTTGGACCCCCTGACCTTTCCTCCCTAGAGATGACATCTAAGCCAGTGATGGTGAACCTATGACACACGTGTCAGAGGTGACACGCAAACTCATTTTTTTGGTTGATTTTTCTTTGTTAAATGGCATTTAAATCTTTAAAATAAATATCAAAAATATAAGTCTTTGTTGTACTATGGTTGCAAATATCAAAAAATTTCTATATTGACACGGCACCAGAGTTAAGTTAGGGTTTTTCAAAATGCTGACACTCCGAGCTCAAAAGGTTCGCCATCACTGATCTAGGCCTCGGTTGTATTTCAGCTCCAAAACTGTTGGGGTCCTGCCCCATCAGGTCCAGGGGTTCCCAAAGGTGTGGACGGAGTTGGCGAAGAATGAAGGACACGGAGACAGCATTTAGTTGATCATCATAGCCAGGTTCTCTTTTTCTCTTTTTCAGTTGATCAGCATAGCAAGGTTCTTCTTTTTTTTTTTATTCTCCTGTTACATCTGTATTTATACCAGTTGATTTTAATCCTATCCATTCTATTACAAAGGTTAGGGCATTTGTTATCTCCATTCCAAGGTCACTACTCTATTGTTCTGTTAAGCTACAAGGAAGTAACTAAAGGAGATTATCCTAAGTAAAGATTATGTATCTTAAGTGTGATAGTTTGTAGTTAAAGTGATTAATTACCCACCTGGCACTTAGTTAACTAGATTGCCCAAGGAAGTCATTTTGACTGCTTTTTAATTTCAATTAGAAAAACAACTATGTATATAAGGACACAATGTCTTAGAATTTTGTGACTTTTTGTACAACATATAAATGCGTTTATTAATAATTGTAATTACCTCCCCCTCCTTCATTTCCGGTATATATATATGTGTTATGCCTATATTGCCCAAAAGCAGTCATTTTGACTGCTTGGGGGGGGAAATTATGACTCTTATTATTGAATTGAGTAAATTTCTTATATTACCAGTTCGGCTCTGTATTGAAATAACAGTTTTCATTTTTTTTTCGATTACTGTCACATGATAACATACAAGTACATGATAAATTGTCGATACTTGATAAGTTGCAGTTGCTCAATAAGCTAAACTAGTACTTGTTATTCGAATCTTTATGCAGTGATACTTGTTCTAATAAGTTGTTTATTGTATTTCTTTTGCGCCCTAAATTCATGAAAGAAATGTCGAATAGAAGTGAGTTATTGGAAAAGCTAAGGAACATAAGTGAAGAGTGCTCTGATATTATTCTTTCACAATGCAGTCATTTTGACTGCTTTTGGGCAATATAGGTATATACTAAATTTCCGTCTTTCTAGTGTTAAGGGGTTTTACCGATTCCCTTCCTTAGTCCTGTTAATCCCTAACTCCAGGGAAAAATCCTCACCTGGGGGAACAACCTTTCTCGGGGAGGTGGTCCTGTTTAAAACACATAGCGCTAAGAGGGGGAGCAAACATATGCCATATACGCCAGGTCCCTTGAAACATAAGCTGTGAAGATGTTTCTTCCCTGCAGCAACTGTGTCAAGCAGCAAGGGTGGACCTGCTTCCGGCAAATTCCCCCTTTTTTATTTTTTAAACAATCACACTTAAGATACATAATCTTTACTTAGGATAATCTCCTTCAGTTACTTCCTTGTAGCTTAAGAGAACAATAGAGTAGTGACCTTGGAATGGAGATAACAAATGCCCTAACCTTTGTAATAGAATGGATAGGATTAAAATCAACTGGTATAAATACAAGATGTAACAGGAGAATTAAAAAAAAAAAGAAGAACCTCGCTATGCTGATCAACTGAAAAAGAGAAAAAGAGAACCTGGCTATGATGATCAACTAAATGCTGTCTCCGTGTCCTTCATTCTTCGCCAACTCCGTCCACACCTTTGGGAACCCCTGGACCTGATGGGGCTGGACCCCAACACAAAACCAGCCCCAGCTGATATCAGGACCAGCTGCATTGAATAATGACCCCCTGCCCTGGTGCTGGGCCAATCAATCAGTGGAGACCACAACCCTGAAAGGACACACCTGAAAAACTGCTGAATATTCTATTGAGATCTTCCCCTTGGAACTGCCCCTAAACTCTCCACCCTTAAAATCCTTAGGAAAGGGCTGACATGACCCAGTGGTTGAGCATCGACCTATGAACCAGGAGGTCATGGTTTGATTCCTGCTCAGGGCACATGCCCAGGTTGCTGGCTTTCTGGCTCAATCCCCAATGTTTGCAAGAGGCAGCCAATTATTGATTCTCTCTCATCATGAATGTTTCTATCTCTCTCTCCCTTTCTCTTCCTCTCTTAAATCAATAAAAAATACATAAAGATAAATAAAACACAAACTGTAAATCTGAATTCAAGGTCTTCCAAAACCTTTTACAACTTTGTGACCATCTGAAACCTGCCTCAGCTATAATGAGCTTATTCACTGCCTTTCTAGTTGGTCAGGTTTGACCCTTTCTTCAAGTTCCATTTTGGGTTCTATGAAGCTTTGTTGGACCGGCCCAGTCCTGAGCAATCTCACCCTCCTTGGAGCTTTAGAAGAATTTACAGTGGCCCCACCCAGTGATGTGTACAGACTCACTTTTGAGTGTAAATCTTGTTACCCCAACTCACTGTGAGGCTTCGAAAGTGGAAACTTTGCATCCTCAATATGTAGCATGTCTGGGAGAAAAAATTATTCTCTACCCTTCAAGTTCTTCTGGCTGAGCTAATGACCAAATTAACACAAGACAGATTAGCAGGAGAAAAGACATTAAAGTTGAATAATCTGTATAACTTTGTATACATGGGAGACACCCAGGAAAGCTGAGTAACCAAAATGGTCGAAGCCACCGCCCCTTAAATGTCACCTTCAGCTAAAGATGAAGATGTTGGGGGTGGAGAGTCAGTTAAGGGCAGTTACCAGGACTAGCACAGTAAGCAAGGGTAAGACTGTTAAGTAGATGTAAGACCATGCCTTCTCCTGTGTTAGTGAGGGCAGGCCTGGTACAGTGAAGGGGACACCATTACAAATGGAGATTTCCTTTATAAATGTAAATGTCCTTTTACAAGGGATAACTTTTTTTTTCTTTTTTTTAATATATTTTATTGATTTTTTACAGAGAAGAAGGGAGAGGGATAAAGAGTTAGAAACATCGATGAGAGAGAAACATCGATCAGCTCCCTCCTGCACACCCTCTACTGGGTATGTGCCCGCAACCAAGGTACATGCCCTTGACCGGAATCGAACCTGGGACCCTTGAGTCCGCAGGCCAAAGCTCTATCCATTGAGCCAAACCGGTTAGGGCTACAAGGGATAACTTTTACTTGGTTTTCAGACTTCTCCCAGGTGTGCTCCTTCCTAAAAGTAACCAGCCTAAAATAATCAGTATCCCAGAGTAGCATATTTGGGGGTGGCAAACTCTGCTCCCCTTCATAGCACAAGGCCCATTTGGCATTCAGTAATGTTTGAGGATGAAGGTAGCACTTGGAGTGAACATTCCCCAGAACTTTCAGTGTAGTTGTTTAGCACAAGGTGAACCTGAAGGACAATCCTCTAATAATAAATAGCCCCAGGGAAATGTCTCTGTGACGTTCCAAATCACAGCTGTGTGCACTTCCCATGCTTTTTCTCTCCAAAAGACCAAGGCAGAAGCAGCCAGCATGCTCAAGCTTAGCTGAGGCAGGTGGAAGGTGACCAGGGTCCCTGTAAATAGAGTCTCTCTCTCTCTCATTGGGGATACCAATCTGCATGACTGGATATATAAGGCTGAGTCACTCTCAGGATTTTGTCATGGAAATAGGCCTCAAGACTAGCCCCCCCTGAGAGAACATATGCAATCACTTCAATCAACCAAACCCTTGAAGTATCTATTATGTGGAAACTAGGGGAGATGTAAAACAGAACATGCCGCATTAGTTGAGGAGAAAATATATCCCACAGAAAAACAAATCTGACACTTTAAAGGCTGAGTTTCTGGTCCAAAAACTGAATTCCAAAGAAATTTACAAAAGGAAAGCGATCACTTTAGATCTTCCAATTCTGTGCCCTCCTCATCACTTGTTATAGCCCATTTTTTTTTTTTTTTTTAGTTTAAATGCATTTTCCTTTTAGACAAACTACATGACATATTTTTCTTAAAAACAATGGCTCCACTACAAATAAGTCAAGGTCAAAAGAAATGAAGATCTCAAGATAAGATTAGTCCTTTTGTCCTAGTCCAGGTGTGCAGATGAAAAGCAGCAGCCAGATATGATGACAGATGATAGATCCAAATTGCCAAATTTGTTAACATGTTCCATCGCTAAACCATCCTTAAAGAAAATCATATATGGAATCACACCATCCTCATGGTGGTTCAGCAGAGCAACCATGCCATGTGGATTCAAGTTTTCACTAATAAAGCACTAGTAGTTTTTTGTTTGTTTATTGATTTCAGAGAGAGCAAGGGAGAGGGAGAGAGAGATAGAAACATCAATGATGAGAATCATTGATCGGCTGCTTCCTGCATGCCCCCTTCTGGGGATCAAGCCCTCAACCCAGGCATGTGCCCTGACCAGGAATTGAATCATGACCTCCGGTTCGTAGGTTGACGCTCAACCACTGAGCCACAGCACTGGTAGTTTTTGAAATTAGCAAGGATGTGCTTGATTTGTTCTGAGGCCCCTGGAAAGACTTTGCTCTTTCTGGTCTCTGTTCTTCAAGTGTCCCTTTGATGGATTTCATGTAATCTTTTATAGAGTTCATGTAAGCTGGTTTTTTGTGAAGTTGATTTCCTGCAAATGATGGTTCTTGACAAGATCAACACCAGTGATAACTGTGCTTTCAGTACCTTCACCCTTGGGTAAAGTGGAGGCATTTCCACCAATGGGCGAGTCATCCATGTTACCCTCTGTCCTACTGACCATTTTCCCCTCCACTTTCAGACACAGCCTATTTTTGATCTCCCAGATCTTGTAGATGTCAGAGAACATCTCATCACAGCTGGTGAGGTGCCGGTAGATGATGGAAACTGGGACACTGGCTTAACAGGAGTCCTGAGCTCGAAGTGAGCGCAGAGCAGCCGAAGCAGCACTCAGGGGGAGCCTAGAACAGATCATTTCTTGTGGCTCTGCTCTTTCCCTCTTTTCTTTTCTTTCCTGTTGTGGTTGCCTCCTCAGCACTAAGATACCCCTCACACCCAGATCCTGTGTTCAGACTGCTTGCTCCAAATCCTTTTTTGACTCCTAGTGATTTCACAGCAGCAGACTTTTGAGACTCAAAATCCATGCTCAGTCCTAGCTGTCATCCTCCTCAGGTCCAGAGATAAGCATGTGGGTGGAGGTATTCATGGTGACAAATTTTGGTGGCATAATATGTCTGTTCTTTGTCATGTCAAGTTAACTGGACACTCTCTGGTCGTTCTGATGATTTTCACTGCCTTTTGCTCTCCCACTTTAGCCCTGCCACCTGACTCAGAATGGCCCAGGGTCACACTGTAGAAATCACACTTGATGAGAAAAAAGAATTTCTATCATGTCTTTAGCTTATCTAGAATGCCAGAGTCAGGTCAAACCATAAAGGTTCTTCTCCAAAATTACAGCGGCTTTGTTAGAGAGGTCAAGTGAAGCGTTCTAAAATGGGCCAAGGCCAGCTGAGGTACCAGCAAATTCTGGTTTGTAGAGAATTCAAAGGGAAAGGTGTCCAGTGACCATTAGGTATAGTAGCAGAAGTCTTGTATCCAGAGCACTTCTTATTCTGGTCTATGTGGATATCAGAATATAAGTAACTCTATGAGCCCAGCACCCTTCCCATTTCCTAAAACCTGATGTCTCTGTTATAATGTGACACCTTTGAGCTTACAGAGCATTTTTACATCTATATCACATGTTTTATTTCTCACAACCAAATGAGAATAGCAAACAAAATTCATAAGCTCCATTTCTTAAGATAACCTGCACCAAGTTCACATGACCAGTGAGTGTGGAATCAGAACTAGAACCAGATCTTTAGTCTCTGGTCTTCTTTCCATTGTATCCAGAGGTCTCCTTCTCTGGCCATAATCGCTTATGCCCACACAGACCTTCAATCTCTTTTTTTACTTCAGGAGCCTCTCAGCTAATCAAATGTATCTCATGTAGATACCTTGGTAGTGGAAATTCTGATGATAAGTCAATAAGGATCTCTGAGCCATCACTAAGCCAATGTTTTAGACTGAGACATGGGAGGATTGAATTCCTTTGAGAGAATTTCTAAGAGAGAAAGAATAGTGGTAAAGCTATCCCAAGTGCCATGGTCATGGTCATCTTGGCAAGTATTTATTTGCTGTATCTCTCTTTCTCCCTTCTCTCTCTCTCTCTCTCTCTCTCTCTCTCTCTCTCTCTCTCTCTCCGTTTCTTTTGTTATTCCTCACCCAAGGATATTTTTTCCTATTGTTTTTTTTTTTAAAGAGTAGAAGGGAGATAGAGAAAAGAGAAAACATCAATGTGAAAAAGACATACCGATTGGTTGCCTTTCACATGTGCCCCAACAAGAACCATCGACCCTGCAACTCAGGCACATGTCCTTGATGGGAATCAAACCTGGGACCCTTTGGTATGCAGGCTGATGTTCTAACCACTAAACACACTGGTCAGGCTGTTTTGTCTCTTTCAACACATGTAAATCATTCATACCAAAAGTTGCAGGTTTCATTGATTTCATTTTACCGATAAGAAAATGGGCTTAGAGGTTTTAAATAACTTGCTCAAATGCCCTGGCTGGTGTGGTTCAGTTGGTTGGACATCATCCCTCCACTGAAAGGTTGCTGGTTGGATTCCTGGTCAGGGCACATGCCCAGGTTGCAGTTTGATCTGCAGTTGGGGTATGTGCAGGAGGCAGTCAATCAATGTTACACTCTTACATCAATGTTACTCTCTCCTACTCTCTTCTTTTCTCTTTAAAAATCAGTTTTTTAAAAAAGTGATGTCAGTGACTTGTATCTTATATGGGACTTAAACTCAGGCTTCCTAACTTCAGATCCAGTGCTTTTTTTTTTTTTTTCCTTTGCACATGTTGTTTCCCTGGAAGTTCACCTGGAAACTCTGAGCTCACTCTCAGCACATCTATAACTCATCCAGCCACATGACAATTCTTCTCTCCCTCCCTTCCCCCCTCCCCCCCATCAATGCTGCCTGCTTTGCTCTTTACTGAAAAGATCTTTTTTCCTATTCCTTCCTTCCATGAGTCCATCTGTCTGGATGATGGAATTTTATGAGCTCTGACCAAGCCTTACTTTCTCCATTGTTACCGAACAAAAGGGGTTCATTCACCTGTGTGCATCAAAGCACAATCAAACCCAAACAGGACATTGCAGCCAAGAAAGTAAAGGTTTAGCTCGGCCAGCATGGCTCAGTGATTGAGCATCAACCTATGAACCAGGAGGTCATGGTTCAATTGCCATCAGGGTACATGCCTGGGTTGTGGGCTCAATCTCCAGTGTGGGCCATGCAGGAGGTGACCGACCAATGATTCTCTTTCATCACTGATGTTTCTATCTCTCTCTCCCTCTCCCTTCCTCTCTAAAGTCAATAAAAATATATTTAAGCCCTAGCCGGTTTTGCTCAGTGGTTGGAGCATCAGCCTGCAGATTGAAGGTTCCAGTTCGATTCCAGTCAAGGTTACTACTTGGTTGCATGATTGATCCCTGCACCCCTGGTGTGCATGTGGGAGGCAACCAATTGATGTGTCTCTCTCACATCAATGTTTCTCTCTGTCTCTCCCCCTCCCTTCCACTTTAAAAACCAATGGAAAAAATATCCTTGTGTGAGGATATAAATATATATATATATATAGTAAAGGTTTAGTTTTAAGGAAATGGTGCCAAACCTAGAGTCACCAGTGAGCTTGTGCAAGGGAGAGGAAGGTGGGTAAGTCAGGGAGCTGGATAAGATCGCTTGAATCAATAGGAAAGAAAGGAGAAAAGTCATATTAAAGAAAAGAAATTTCTTCGTGGTTAGACCATCTGCTGTCCTAAATATTTGCATACTAGTTAGGGAAACAAATAACAATTTACCATCCGTATAGAAGATTATGTGCAAGATTGCATCATGGAGAGTCAAAGAAAAGATGAAGAGGGGCAGAGATGGTATGCTGAAGGGTCAGAACAAAGCACATTGGCTAGAAAAGATCCCAGGCAATTCACCTACTGAGAGCTTAGGACTTCATCTTTCTCCCATGCAAACAAGTTGTTGATACAATTCTCAAGCAAGATGACCCAGACCAGAATTATATGCTTTGAAGCTTAAGTTTGACATCTGTGGATAGGTCTTGCTTCTTTTTCCAGTCTGCAGTGTGAGAGCCTCTAATTATTACTACCTCTCTTCCTGTCTGCATCCCCCAGGGCAGGGGTCTGCAAACTCATTAGTCAACAGAGCCAAATATCAACAGTACACTTTCTTCAAAATAGACTCGCCCAGGCTGAAAACCGACTTCTGCGCATGGGCCACGAAGTTTCAATCGCACTGTACGCGTGCCCGCATGTGGTATTTTGTGGAAGAGCCACACTCAAGGGGCCAAAGAGCCGCATGTGGCTCGGGAGCTGCACTTTGCCGACCACGGCCCCAGAGTAAAGTATTCCCCATCAAGTCAGTAGACAATTATCCAAGTCAAAAATTCACTTTGACTTGTGGGTTTTTCAACTGAGTAATACCAATTCTTTCCCTCCACTCAGGTTTGCTTTGTTGCTGGGAGACCTACAAAGAGAAAGGGTGAATAGCACTCTTGCTTGTTCATTAGCTGGTGCTGAAACAAAGGCTAAATGAGCCTTCCCTGAAGCCCCACCTCTCTCTGACCAGTAAACCCCACCAGAATATCATTCTCACCCTTCTCCAGAAAGACACTCTCTCCTGTTTGCACCCTGCGTATGCTACTACAAATAATGGTGAAGGGCTTGCAGCTGAAGCTAAGGCATAAGGACCCACAACTCAGAGTAGCTTCCCAAGTCCTGGCACCTGTTTGATGTTAGAAGCTGTGAGGCTCACCACAGCTCCAGGCCCTTGGTCCTTAGTGCCCATACTTTTGAGTGAACTCTTTGTATTTCCTTCTTTTCTCCCAAGAATACATCCAACAAGCTTGGTCCCCACAAGTACAAACACACACAGGTGTACACACACTCCCCTTTGTGAGGCTGCACAGATGGTGGACTCAGGGGCAGCTTGCTTGCATGTCTTAGCTCTCTGGCACCACCTTCTGTAGCACTGAGGGTGTTCTTAGCATTTTCAGGATAAGCTGTAGGTCTCTAGGTCTCTGACTTCACAACTTCTCCAGTCCTTAGTAGGGCTTGTCGGTTCTACATTCTATAATCCGTAATCATGGAAAATGTTCTTTTCCCCATTCATATGAGGCTCTGCCTCTTCTTGAGCCCATTCATTTAAGGATGCCTTCCCCTAAGAAAGCAGAAATGGAGTATGGATATTCTTTCCCTTACCTCAAACACAATTGAATGCACTCACCTGCTGGGATGGCTGCAGGCAACCCGCCCAGGGGACAGCAAGGCTGGATTAACCTACCTTATGGCTTTGCCCAGGGAGAACAATGATCCTAAAGGCCAGTACATGTGCAGAGTGCCACAAAACAGCTCAAGTGCTCAAACCCAATACAGACTTTCTGAAAACCTTCTTTGTCTAAGTTCATAGGTCCAGGCTATAAACTCCAGTGAGAGAACCCCAGCCATGCCACTTAACACTCAATCACTGTGGCATCTCAGCAACATGTCTCGGTTTCCAGACGGTGATGCTGGGCACTGATGAGAGTCAGAGCTGTTGGTTTCGGGTTTCTCAGTCTTGTTATCTAAGGACCGGCTGCTTGGGATTTGATCAGGGCTGGTTTGGGAGAGAGGCAGACGCCGTCTTTTCCCCAGAACAGACTACTCTTTGAGCTCTGCCGCCACCCGGACTGGGGATGGAAGAAAGAAAACAAAAATCCCCACTGTATGTGGTTGTCCGGAATTTAACTTGGCCCTGGAGAGGGAAAATGAAAAAGCAACATTGCTCTTCCACTTTTAACGCCCTCTGCAGGCAGCAAACCTCACTAACGCTGAGGCTGTCAGGACTGAGAAGAGGTTAGGCCGCAGGGGTGGGCAAACTTTTTGACTCGAGGTCCACAATGGATTCTTAAACTGGACCGGAGGGCCGGAACAAAAGCATGGATGGAGTGTTTGTGTGAACTAATATAAATTCAAAGTAAACATCATTACATAAAAGGGTACGGTATTTTTTTTTTTTTTTTTAGTTTTAATCCACGGGCCGTAGTTTGCCCACGGCTGGTAGGGTCTGGACGAGAATGATTTCTGACCCTCTCAGCAGTGAAAGAGGCTCTCATCTCCTCCCCAGGTCAACACTGAGTGCCGAGTGGGAGTGTCTGATTTAAAGTCAGTTTGCAAAACATAACTGAAATAGAACATTCTCATGTGGCTAAGCTATGAAGAAAGGCCATGAACCCAATTTAGTGATTTGGATATTTTTGTTTGTTAATCCTCACCCCAGGATATTTTTTCCATTGATTTTTAGAGAGAGTGGAAGGGAGAGGAGAGACAGGGAGAGAAACATCGATGTGAGAGAGACACAGCAATTGGTTGCCTCCACATGCTCCCTGACAGGGGCAGGGATTCAGCCTACAACCAAGGTATGTGCCCTTGACCAATGTACCTTGGTTGCAGGCACATCCCCAGTGGGGGGTATGCAGGAGGCAGCTGATCGATGTTTCTCTTTTATCGATGTTTATAACTCTCTATCCCTCTCCCTTCTTCTCTGTAAAAAATCAATAAAATACATTTAACAAAAAAACAACAACAAAAAATTGAACCCGAGACCCTTCAGCCCGAGGGCTGATGCTCTAACCATTGAGCTACCAGCCAGGGTGAGGAAGCTTTTTTTTTTTTTTGCCTCCCCTATCCCCCAGTGTCCTATGTCCATTGGTTATGCTTTTTTTAAAAATATTTTTTATTGATTAAGATATTACATATGTGTACCCTCTACCCCCCCCCCCCCCCGCTCATCCCCTCACTCCCCCGTTGTCCGTGTCCATTGGTTAGGCCTATATGCTTGCATATAAGTCCTTTGGTTGATCTTTCCCCCTTGCCCCCACCCTCCCCTACCTTCCCTCCAAGGCCCGACAGTCCAATCAATGCCTCTCCGTCTTTGGATCAGTCCTTGTTCATCAGTTTATGTTGTTCATTATATTCCACAAATGAGTGAGATCCTGTGGTATTTATCCGCTCTCCAGTTCCATCCATGCTGTGGCAAATGGTAAGAGTTCCTTTTTCTTCTTCCTCTTCTTAAAGAATATCTTTCAGCATTTCATATAATGCTGGTTTGGTGGTGATGAACTCCTTTAGCTTTTTCTTATCTGTGAAGCTCTTTATCTGACCTTCCATTCTGAATGATAGCTTTGCTGGATAAAGTAATCTTGGTTGCAGGTTCTTGCTATTCATCTCTTTGAATATTTCTTGCCACTCTCTTCTGGCCTGCATGGTTTCTGTTGAGAAATCAGCTGACAGTCGAATGGGTACTCCCTTGTAGGTAACTGACTGTCTTTCTCTTGCTGCTTTTAAGATTCTCTCTTTGTCTTTTGCTCTTGGCATTTTAATTATGATGTGTCTTGGTGTGGTCCTCTTTGGATTCCTTTTGTTTGGGGTTCTCTGCGCTTCCTGGACTTGTAAGTCCATTTCTTTCACCAGGTAGGGGAAGTTTTCTGTCATTATTTCTTCAAAAAGGTTTTCAATATCTTGCCCTCTCTCTCCTTCTGGTACCCCTATAATTCTGATGTTGGTACGCTTGAAGTTGTCCCAGAGGTTCCTTACACTATCTTCATATTTTTTGAATCTCTTTTCTTTTTTCTTTTTCGGTTGGGTATTTTTTGTTTCTTTGTATTTCAAATCTTTGACTTGATTCTTGGGATCCTCTTGTCTGCTGTTGGATCTCTGTAAATTATTCTTTATTTCAGTCAGTGTATGCTTAATTTCTAGTTGGTCCTTTTTCATGTCCTCCATGGTCTCACTATACTCCTTGAGGGATTCATTAAATTTATCGGCGGTTTCCATAAAATTCTTGAAAAACCTTATAAACGTGGCCTTGAACTCTATATCCAGTCATTTGCTTTCCTCCGTTTCTGCCATTTGTGACCTTTTTCTTTGTCTCCGCATTTTGGCTGCTTCCCTGTGTTGATAGAGTGGCCCTGCGCCAGGTGTCCTGTAGGGCCCAGTGGCTCAGCCTCCCCAGTTACCTGGGGTAGACACTCTTGGTGCACTCTTGGTGCCTTGGTTGTTGTAGGATCACTGGGAGGAATTGACCTCCAGGCCAATTGGCTGTGGGAATCAGCTGTGTCTGGAGTGGGAGAATGGTCCCCCTCTGACCACTGGGTACAGTGGCTCCTGGATCTAAGGAGGTGCTAATTCAGCCCCTGCCTGAGGCCACACAGCAGGAGCCACGAAGAGGCTCAGCTGTGAAGCAATGCAAGCCGCTGCGGGGCCTTGGGCCTTCTCTTGGAAGTTCCGGGTCTGCCTGGCTGGGCTGTAGTTAGGTACATTCACATGCAAAAGCCTCTGCCGCAGCCTGGGTGGGGCAGGGTCTCAGGGAGTAAGGGCGGTGAAAGCAGCTATGGTGATTCTCCGCGCCCGGAGTCGCGCGTCTCAGTGTCCTGGTAACGGCTGCAAGCACCTCTGAGGGAAAGCCGCCCTCAAGTTCGCCCGCTGCCGCCTGACAGACCAGCCTCTCCCCGTATGAGCCCTGGGTCCCCAGAGACCCGCTGGAACCGGAGTTCAGAGCAGTCGGGAGCTTGTGATTCAAAAAGACAGCCGCGTCCTCAGGCGCCACCCCCTTTCCGCGCATGCGAGCCGCCGCCGTACCTCTGCACTTCACCTCCGCAGCTCCGCTGGCTCTCAGCGTGCCCCTGTTTTCTTCTAGTTGTAGAAATTACAGTCAGCCAGCCTTCCTGTTGTTCTGGACGATGTTTGCTCTGACCCTTGCGGCATTCTTCAATTGTTGTGTGAGGCGACAATTTCCCGGTGTTTATCTATGCCGCCATCTTAGTTTCTCCCCAGTTGGAACTCCATTGGTTATGCTTATATGCATGCATACAAGTCCTTTGGTTGATCTCTTACCCCCTACCTCCTGCCCCCCAACCCTCCCCGGCCTTCCCGCTGCAGTTTGACAATCTGTTTCAGGCAGCTCTGCCTCTGTATCTATTATTGTTCAAAAGTTTATAATGGTCTCTATTATCCACGAATGAGTGAGATCATGTGGTATTTTTCCTTCATTGACTGGCTTATTTCACTTAGCATAATGCTCTCCAGTTCCATCCATGCTGTTGCAAATGGTAAGAGTTCCTTCCTTTTTACAGCAGCATAGTATTCCATCGTGTAGATGTACCACAGTTTTCTAATCCATTCATCTACTGATGGGCACTTAGGCTGTTTCCAGATCTTAGCTATGGTGAATTGTGCTGCTATGGACATAGGGGTGCATATATCCTTTCTGATTGGTGTTTCTGGTTTCTTGGGATATATTCCTAGAAGTGGGATCACAGGGTCAAATGGGAGTTCCATTTTCAGTTTTTTGAGGAAACTCCATACTGTCTTCCACAGTGGCTGCACCAGTCTGCATTCCCACCAGCAATGCACAAGTGTTCCTTTTTCTCCACATCCTCTCCAGCACTTGTCGTTTGTTGATTTGTTGATGATAGCCAGTCTGACAGGTGTAAGATGGTACCTCATTGTTGTTTTGATTTGAATCTCTCGGATGATTAGTGACTTTGAGCATGTTTTCATATGTCTCTTGGCTTTCTGAATGTCCTCTTTTGAAAGGTGTCTATTTAGGTCCTTTGCCCATTTTTTGATTGGATTGTTTATCTTCCTTTTGTTAAGTTGTATGAGTTCCCTATAAATTTTGGAGATTAGGCCCTTATCAGATATGACATTGGCAAATATGTTTTCCCATACAGTGGGTTTTCTCGTTGTTTTGTTGATGGTTTCTTTTGCTGTGCAGAAGCTTTTTATTTTGATGTAGTCCCATTTGTTCATTTTCTCTTTAGTTTCAAGTGCCCTAGGAGCTGTGTCAGTGAAGAAATTGCTTCGGCATATGTCTGAGATTTTGTGGCCTTTGGAGTCTTCTAGAATTTTTATGGTTTCCTGTCGTACATTTAAGTCCTTTATCCATTTTGAGTTTATTTTTGTGTATGGTGTAAGTTGGTGGTCTAGTTTCATTTTCTTGCATATATCCGTCCAATTTTCCCAACACCATTTATTGAAGAGACTCTCTTGGCTCCATTGTATGTTCTTGCCTCCTTTGTCAAATATTAATTGAGCATATTGGTTCGGGCCGATTTCTGGGCTCTCTATTCTATTCCATTGATCTATATGCCTATTCTTGTGCCAGTACCAGGCAGTTTTGAGAACAGTGGCTTTGTAATACAACTTGATATCTGGTATTGAGATCCCACCTACTTTGTTCTTTTTCAGGATTGCTGCAGCTATTCGGGGTCTTTTTTTATTCCAGATGAATTTTTTGGAGAGTTCGTTCTAGATCTATGAAGTATGCCATTGGTATTTTAATGGGAAGTGCGTTGAATTTATAGATTGCTTTGGGTAGTATGGACATTTTGATGATGTTGATTCTACCAATCCATGAACACGGTATGTTCTTCCATCTGTTTATGTCTTCCTCTATATCTTTTTTCAACGTCCTGTAGTTTTCTGAGTAGAGGTCTTTTACCTCTTTAGTTAAGTTTATTCCTAGGTAGCTTAATTTTTTTGGTGCGATGGTAAACGGGGTTGTTTTTATAATCTCTCTTTCTGAAAGTTCACTATTGGTGTATAGAAATGCCTCAGATTTCTTGGGGTTAATTTTGTATCCTGCTACATTGCCAAATTCATGTATTAAGTCTAGTAGCTTTTTGATGGAGTCTCTAGGGTTTTGTATGTATAATATCATGTCGTCTGCAAATAAGGACAGTTTTACTTCCTCTTTTCCAATTTGGATGCCTTTTATTTCTTCTTCTTGCCGAATTGCAACGGCTAACACTTCCAGTACTATGTTGAACAGGAGTGGTGAGAGGGGGCATCCCTGTCTTGTTCCTGTTCTTAGGGGAAATGGTGTTAGTTTTTGTCCATTGAGTATGATGCTGGCTGTGGGCCTGTCATATATGGCTTTTATTATGTTGAGGTATGATCCTTCTACTCCCACCTTACTGAGAGTTTTTATCAAAAATGGATGTTGGATTTTGTCAAATGCTTTTTCTGCATCAATTGATATGACCATGTGGTTTTTTTCTTTCAATTTGTTTATGTGATGTATCACGTTTATTGATTTGCGGATATTGTACCATCCTTGCATCCCTGGGATAAATGCTACTTGGTCATGGTGTATGATCTTTCTGATGTACTGCTGGATCCGATTTGCTAAGATTTTGTTGAGGATTTTGGCATCTATGTTCATGAGGGATATTGGCCTGTAATTCTCTTTCATTGTGTTGTCTTTACCTGGTTTTGGTATCAGGGTGATGCTGGCTTCATAGAATGAGCTTGGAAGTGTTCCTTCCTCTTGAATTTTTTGTAGTAGTCTGAGGAGGATAGGTTTTAGTTCTTCCTTGAATGTTTGGTAAAACTCCCCTGTGAAGCTGTCTGGTCCTGGGCTTTTGTTTGATGGAAGCTTTTTGATGACTGCTTCAATTTCTTCCATAGTTATTGGCCTGTTGAGGTTTTTAGATTCTTCCTGATTGAGTTTTGGAATGTTGTATTTTTCTAGGAATTTGTCCATTTCCTCCAGGTTGTCTAGTTTGTTGGAGTAGAGCTGTCCATAGTATTTTTTAACAATCATTTGTATTTCTGTGGGGTCTGTTGTTATTTCGCCTCTATTGTTTCTGATTTTGTTTATTTGGGTCCTCTCTCTTTGCTTCTTGGTGAGTCTGGCTAGAGGTTTGTCAATCTTGTTTATCCTTTCAAAGAACCAGCTCTTGGTTTCATTGATTTTCTGTATTGTTTTTTTGGTCTCTATGTCATTTATTTCTGCTCTAATCTTTATTATCTCCTTCCTTCTGCTCACTCTGGGGTTTTCTTGTTGCTGTCTTTCTAATTCTTTGAGTTGTAGAGTTAGATGATTTACTACCATTTTTTTCTTGTTTGTTGAGCTAGGCCTCTCAAGACTGCTTTCATTGTGTCCCACAGGTTTTGGATCGTTGTGTTTTCATTGTCATTAGTTTCCAGGATGTTTTTAATTTCTTCTTGATCTCATTGGTAACCCAATCAATATTTAATAACACGCTATTCAGCTTCCAAGTGTTTGAGTATTTTGGTTTGTTTTTATTGTAGTTTATTTCTAATATTATGCCCTTGTGGTCTGAGAAGATGCTTCGTATGATTTCAATCTTCTTGAATTTGGGGAGACTTTGTTTGTGACCCAATATGTGGTCTATTTTTGAATATGTCCCTTGAGAACTTGAGAAGAACGCATATTTCGTGGCTTTGGGGTGAAATGTTCTGAAGATGTCAATTAGGTCCATCTGATCTAGTGAATCAGTTAGGATTGCTGTTTCTTTGCCGATTTTTTGTCTAGAGGATTTATCCAGTGATGTCAGTAGTGTATTAAAGTCCCCTACTATGATTGTATTGCTTTCAGTCTCTCCCTTGATATCTTCCAGGAGTTTTTTTATGTATTTGGGTGCTCCTGCATTGGGTGCATATATGTTTATCAGGGTTATATCCTCTTGTTGTATCTATCCCTTTAGTATTATGAAGTGGCCTCCCTTATCTCTTGTTATGGCCTTCACTTTGAGGTCTATTTTGTCCGATATAAGTATTGCTACCCCAGCTTTCTTTTCCTTTCCATTTGCCTGAAAGATATTTTTCCATCCCTTCACTTTCAGTCTGTGTGAGTCCCTTCTAATGAGGTGGGTCTCTTGTAGACAGCAGATGTATGGGTCATGTTTTTTTATCCATTCAGCCACTCGATGTCTTTTGGTTGGAGCATTTAGTCCATTTACGTTTAAAGTTATTATTGAAAGGTACTTGTTTGTAGCCATTTCTTTTTTTGTGTGGCTGTTTTCTTTCTGAGCTTTTTATTTCTTCTTTTTACACCAGTCCCTTTAGCATTTCTTGCATTGCTGGCTTGGTGGTGATAAACTCCCTTAGTCTTTTTTTGTCTGTGAAGCTTCTTATTTCCCCTTCAATTTTGAATGATAGCCTTGCTGGATAGAGTATTCTTGGATTCAGTCCTTTGCTTTGCATCACTTTGTAAATTTCCGTCCATTCTTTTCTGGCCTGATGTGTTTCTGTTGAGAAGTCATTTGATAATCTAATGGGAGATCCCTTGTATGTAACTTTCCGTCTCTCTCTTGCAGCTTGTAAGATTCTGTCTTTGTCCTGAACATTTGCCATGGTAATTATGATGTGTCTTGGTGTGGGTCTTTTCGGGTTCACCTTGTTTGGGACTCTCTGGGCTTGTGTGACTTTTTTCTTCCCCACCTCAGGGAAGTTTTCTGATATTATTTCTTCGAGTAGGTTTTCTAATCCTTGTTCCTCTTTCTGTTGTTCTGGCACCCCTATTATTCGTATGTTGTTTCGTTTCATGTTGTCCCAAAGCTCCCTTAGGCTCTCCTCCTGTCTTTTAATTTTTTTCTCCAATTGCAGTACAGTTTGGGTGTGTTTTGCTTCCTTGTCTTCTAATTCACTAATTCGGTCCTCCGCTTCTCCTAGTCTACTGTTGATACTTTCAATGGTGTTTTTCATTGCAGCTATATCACTCTTCATTTCTTCTTGGGTCTTACTTAAGTTGTTGATTTTTTCATCTGTTTCTTCTAGCTTCTTGCATATGTTATTGATTTTTTCTTCCGTCCAGTTTATGAACTCTAGGACCCTTATTCTGAATTCTTTTTCGGTCATGTTGCATGCCTCTGTATCACTGAGCTGCTTTTCTGGCGAGTCCTCTTTTTCTTTCCTTTGGGGGTTTCTTTGTCTACCCATGTTTGATCTCACTGACATATCTAGACGGTGAGTCGTTCAGTGGCTGCTCCCTTGGTGGCAGTGACTCCTTGGGCTGTGGTTGCTCTTTGGGCGGTTGCGGTAGCAGCTGCTTCTCAGTTGGCAGCAGCTCCTCTGGTGGGTGCTGTTCACAGCTGTGGTAGCTCTTCTGGCTGGTAGGGGGAGGTTTCACGTACAGCTGCTGTTCCTCAGACATAGGGTGTGGTGCTCAGGAGGCTGCTGTTGTTTGGATCTGCTGCGTTGATTTAAAGGCACAAAATACAACACAACAAGACACCGCGTACCAGGCACCACTCTGTGTTGTTGCTGGGATTGAAAATAGAGGAAGCTTTATTTTGTTTTCCTGCTCCCTCTTGTATTAGCCACATACACTCTGTGTGTGTATGTGTGTGTGTGTGTGTGTGTGTGTGTGTGTGTTGCAAGGTGGTCAGGGCAGATGTTTGGTATCCGAATATTTTTTTTTTTGAAAAAGCAAAGTGCTGAGTTCTTTCTAAACATTCATATTGCCCCGGCACTTCCAAGTCTTCTGCTTAACAAAGATTCTACTCTTCAACCAGGCATTTTACCCTCCAAAGAGGACTGTCAGTGTACGTCAGTGAGAGATGTTCATGGGAAAGCTTGCATGCTGTCACCCCACATCTTCTTAGAAAACAGTTCACACTCTCCATTTTCCTTCAGAGCAGGGGTCCTCAAACTACGGCCCGCGGGCCACATGCAGCCCGCCGAAAGCATTTATCCAGCCCGCCAGGTGTTTTTGCCGCCACTGTGTGCATAGGAATTTGTTCATAGTTTTTTTTTTGAACTATAGTCCGGCCCTCCAACGGTCTGAGGGACAGTGAACTGGCCCTCTGTTTAAAAAGTTTGAGGACCCCTGCTTCAGAGCATTTAGAAAGTAAACTCAGATACTTCCAATCAGCCTCTGAACTATTTTTCTCGTCTAGGTCAGCTACCCTTTGCTATACAATGTCCAATCCCTGTGTTTTGGCTGTCTAGGTTGAATATTTTGCATTTAGGTAAGTTTCCCCTAAATTCCATAGTATTCTCAAGAGACCTTACTCCTGATTTTATTTTATTTTATTACTTTTTGGTTGTCTAATAATCTTTAATGGAAACATTTTCCTTTGTAGTTCTTAACTAGCTAGGCATTTCACTGCACCACTGTTGATATCATCTATGATGTCATGAGGATGGCAGCCACAGAATGGGCAGTCCCCAGGATCCCTTTAATGGTTCCAGAGAGTTCTCTAGCTAAAAAATCGGTGCTGCATCTGTCGGGCAATGCAGACAATCACATCAAAAATGCTTATTTCCATTGTGCTGCTTCTTCTTCTTCTTCTTCTTCTTCTTCTTCTTCTTCTTCTTCTTCTTCTTCTTCTTCTTCTTCTTCTTCTTTTTCTTCTTCTTCTTTTTGCTTCTTTCTGTCTCTTGGCAATTCTTTGAAGGCCTTGATGATCAGGGCAGAGGCAGAAGGCACTACCTCAATTTGGGCCTGTCTGTTCTGAGTGGTCACTTTCACTGTAACTCTCAGACCCTTCCAATCACCGGTTGCTTTGGCGATGTCATCACCAACCTTTTTTGGAGACAGGCCAAGGGGGCCATTCTTGGGGGCCAGGGCAGATGTGGCACTCACTTCCCTACCAGTGCCCCTGAGGTATATCAAGGGGGGAAAACAGTAAGTGCCTCTGCAGAGCCCCAGCCACAGCCCTCTCCACATCGCTCTGGGCTGCCACCCACACTTTGCCTCTTCTCTACTCCTGATTTTAGAGACCTTTAGGAAAAGAAACCCCAAAACATTCTAACCATTAGCAGTTGAAGTCATGGAAAAGCATGAGATCATGTAGAGAGAGGACACGGGTGACTAGTGGAGAGAGTCTAAGTCAGAATCCTGGGAACAGCAACATTGAGGAGACAAGTGGAAGAGAGGTCAAAGATAAGGACTGGGCATGCCCAGCAGACACAGGAGTCAGATGAGCACAGAAAGCTAAGAAGCAGGAGAGCAGGGACAATGTCCGTGCAGATGTGGACAGGGCAGCACCCCCAAATGTCAGTGCCCAGAAGGTAAGACTCTGATGCACCAGGAGACAGGAGGGGTAAACTCAAGAGGGGTCTAGTGAGACTGAGTTGATGTAAAATGCAGAACCCCAAAGATGTTATAGAGGATTTAAGCAGAGAACATGTAGAGAAAGAAGACTTTCTTATAAGGTCATTTTTGGGGGAAAGGAGTTCACTACTTTGGCATATGAAGAAAAAGAACAGAACTGATTGCACATAGAGAACATAGCTATTTTCTGCAGGAGCCTATCAGGTTCAGGAGGTGTAGGGCTAGAGTGGGAAAATCACTCTAATGTAAGTAAAAAAACTCTAGACTGAACAGTTCAACCTTGACTCATTTTTAAAAAATTGATTTCAGAGAGAGGAAGGAAGAGGGAGAGATAGAAACATCCATAATGAGAGAATCAATGACCAGCTGTCTCCAGCACACTCCCTATTAGGGATGGAGCCCACAACCTGAGCATGTGCCCTGACCGGCAATCGAACCATGATCTCCTGGTTCATAGGTCAATGCTCAACTACTGAGCAACACTGGCCAGGCAGTCTTGACTCTTTTTTTTTTAAATTAAATCTTTATTGTTCAGATTATTACAGTTGTTCCTCTTTTTCACCACATAGCTCCCCTCCACCCGGTTGCCACCCCACCCTCTGCCCTTACCGCGCCCCCCCCCCCCCCCACTGTCCTCATCCATAGGTGTACGATTTTTGTCCAGCCTCCTCCCACACCCCCCACATCCGACCCCCCCCCCCCCCGGGAATAGTCAGTCCACTCCCTTTCTATGCCCCTGATTCTATTATAATCACCAGTTTATTCTGTTCATCAGATTATTTATTCACTTGATTTTTAGATTCACTTGTTGATAGATGTGTATTTGTTGTTCATAATTTGTATCTTTACCTTTTTCTTCTTCTTCCTCTTCTTCTTTTTTTTTTTTTCTTCTTCCTCTTCTTAAAGAATACCTTTCAGCATTTAATATAATACTGGTTTGGTGGTGATGAACTCCTTTAGCTTTTCCTTATCTGTGAAGCTCTTTATCTGACCTTCAATTCTGAATGATAGTTTTGCTGGGTAAAGTAATCTTGGTTGTAGGTTCTTGCTATTCATCACTTTGAATATTTCTTGCCACTCCCTTCTGACCTGCATAGTTTCTGTTGAGAAATCAGCTGACAGTCGTATGGGTACTCCCTTATAGGTAACTGACTTTTTTTTCTCTTACTGCTTTTAAGATTCTCTCTTTGTCTTTTGCTCTTGGCATTTTAATTATGATGTGTCTTGGTGTGGTCCTCTTTGGATTCCTTTTGTTTGGGGTTCTCTGTGCTTCCTTTTTTTTTAAATAATATATTTTATTGATTTTTTATAGAGAGGAAGGGATGGGGATAGAGAGTTAGAAACATCGATGAGAGAGAAACATCGATCAGCCGCCTCCTGCACACTCCCCAGTGGGGATGTGCCCGCAACCAAGGTACATGCCCTTGACGGGAATCGAACCTGGGACCCTTGAGTCCGCAGGCCAACGCTCTATCCGCTGAGCCAAACCAGTTAGGGCCACTGTGCTTCCTTTTGTTTGGGGTTCTCTTTGTTATAAGTCTATTTCTTTCACCAGGTAGGGGAAGTTTTCTGTCATTATTTCTTCAAATAGGTTTTCAATGTCTTGCTCTCTCTCATCTTCTGGCACCCCTATAATTCTGATGTTGGTACGCTTGAAGCTGTCTCAGAGGCTCCTTACACTATCTTCGTATTTTCGGATTTTTTCTTCATTTTGCTTTTCCGGTTGGGTGTTTTTTGCTTCTTCGCATTTCAAATCTTTGCCTTGATTCTTGCGCTTCTCTGGTCTGCTGTTGGGAGTCTGTATAGTATTCTTTATTTCAGTCAGTGTATGCTTAATTTCTAGTTGGTTCTTTATCATAACATCAAGGGTCTCATTAGATTTCTTGTAGATCTCATTCAGTTTATCGACGGCTTCTAGACAGTTCTTGAGAGACCTTAAAAGTGTGGTTCTGAACTCTATATCTTCCATTGACAATTTTGTCCTGTTTCTTTGTCTCGCATTTTTTTATGCTTTCTTGGTGCACCCCCTAGTGGTCTTTGTGCACAGTCTTGTTGTAGTTAAGCCTTGATTGTTGTAGTTAGTACTGGGGGGATTTGACCTCCAGGCCAACTGGCTGTCTGGTTTGCCTATTTTACTAGTAGACTCATTTTGCCTCTGTGTCCCTACCTTCTTGGGAAGTGAGGAAGGAACATAAGCAAACTATGACTTGCTGCAATCCTAGACATTTTTCCATTGGCAGTCAACTTAATTCAATTAATCCCTCCCTCATAAAGACCTATCCCTCATAATTCTATCACTTGCCCCTTATCAGGTCCCTCTTATATTTCCAAATGTTCACTCTTTTCATCAAGTTCCCCATCACATCAATGCCCATCTCTCTTTCAGTGGATGGCCTTGATTTTATTTCCTCTATAAAAAATGACACAATCACCCCTTATGTACTCTTATTGCCTCCTTCAACACTGGCTCTCATTCTCCTCCAGCATCTTCTCCCCAAACACCCCCTCTCATTACTCTATTTTCAATACCTTCCTCTGTTTCTTCCTTTCAGTCTATAAGTATGTTACATCTTCTCCAACCAAAAACCATCAAAACTCCTTTCCTGGGTTTTTATCAACTCTAAAGCTACTTCCATCTTCCTCCTTGTCTCATCTCTCAACTTAATATGGGCTGACCTCTATCTCCACTTCACTGAAATTGCTCTAAATTCACCTGTTACTAAATTGCCAAATCTCAATTCTAATTTATGTTTTCCTCCCCAAAGTAACAATACTGCCAGCCTCTTATTTCTTGAGATTTTCATTTCTCTAGGTTTCCAGAAAACTTGTTATTCAGACCATTCTTTTATTACTAGGTATCTCCTCTGACCATTAGGTTTCTCTCTTGGCCCTCTTCTTATTCTATATGCTTCCCTTCTCTGACTCATCCACAGCCTAATTTGAATCAATGATTTAAATTCTGTATACCAATAATTCCAAATCTCTATCTTTAATCTTAACTTCTCTTTTGACCTCCGTTATCACTAATACCTCATTTCAAATTTACTGGAAATTTGCTTCTCACAACTGAGATATGCTATATCTCAGTTAATGCTGTCATTACACATGGTTCCCCAAGCCAGAAACTTTGGATTTAGAGAATTAGCCTTAACTCTTCCCTAACCCTCATATCTTATCAATTATAGGGAAGCGATGTTCACTCTACTTCTAAATCTGTCCCTTCCTCTCTATTCCCAATGTCCCTTTAGCTCAGGCCTTGAATTTCTGTTCTGGATAGGGACGTTAGCCATCTTCTCTTGTCTGTTTTCTGTATGCAGTGAGCTGTAACAGTACTGTCTGCTCTGTTGCAAATATTATAGTAAATCTTAGTAGTCCAATTAGTGTGGTGTGGGTGGAGAGGCAGTGAGAAGCATTAGACTGGACCAAAAATAACATAGTAATAGGCTATTCTGTTGGGAAAAAAATCACATATATTTCAATGGATAAAAAGGTGACTTGACCTAGCTGGTTTGGCTCAATGGATAGAGCGTCTGCCTGGGGACTGAAGGATCCCGGGTTTGATTTCAGTTAAGGACACATGCCCAGGTTGCTGGCTCCATCCCCAGTAGGGGGCGTGCAGGAGGCAGCCGATCAATGATTCTCATCATTGATGTTTCTCTCTCTCTCTCCCTTCCTATCTGAAATCAATAAAAAAATATATATTTTTTAAAAAGGTGACTTATTATTAAGTTACTCATATGTAGGCTAGAAGACAAAATTGAAAAGGCAAAGTAGATGACACTGATGGCTCTTTTGTAAAGATCTTTTGCACCATCCTTTGCTTTGTTCCTGCAGATCCTGCAGTAAATCCTGGTATTAAGTGACTGTTCCTTGCCTTAATCTGCAGTATAAGGATTTCCTAGGAAATAAACATTTCATTTATTTGTTAATGTGTGATGCTTCTGCTCCACCCTAACTTTTAAGAAACTGAGTTTGCACTTCAAATTATTTCAATGCATGAATATCACTAAATATTTCTGATGCCGTTTATTCCCATTTTAAGTTTTCAATTCATGCAAAAGGTAATGAAATATTTGACTTCACATTATTGTATTAAATGAAATTCATGTATTTCTTTTGTCCTATATTACATAACTTTGTCTCCTGTCCTTACACTTTCCAAAACATTCCATTCTTCCATGCCTTCATACATATTGTCCTTCTACCTAGAATGCCCAAATTCTTGGCTGACTCCAAATTCACTTTTACAATTCAGCTCAAATATGACCTCATTTAAGTCACCTTCTCTGCTGTTTTTTTAAAAATATATTTTTTATTGATTAAGATATTACATATGTGTCCTTATCCCCACGTTACCCCCTACCCCCCCGCCCCCCCACTCATGCCCTCACCCCCACCCCCTCCGTTGTCCGTGTCCATTGGTTAGGCCTATATGCTTGCATATAAGTCCTTTGGTTGATCTTTCCCCCTTACCCCCACCCTCCCCTAC